>NC_088405.1:50654666-51006666 GCF_034236695.1 Oncorhynchus nerka
TCTGAGGATTGACCAGTTCTCTTCTGGCTGTGATGGGTGGAGATCATAACAGTACATGGCCAAGATGTTCTAAACTTCATAGATGACCAGCATGGTCAAATAAAAGTAATAGCAGTGGTTGTAGAGGGTGCAACAGGGCAGCACCTCAGCAGTAAATGTCAGTTGGCTTTTTATAGCCGATCATTCAGAGTTAGAGACAGCAGGTGCGGTGTAGAGAGAGAGAGTCGAAAACAGCAAGTCTGGGACAAGACAGCACGTCCAGTGAACAGGTCAGGGCTCCATAGGCGCAGGCAGAACAGTTGTAAATGGAGCAGCAGCACGACCAGGTGGACTGGGGACCTCAAGGAGTCGGGCCAGGTAGTCCCGAGGCATGGTCCAAGGGCTCAGGTCCTCAGAGAGAAAGAGAGAGAATTAGAGAGAGCCCACTTAAATTCACACAGGACACCGGATAAGACAGGAGAAATACTCCAGATATAAGACTGACCCTAGCCCCCCGACACATAAACTATTGCAGCATAATTATTGGCGTCTGAGACATGAGGGGTCAGGAGACACTGTGACGCCGTCTGACTATACCCAGACAGGGCCAACCAGGCAGGATATAAGCCCACCCACTTTGCCAAAGCACAGCCCCCACACCACTAGAGAGATATCTTCAACCACCAACTTACCATCCTGAGACAAGGCGGAGTATAGCCAACCAGGTCTTATTGTAAAATATTGGAGTATGAGCATGCCATTTTGATTAGGGTGAAATGCTAGTGCCTGGAAATACACGTTCAAGTTTGGTACGGATAGTCCTATGTCTTTCCTTGTTTGCAAGTTTGTTAATTTTATTCAGGCTCGCTTACCTTGCTACATACATTTTGAAATAGCACTATGGATTTTTTTCCCAATAGCCAGAAGGGAGAGTATTTGGTTATTTCGGATAAATGTATACAACGGAAACTGACAAATTCTCAATTGATTTCCATGTCCTTATTTTTTAGGGTTTTTTAGCCCCAGGAGAGATTGATCCTCTGAACAGACGGTTTTCCACTGTATCCAAACCTGATGTTGTGGTTCAAGGTAAGATTGTTGACAACTCCATTGTGTCCTCCTCCCAGAGCGCTAAGAACCTTGGCGTGATCCTGGACAACACCCTGTCGTTCTCAACTAACATCAAGGCGGTGGCCCGTTCTTGTAGGTTCATGCTCTACAACATCCGCAGAGTACGACCCTGCCTCACACAGGAAGCAGCGCAGGTCCTAATCCAGGCACTTGTCATCTCCCGTCTGGATTACTGCAACTCGCTGTTGGCTGGGCTCCCTGCCTGTGCCATTAAACCCCTACAACTCATCCAGAACGCCGCAGCCCGTCTGGTGTTCAACCTTCCCAAGTTCTCTCACGTCACCCCGCTCCTCCGCTCTCTCCACTGGCTTCCAGTTGAAGCTCGCATCCGCTACAAGACCATGGTGCTTGCCTACGGAGCTGTGAGGGGAACGGCACCTCAGTACCTCCAGGCTCTGATCAGGCCCTACACCCAAACAAGGGCACTGCGTTCATCCACCTCTGGCCTGCTCGCCTCCCTACCACTGAGGAAGTACAGTTCCCGCGCAGCCCAGTCAAAACTGTTCGCTGCTCTGGCCCCCCAATGGTGGAACAAACTCCCTCACGACGCCAGGACAGCGGAGTCAATCACCACCTTCCGGAGACACCTGAAACCCCACCTCTTTCAGGAATACCTAGGATAGGATAAAGTAATCCTTCTCACCCCCCCCTTAAAAGATTTAGATGCACTATTGTAAAGTGGCTGTTCCACTGGATGTCTTAAGGTGAACGCACCAATTTGTAAGTCGCTCTGGATAAGAGCGTCTGCTAAATGACTTAAATGTAAATGTAAGATGATTACATCAGGCAGTCTGAAAGAAGAAAAGATATTGACCTCAGTAGGAGAATACACATATTTGTATTCATGTGTACAGTAGGTGACTGTGATAAATTGCAGTACAAAAGATGCCATTTGGAAGAGATTGTGCCTAACTGAGTCTCATAAATCTGCTACAGTGATTGAAATAATACATTCTCTTGGTGTTAATTGTTTTAAATGACTATAATAAACGAGAGACTCCTTTAGCTCTTGAGGTTCCTTTAAACTAGACAAAATTGAAGTGTTCTTGTCTGATTTGCTTTCAGTGTCCATCTTAGCTGAGACGGACCACATCAAACATCTGTTGATGAAACAAGGGATAGATGCTGATACCTTGGAGGACATCCATCCTATCAGAGTCCAACCCTCCAGGGTGTTGAGCCACATCTATGCAAGGCTAGGTGAACTGAACACTACACCTAGAGATGAATTAAAAGGATAAAGATACAGCCTAATGCTTGTGCTAATAGCTTTTGTTGTTTATGATGTTAATTTAACTTCTTGGCTTTAAGAGCCCATTTCTGTGATGTGTAAGCCAGGTTTAGAAATATAATGTATGCCATGATTGTCCCAAAAACTATTCATCGTGTTGGCCATGCAGGTCGCAACCAGAGACTAGGCCTCACTGGGAGACCATACAGACGCATTGGCACTCTGGGGACATCAAAATTCTACATCATCCGTGACACTGTCTTCTCCTTCACCCCTCAGGTGAGATGAAGCCCTGTCAGGACATGTTGTGTGTTAGCTACCAGCTGTTGATTACACTCAACACGGACATCTCCCTGTCTCTCTTGTTATGTCCAGTTCATTGATCATCAGGAATTCTACTTGGCGTTGGACAACCACATGATATTGGAGATGCTGCGCAATGACCTTTCCTACCTGGCTTCCCGCTGGAGAATTACCGGCTGTCCCACGGTCTCCTTCCCCATCTCATCCAATATGCTCAGTGAGTCACTTGAACTGACCACCGCCCCATCATGACTCTGCAGCCTAATCAAATAGTATACCGTACGTAACGTCCTCCTGACAATCCACTCTCTGGAACTCTATTTCAGCTGATGACCACAAAGAGCTGGACCCTGCAGTACTAGCCGTTCTGAGAAAACTGCAGGATGGTTACTACGGCGGAGCAAGGTGAGGTGTTCCTGATAGAAGAATGGCTAATTAGATCGTGGGATTGAGTTCCACCGACTGGCCTATTAGAATGATCAACGTCAGTGTCAAAACCAGAAAGGGACATTTCCTAAAGGGAAATGTGTGTCTGTGTGGTCTGGAGGTATTTAATGGTTGTGAAACATTGTTAGTGACGGCAGAAAGTAGTGGTGTAGGGATTAGTAGTAATAGGGCCTTCGTAGGCTATGTGTATGTTATAGTGAGTTATTTTAGGGTGGTTGGTAAGTGTGGAGTTATTATAGTGAGCTAGTATAGTCGGCTAGAGTGAGTACTTAAGCTCTGAGCAATGTTTTAGTTTGAACGTTCTGAATGTTCTGTGGACATGATTTCAGTTTAGAATGTCGAAGCCTTTATTCCGCCATTGAAATGAATGGCGACGCAACACGCTTTATAGGTTATGAAGTGTGAGTTAAAGCAAAAAGCTGTAGTGGAGCAATCTAAGTTGAGTCGGTCTCTGCACATTTCAACTTTGGGTTGGTGTTTGTCGTGGAAACGGATCAAGAGCAGTGGCGAATCTAACATTTACCTTTGAAGTCTACGGAGCTTTTACGCAAGTGTTGAATGGATATAGTTTAAAAAGCACAAATAACATCAACAATACTTTATAAATTGGGTCAATATGTTGGTTTGGAGTATGCAGCATAAATGGTTCAAGAGCAGGAGAAAATCCAAATCCATCCTATTGTAACCTATGGAGAGTTTATACTAATATAAAATGGTTGTAGTTGAAAAAGTATAATCAGTATAAAAATCATTTTGACAAGCAATCAATTGTGATTAATTCAGCACATTTAAACATTGTTCTTGAACTGTTTATGGTTAAAAACACTAAACCAATTCTAAAATATGCAGACTTACACAACTTACATTGCTTGTCAAAAGTGTGTTGATACTACTGTATGTATACTTTTGGAACTATAACCATTTTACATTTGCATAAAAGCTCCATAGACTTCAAATGGTAAATGTGGACACGACGCCGGCAAATCAAAATATTTTCCATTGAAGCCTATCGAGCTTTTATGCTAATTTAAAATGGTTATAGTTAAAGAAGTATACATGCAAAGCTGAATACAAGCACCCTATTCCAGTTTTCAAGTTTGAATGGCGTTTGTAGCTTAAACGGTTAAAGACCAGTTACGACCGGAATTTTTACGATTCTAACCAATGAACATTGGAATCCATTGGGAGTTATGCAAATATGGTTGTCGTGTGAAAACTGTAAGTAGCATCAAAAAGTTGTTTTCAAGCACACTGAAGACAGTCAGCCTGCACACTTTAATGTTGTTTTGGTGTTGGTAGCTTTTACAGTTTTGGCACTACACGTGGCAGCGGAAAGCAAAATAATAATACGAGTAATTGTCGGATTTTCAAAGTTGTTCTTGCTTTCAGCAAGCACACCTAATGACGTTGGTTGCTCTTCCCCTCCTCATGCAGGGTTCAGACAGGGAAACTGTCCAAGTTCATGAATACTTCCTGTTGCTCTCAACTGTCCTTCATGGACGATGGTGAGCAGGGTGGTGACTACAGTGGTCACCATGACAACAGTGTCTGTGTGGTTACAATGCTGTTGAAGCTGTGCATGGCCTGATAGTGTAATGATGTTAGGGAGATGGGCTAGAGTGGGTAAAGCCTAGGAAAATGACTTTTGTCTCAGGCAAAACATCACAAGATCCTAAAGTTCATCTCTAGCAAAAGAAATGTCAGAAGAAAATAGGTTTACCTGTTTTCACGTTGCCGTAAAACCTTGTCAATACAACAACAACGCCTGTTTTGATTGTTACTTCCTTACCCTGTTGTCAATTCCCACACAACTAACCATCTTAAAATCTCCCTACCATCTCGTAAACCATCTCGTACCATTTCTTACATTTGACATTTCTTCTGTATATTTACTGGAGTCTTCGTAGCTGACTGATAATAAGTCAGCTAACTGACAGTGTACTGGCTGGCTGCACGTGTCGCTCATTTTGTAAGCATGCTTATAGATTCCTTGAAAGGTCATTTACCTGTGCGTGCGCGTGCGTGTGTCCCACTCTTTTCAGAGGTGGATGACCTGGCTCAGTATCTGGACCAGTTGCTGTCCATACCGAAACACAGCGAAAAGATCAGCTCCCATAAAGGCGGTCTGAACCGCTTCCGGGCGTTGGCCAGAAAGACCCGTGAGATGGTCTCACTGGTGCACAAAGCACGGGAGCTCGACATCCACAGTGAGCCGCGTGCCTTCTACTCTATACTATCTGTCGTTTTGTGGAGGACTTTTTTGTTGTTGTTATTTTCTTGAAATGTATTTCAGATAAACCACACACACACACACACACACACGCGGTCACCATCTGGGTATCATGACAATGTTCCTCTGACCTCTCCCTCCACAGACGTGCACATGTACCTCCCAACCAAACTGTTTCGCTCCCGTCAGCCAAACCTCCACCTGGTGGATGTGGATGGCAGGGTATGGCATTGTACCTTGTGAATGTCATGTCTGCGGATTGTTAACCAGTGTGATGTTGTATCCACTGAGTTGTGCACCGTGTCTCTGTCTCCCAGAGCTCCAATGCCACACCTCCAGCCCAGATGAATCTGCCCAGGGACACGACTGGAGCTATAGACTACCAGGCCCTGGTGCAGGTGCTGAAGCAGACCCAGAACCTTCAGGATCAGGCCGACATCCTCTACATTTTCTTCAAAGACAAGTAAGGACCCATTCTAAACCACAAATTCCCTATACCCAATGAGTGGTTGGTTTTGCTGGTTCATACTAGCTAGGTAGATTTTGTAGAGATGGGCTGATTTGTGTTTGTTTTTCTGTGTGTGCGTGTGTGTGTCAGGGGTATGGACTGGGACACTAAGCTGCACGGTAAAGGCTCCACTGTTAGACGGCTGCTGAGCAGTCTGTACGACAAGGCTGGGAACCTGAAACTCTGGGGCCTCGTCCGCATGATCTCTGGCATGCTCCGGAAGAAAGTGGAGGAGCTGGATGAGGTATCTATCCACTCACTGCCCATCTCACTGTCACACCACACCATTGATAGGACCGGTTACACTTGAACTTGGTGTCGGAAATTAGCCGCAGAACCACAGACACATTTCAAATCCATTCATAACGGTTTATCCTCCTTACTCATGTTGATTCATGCACTGTTATTTAGGTTAGCCAACATACATGGTTGATCAGATCCAAAGTTCTTAAATGACAGGAAGGTAGTGCCACGTCTCAGGTGATCAGATATACCATTCCAATGTTTTTTTTTACCTCTGAACTTTAGGTGTTTTTTTTGTTGCTTTGTTGACAGGCCTGTTCAGATCTGCTGGCCCACCAGAAGCACCTGACAGTGGGTCTCCCCCCTGAGCCAAGGGAGAAGACCATTTCAGCGTGAGCTCACCGTCCTCAATCCTTCACACACCCGGCACCCTCATGACAGTATTCAGCATATATTTTTAGAAAGAGACCAAATGGAAAGACAGAAACAAGCTCTGCTTTGTGAGTGATGTTGTCATTGTATCCACATAGCCCCATGCCCCCTGACATGCTGGCAAAGCTAATTGATGTGGCCAGTGAAAATAATCTGACCATCGCCATTCTCACTCAGGTAAGGACGATATGAACGCCCGTGGCTCAGATATTCAAATTATAATTCTGAATGCAATGGTTACTACTAGTCCCAGCGGTATGTTGCGTATTGATTTGTGCCTCAGCGTGCTGTAAGCTGGTGTTTGTGTTCCCCCTGCAGGAGATTATGGTGTTCCTGGCAATGTGTATCCGCACCCAGCCAAAACTCTTCAGTGAGATGTTCCGTCTCAGGATCGGACTGATCATCCAGGTCATGGCTACTGAGCTGGCCCAGTCTCTCAACTGCTCTGGTGCGCTGACATAGCACTAATGCTAGGGTCAGATGTTACAACCTTCAGATTGATCTTAGCGATGGTTCCTTCCATTATGTTATACAGTATACGATGGCATCACTACATTAGACGTTTGCAGACAGTCGGACACATTTTTAAAGCGACCATTTCTATCATTTATAGGTGATGTGTGTCTTTGAGATGTAAGGTCAGAGGAGGGAACATGTAGAAACAAGTGTGTGTTCTCTGTGCGTGTTCCAGGCGAGGAGGCCACGGAGTGCCTGATGAACATGAGCCCTTCAGAGCTAAAGAACCTCCTGCACCACATTCTCAGTGGGAAAGAGTTTGGCCTGATGAAGAGTGGTGAGTGACAATGGCTTCGATCATCGTTGATATTAGTAGCTTACCGGAGAGCTGCTCAAAAACCGGCACGTACGTTTTCTCCGTTTCATCCTACTTGTATTTTGTCAAGTAGCCATTTTGTCTGTGGTGTTCTTTATTTTAAGTGGATCATTCTTTCCCACTGTATATTTGCAGTGCGTTCGGGTGCAACAGGTACAGACTCCATTGCCATCCAGGATATTTTGCCTAACTCTAAGAGTGTGGGCGGTAGCAAACATCAGAGTAAAGTGAGGAAGCTGGTGAGGACACTATACTGTGTTATGTATGACTGCATGGTGATCTACGTCATCAATACAGACATACCATTGAGGACGTACTAATGTGCCCGCTGATCGATTTGCCTTTTTACCTTGTGTTTTTTTGCAGTCCTTATCCGTGCATTCCCTTGACATCGAGCACATTGAATCAGGGGTGAGTGGCTTGGGTCAGTGAGTACAGAAAGTAGAGATTGAGCATGCACATGTACACGTGTGCATATACACGGAGTGTACAAAACATTAGGAACACCTGCTCTTTCCGTGGCAGACTGACCAGGTGAGTCCAGGTGAAAGCTGTCATCCCTTACCGATGTCACCTGTTCAATCCACTTCAAATCAGTGTAGATGCCGTGAGACCATTGAGACATGAATTGTGCACGTGTGCCATTCAGAGGGTGAATGGGCAAGACAAAATGTTTAAGTGCCTTTGAACGGGGTATGGCATTAGATGCCAGGTCTAAAATGATTGCCACCCTTTTATAAAGATGCGCAAAAAAAGACTGTAAATTATACAATACAAATACTGAGCTATATTGTATGTAAAAAATAATATATATTATTTTATACTATATTTTATACTTATGCTCAGGGAAAGAGATTTTGTTTTCAATACTTTGCGAGGATGACGGCACTGAGCCTTTTTCTAAAATGTTTTATGAGATTATAGAACACGTTGGGAAGGATCTTGGATTATTCCTCCATACAGAATCTTTCCAGATCCTTGATATCCTTTGCCGGCACTTATGGACTTGCCCTCTTCGAGTCAAATCACAGGGTTGAATTTTTTACATAAGCAAAAGCAAAAGACAACTTAACATTTACATACATTGATGACATCACACTTGCTCAGACCCACATCTTCCGACAGTATCCACACCCAATGATCATCAAATCAAATGTATTTATATAGCCCTTCTTACATCAGCTGATATCTCAAAGTGCTGTACAGAAACCCAGCCTAAAACCCCAAACAGCAAGCAATGCAGGTGTAGAAACACGGTGCCTAGGAAAAACTCCCTACAAAGCCCGAAACCTAGAGAGGAACCAGGCTATGAGGGGTGGCCAGTCCTCTTCTGGCTGTGTCGGGTGGAGATTATAACAGAACATGGCCAAGATGTTCAAATGTTCATAAATGACCAGCATGGTCAAATAATAATAAACACAGTAGTTTTCGAGGGTGCAGCAAGTCAGCACCTCAGGAATAAATGTCAGTTGGCTTTTCATAGCCGATCATTAAGAGTATCTCTACCGCTCCTGCTGTCTCTAGAGAGTTGATAACAGCAGGTCTGCGACAGGTGTGCTACCTGTCCGGTGAACAGGTCAGGGTTCCATAGCCAAAGGGCAGAACAGTTGGAACTGGAGCAGCAGCACGGCCAGGTGGACTGGGGACAGCAAGGAGTCATCATGCCAGGTAGTCCTGAGGCATGGTCCTAGGGCTCAGGTCCTCCGAGAGAGAGAGAATTAGAAAGAGCATACTTAAATTCACACAGGACACCGGATAAGACAGGAGAAGTACTCCAGATATAACAAACTGACCCTAGCCCCCCGACACAAACTACTGCAGCATAAATACTGGAGGCTGAGACAGAAGGGGTCAGGAGACACTGTGGCCACATCCGATGATACCCCCGAACAGGGCCAAACAGGAAGGATTATAACCCCACCCACTTTGCCAAAGCACAGCCCCCACACCACTAGAGGGATATCTTCAACCACCAACTTACCATCCTAAGACAAGGCCGAGTATAGCCCACAAAGATCTCCGCCACAGCACAACCCAAGGGGGGGGGGGGGGCGCCAACCCAGACAGGAAGATCACGTTAGTGACTCAACCCACTCAAGTGACGCACCCCTGCTAGGGACAGCATGAAAGAGCACCAGTAAGCCAGTGACTCAGCCCCTGTAATAGGGTTAGAGGCAGAGAATCCCAGTGGAGAGAGGGGAACCTCTTGCAGAGACAGCAAAGGCGGTTCGTTGCTCCAGAGCCTTTCCATTCACCTTCACACTCCTGGGCCAGACTACACTCAATCATATGACCCACTGAAGAGATGAGTCTTCAGTAAAGATTTAAAGGTTGAGACCGAGTCTGCGTCTCTCACATGGGTAGGCAGACCATTCCATAGAAATGGAGCTCTATAGGAGAAAGCCCTGCCTCCAGCTGTTTTCTTAGAAATACTAGGGACAATTAGGAGGCCTGCGTCTTGTGACCGTAGCGTACGTGTAGGTATGTACGGCAGGACCAAATCAGAAAGATAGGTAGGAGCAAGCCCATGTAACGCTTTGTAGGTTAGCAGTAAAACCTTGAAATCAGCCCTTGCCTTAACAGGAAGCCTGATGTTTCTAATGCTTGTAAGACTCTGCCCCATCTAACTTCAGATCATGTTGTTTGTCTTTTTCTGTCTATTTTTTTTCTATATTTTAATAATAAAGCATTTGACCCTTCCATTCTCTTAACGTAAACCAGAGGTTTTCAATGGGCTTCAAGTCCGGAGACAGATGGCAATTGCAAAATGTTGATTTTTGTGGTCGAAGGATGTCAAGGATGTGGAAAGATTCTAAATGGAGGAACGGTCTGAGATCCCTCCCAATGTGTTCTCCAATCTCATAAAACATTTTAGAAAAAGACTTTGTGTCTTTATCCTCACGAAGCGGGTTCATTCTATAATACTCAAAACAGGGGTGCCAATAATTTGGACCCATTTTTTAAATTACCTGTTGAACAGAATCTCTTTCTCTGAGCAATTATGTTAGTATAAAATAATATTTCCCTTTTTTTACCAGCAATATAGCTCAGTATTTGTATTATTTATTTTATACCGTGTTTTTTGCTCATCTTAATCAAGGGTTCCAATATTTTGTACCTTACTGTATATATGAATATGTACAGTACTTCAAATCATGCCGTTTGTCTTTTTCTGTCTGTATTTTTTCAATATTTCAATAATAAAGCATTTGATCCTTCCATTCTCAGTCAAAGGTTTGGACAAACCTTCTCATTCATGTCAATGGCGTGCGTCCTGGGAGCGGAGTCAGGTGCAGGAGAGCAGAGAGTTGTGAACAGGCGCACACTTTATTGAGGCAGGAGAAACTAACAGACAGACGTCACTGCGTCGAAACCTCCAGCCAATGCAGAAGTGAAAACGCGCAAACAGTCACAGTAATACTGTATAAACACAATGACATACCTCGTGAAATAGAACACGGAATAAACGCATACCAGTAAAGCGCGTCAACATAGACACGTAACACAAAACAATCGCGCACAAAGACATGAGGGGGACCAGAGGAAAAAATACATGTAGTGTGATTGGGGAATGAAAACCAGGTGTGCAGGGAACAAGACAAAACAAATGGATAAATGAAAAATGGAGTGACGATGGCTAGAAAGCCGGTGACGTCGCGCACCCGTACAAGGAGAGGGGCCGACTTCGGCGGGAGTCGTGACA
The DNA here is from genome assembly GCF_034236695.1 of Oncorhynchus nerka. NCBI lineage: Eukaryota > Metazoa > Chordata > Actinopteri > Salmoniformes > Salmonidae > Oncorhynchus > Oncorhynchus nerka. The sequence goes on from NC_088405.1 coordinate 50,665,706, forward strand.
ATTCAAGGGTTTTTCTTTATTTTTACATTGCAGAATAATAGTGAGGACATCAAACCTATGAAATAACACATATGGAATCATGTAATACAATGGACATTAGACCAGTGGAAATCTGTCCTTTGGTCTGACGAGTCCAAATTTGCGATTTTTGGTTCCAACCGCCGTGAGACACAGAGTAGGTGAATGGATGATCTCCGCATGTGTGGTTCCCACCGTGAAGCATGGAGGAGGTGGTGTGGGGGTGCTTTGCTGGCGACACTGTCTGTGATTTATTTAGAATTCAAGGCAGATAACCAGCATGACTACCACAGCATTCGGCAGCGATACACCATCCCATCTGGTTTGCACTTTGTGGGACTATCATTTATTTTTCAACAGAACAATGACCCAAAACACACCTCCAGGCTGTGTTTAGGGCTTTTTGAACAAGAAGGTGAGTGATGGAGTGCTGCATCAGATGACCTGGCCTCCAGAATCACCCGACATCAACCCAATTGAGATGGTTTGGAATGAGTTGGACCGCAGAGTGAAGGAAAAGCAGCCAACAAGTGCTCAGCACATGTGGGAACTCCTTCAAAACTGTTGGAAAAGCATTCCTCATGGAGCTGCTTGAGAGAATGCAAAGCTGTCATCAAGAGAAAAGTGTGCAAAGCTGTCATCAAAGCAAAGTGTGGTTACTTTGAAAAATATAAACTATAAACTATATTTTGATTTTGATTTAACTTTTTTGGTTACTACATTATTCCATATGTGTTATTTCATAGCTTTAATGTCTTCACTATTATTCTACAATGTAGAAAATAGTAAAAAAAAAATATATATATAATTAAAAACTTGATTGAGTAGGTGTGTCCAAACTTTTGACTGTACATAACTTCTGGGAATACAATACCACAAATATGTATTATGTGATAAACTCAAGTGGTTTTATACGATCTAACAATGAAGAGAAAGCTTAACTATAAGTGTTTGTTTTCCCCTGGTGTGCTCCAGCGGTACAGACTCCCATCCATCGAGTCGTTGCAGAGCGCTACAGAAAAGATGGCGGTGAGAGACAGCCGCCATGGCCAGTGGTTACGTAGGAGACGTCTAGACGGAGCCCTCAACAGAGTCCCTGTCGGCTTTTACCAGAAGGTCTGGTCCATCCTCCAGAAGGTGAGATGCTGTGGGCGACAGGTACTCTTTGCACAGTAGTCCAAACACTTTGTTCTAGCTGGTACATGTACAATTAGCATCCGTGAAACTTGTTTCTACCTGGTTCATAGATGTAATTGCCCTACTTTATTTTTCAGTGTGACGGTCTATCTATTGTGGGGTGCATTCTCCCAGCGTCAACCACAAGAGAGGTACGCCCTAAAAGATCTCCAGGCTGAGCCACATCAACTTCACGTTACTCCTTCATCTAAATGATTTCACCTTCCTGTACTCATTCAAGCACATGCTCACCTCTGAACCAGATTTGTTCAATATCACACTACATGATGCACTAACTATTTCCTATCCACCTCCCCTGGGGGGGTTGTTGATCACAGATGACCCCCGGTGAGATCAAGTTTGCAGTGCACGTGGAGACGGTGCTGAATCGCGTGCCCCGGCCAGAGTACCGCCAGCTGCTGGTGGAGGCCATACTGGTGCTCACCCTGTTGGCCGAGGTGGAGCTGGAGAGCATCGGCAGTGTCATCCATGTAGATAAGATAGTCCACATGGCCAGTGAAATGTTCTACCACGACCAGGTCAGTCAGTGGCCATACGGTAGTCTCACCTCTGCTGGCGAAACAGACCGCTGTTCTTTCAGCATTGATTTTCACAGTGGAACATGTAAAATAAACATTGTTTATTGTGCTTGTTATTCGGTTACATTTACTATTCATGTATTTACTACTATTCAGTTACATTTCCTGTAAACCCCCACATGTTAAAGGACATTAAATAGCACATTGTCTTTGCAATGTCATCCTTACATTGTGTCCATATTCCCCTCTTCTGCAGAAAGTGCTGGGGGCTGACGACACCCTTCTGGAGAAAGATCACTCCAATGGGATCTGCAGGCTGCTGTATGACAGCGCCCCTAGTGGCCGCTACGGCACTATGACCTACCTCTGCAAAGCTGTGTGCACCTACACCCAGGACTTCTTGCCAAGCGGTGCATGTGCCATCCAATGAGCTTCTATTAGTCTGTGCCCTCCAATTAGCTAACAGCAACACATACTGTAGTAGGGCTCAGAACCTGAGAAAGGCTGATTTTTATCTAGTCACCTGACCTTTTCATCATGGAGTTGAATTTGTTTTGATATATCCCAGCAAGCCTGTGCCTGACATGAACAAATCGTTGTGAGGGGTCCCAGTATTTTAAATACTAACTTCCTCTGATATGGCAGATTATTCTCAGAAAAATTAATGAAGATAGGTTTCCAGACTTGTTATTTACAGCAGGTAGATATTTCTTACCATAAAGATGGTGCAGTGATTCTATGTCAAGAGTGAGCGGTTGTCGCAACACTAGTGGTAGTGCTGCTTTTGAAAATGATAATTTTCCTATTGTGATGTGACAGGTGTACTGTATGGATCTTTGATTAATACAGCATAGTGGCAATCTTGTACACTTTGTGAGTGACAGTGCTTCAAGGCCCTCTCATAGCCAACTGGCATGATGCAATCTGACAATTATTCACGAGTATGAATGATGCTTCAACCTGCCGATATTCGCTGTCAAGGTGATTACCTGTATATATCCAATAGAAACGTGCATTGCACATCTACCAACAAGCGGTCACTGATAAAAGGTACAAAAGGATACAATGATGAGGACCGCTGCAGAATAACGACATAACTTGAGCAACATATGACATTTTATTCAATTGTCTTCCAAAAACAACAACCTCTGCATTTAAAAAGAAAAACCAATTGTTTATAACAATGTAATTTAGCATTGACAATACAGTGTATTGTGTTATCAATCCATTTGATGTAAACAACAACAAAAAAGGAATGGAGCCTCACTTCCAAAAACAGGACATCCTAGACAATGCTTCGTTTCATCACAAGGGAAAAAAAAAAAAAAGTTTTCAGATGGGCAATATGGAGTAGAACACAGTAACCAACAGATGGGTATACTGTGCTCATTGTTAAATATGCATAAATGTACATTATACATCGCCAGAGTACATCGGGCAAAAAGTGACAATGCACGTTGACATCCTTCAGTGGCTAAAAGATCAGGGAGCGAGATTTTCCACTGCAAGCGCAACGGTAGATGACCAATATTGGCAGAGAATGACGTGATCCAATGGAAGAGGGACAAGACTGAACATACTTGGAGAAATCCTAAAAACTCGGAAGGAAAAAGAGCAAGCGCTCAACAAATGTATTGAAAATAGCAACGTTTTAACAAGGAGGGGTTTACAAGACCTGAATGTCTAGCTAGCTAGGTGATGCATAGCATTTATATTCATGTCTCACAAAATGTGTGGTCTCGTAACTGAATAGGTATTTGATAGGAGCTTTGAATTGCATTTCAAATGCAAAAAAACAAAACAGTTATATCTGGTGGGACACACACATTTATGAACGCTAATGTAAAAGAGGCAAGTCAAAATCTCATGGAGAAATTCCTAAACATTTGCAAACACACCGGTAAGTGAAATTTCACATATGATCATGCTCTTTACCGGGCACACAAGTCAATAGAAAAAGACAACACTAATCATGCAAGAAGGAGACTTGTCGCTGAAATCAAATTCCTCCAAATTGGATATCAGCAATGTGACCGCGGAGAAAAAGCTGCGCTTGATGACTTTGGTGCAAAATGTTCCTGTTACGGAGAGGACAGTGTCCACTGCCACAATGAAGACACTCTTGGTAGACCAGTTGTGATACTGTTGAACCTAACACACACACACACACACACCCCCACCCCCATCCCTCATCAAGATATACACAAACATCACAGACGTACACCCCATGACACCGCCAAGCACAATGACCCGCACCACAGACACGGCAATAAACAACCCCCGTCTCCCAATGGGGCTATCACTTACAGAGAGAGCACATGTCAAAAAACATACAAGGTTACATACAGAGGACAGCGTTAACAGTCAGAATTGGTCTATGGGACAGCGTGAACTTGCATAAAAGCATTCAATTGACACAGGTGACATTGAGACAGAATTACGTTTCAAAGAACATCTACAAAATGGAAGCCGGTCACAGGGCACCGGAATGCGGTAGTCTTGACAGAGCCCATGATTAGCAGAATGAGAGGCTCTATAGCAAATCTAACAGACGACCGACTTGTATTGAGACACGTTACGACACTCGACTACTCATGGCTAAATAGACACTACCAGATGGCCTGGATGGCTTCAGTGACCCCCACTGACCTCGGAGGACCAGAAGCTGGGAGGCCTCGTTGAGGAACACTACCCTGTTTATCTCACCGGGAAGGGCATGGAAATATAGAAACACAATAAATAGAAAAACAAGGATTTCCCCCAGCCCCTTTGACTGTACATCCCAGCAATGGTTTTAGTTTTGTGCAGTAAAACGCTCGCCCCCCCTCCAGGGTTTGTGCTATATATGTCGTCTGTCTGTCACAGTTACGCACACCGGGGAGTTTCTGGACAGACACGACCCTCGATCACATTTACAGATCTCTCTACTTTCCTCTTCGCTTGTCCTCTTGCCCTCCGGCAAACAAAACAAAAAAATGTCCAGGACAGCAAGCTAGGGCTCTCTCTGGGGCTGGAGTTGGAGCGTGGCAGATAGTAGCTGACTTACTGGAGCGATTGTCAGTTTCACTGTCTCGCGAAGCAGTCTCTCAGAAACGAGCTCCTCAACAACATTCTCCATGGGTTGGTGGGGAGCTCCACCGCAAACACACTGCCACTCAGAAACACAACAATGACACATGCGACAACTCATTGGGCATCGACCTGGAGCGATACGAGAAGAAACACAAAGAACACTCTCCCAACGTTTACTCACTGACATGGGGGGGGGTGCAAGACTGGTAGGACCGTTACAAGGACAGTGTATCTGTTTCAAAGAGCAGAATCGAAACGCGATGGCGGGAAGTCCCATGCTCCGTTGTGGTAGCTAAAGGAACATGGATCACGTATTTAAACTCAAATAGCACCGAGCAGAGTGAACAACGGGTGGCACGGCAGAGGCAGAACGTGTCATGACCTACGACGGTTCCGTGTGAAATGAGTGGGCCGCCTTCACTTCTTTCATAGGAGTACACCGTAGGTCTATGTTGGCATGGAGCACACCGTTTAAAAACAAGAGTACAGTGGGCAGCCCTCGCCACGCAGATCATGGCTTTCACAGGAACCGAAGAAAACATGACACAATAGCGGTTGTACATTTAGATCAGAGTGCACCGCAAATGAACACACAGACAGATATACTGTACATGCACACACACGCGTACACAAACCATGTGTCTCCAAGCCATTTATCCAATACTATAACTGGTTGTGAAACAACAACAAAAAAATGGAATGAATACGGAGTCGACTCCAAAATGTTTGGTGAACATCGATTGAAACGCATGAAAACGGTAGCTACCGCAACTCTGACATGAACATTGGGGAGAAAAGACGTAGGAGTGTTGTAGTGGTTTGTATGAGATCCTAATTGGACAATGCGTATGTACACCCGTGGCAAAGTTCACATTTGATTAAAGTGCGTGCAAACTATCAGAGAAAGAGATGTCCATTGACACTGACGGATGGGGGGGTGAGCCAAGCTCCAAACTGGAATGCAGCTGTCGTCATAGCATGGGTTCAAACAGCATGGGTTCAAACAGGTCGAAACGATACCCATTCAAATGAGCAAATCAAATACAGAATGAATGTGAGCGGGGACTTGTCAAAGGACTTGGATTGGGACTCTTATATCAGCCATGATGCAGAATGTAACAGAGGTTCCATCCCACAGGGAGGCCACTGAAAGAGCACCGACACCAACACATCACCGGTCTGTCTCCACCACAGTCTTCTGCTCCTTTCTCTCTTCCACCTTGCATTTGGTTCTGGATTGGTTCGTCTCTCTGCTTTTACTGTCATGGTAAGATGCTCCCAGTCCTACATGAAGTGCATCTGCATAGGAAAATAAGCCTGTTACGGTTTAATAATATCCGTCTAGTTTTAAAAAGGCTTGAGACTGGATTATAAATATCGCAGTAAAATAAAAAATAAAAACGGGTACTCTAATACCAAAGGTTTCATAGTAACAAGATCTTAAATAATTCCAGAACCTAGTGGTAAACAAACAGTAGTTAGCATTGACAAATTAACTATTAAAAGGTTAACATTATAAAGCAGCAAAGACAGCATTACAATTATGATTAACATACTTAGGAACTGATGCCTTGAATCATGATTCACATGCCAGAAGTGGTTGGGGAGTGGACAGTGGGATTACCTGGGCTCCTGGCATGGGAGCGAATGGATTGGTGTGCCGAAGGACAGGTTGGTTGTACATCATATGCTGTGGTGCCATCATAGGGACTCCACCCATCTGCCCCATCTGATGAGGAGGCATCTCCAACAGGGAGAGAGAGAGATGAAATGTAAACTGGGTATCAATGGTCTTGGTGTACAGATCCTCCCCCCTTAGACCCGACCTTATATTGGAATTGTTATTTTATATTGTGTGACGTTTTATTCGATTTCTTCCTTGAGTTTATTCAGTAAATGTTTTCTTAACTCTATTTCTTGGTTAAGGGCTTCAGGGCATGTAAGTAAGCATTTCAGGGTAATGTCTACTACGCCTGTTGTATTTGACGCGTGACGACAAATACAATTTGATTTGACTGTTAGACCTGGGTACTGTACCACGGGTGCAGATCATTCCTTACCATTCCATAAACAGGCACTTGAGGTGTCGTCATAGGAAAAGCCACTGGAGCCGGAGCCTTACGGAGAGAAAGGGCGGAACGGAAAAATGAAAGACCAGTAGAGCACACTGAGAAATGGACTTGTGGAAGAATGCAGCGACTCCCTCTACAGAGAGTCACGTACTTACATAGCCAGTATAGATCATTCCATTCTGCAGCAGGGTTGAGGAAACGAGGAGGAGGGAACGAGGCAAATGGAGATAGGAATGGATGGTGGATAATTCAGTGGGAATTTTACGAGAGAAGACAGATGAAACGCGAAATGAGAAGAGGAGAGACAAATAATTAGAGTGCAAACGAATTCAAATAGACAAGAGGGCAAATGAGAATCACCAGCGCCTGTGGAAGAGCCGCAATAACCACTTCCATTTTTCGAAGATGTGATTTTCAGACGCTCATAGAGTTTTCTAATGTGTGCTACTAGATTTCATAAGGAAAAAGTACACTACCTTCTGCATTGCTGGCTTGTTCTCGGTATTATATTTGGTGAGCGTGACCAGGCGTGTATGTCTCACCATTTGTGGTATGGGCATAGGTTGAGGAGCCATGGGGGCATGATGGTTCCAGTTGGGGCTGGTGCACATGGTTTTGGACTGCCAGTGAGTCCCTCCTGTGGGCTTCTTCTCTACCAGCTGGGCCCACTGGGGCTCTGGCCTGATGGACAAACAGGGTTCAAATACAGCCACAGCATTAGAGCAAGACAGATTAGATCAGGATTCATAAATGCTCGGATGAATAGCTACATCCAAATATATTACTGTAGGTGCTCTCAGCTCCTTTCAAAATATCATATACTCACTTTTTGGCTGGTGTTCCTCCGAACTGCAAGTCTGGAATATGAGCGATTAAGATATGTTACATGTTCAGATGTGGTTACAGAGCATTACTGTGTATGACCATTTTATGACTACTGAAAAATGTTAGAATATGCAAAGCTACATGTAAAATAGGGGGGAAGAGAGACTCACTGCCAACAAGGTTGGCTAAGGAGGAGTCCAGGTCAGTGGGCATCATCTTCCCCCCAGATTGCAGTGGTATCCCAGGGCTGTGGATGTGTGTGGGCTGAGCTGGCTTCAACAGGTCCCCTGGGAGCCCCAAACCTGAGGACAGAGACATACAGGGAGCGAGAGTCAGGCTCCGGGTCTCACAGGGAGCGAGAGACAGGTCTGGCTAATGCGGAGTGATTTGTGCTTTTTGAGGTCGGTTCGGTTTCGGTTTGATATTTAAAAAAGGAATCAAGGAAATGAAATAATAACAAATTATTTTAGAGCTTTTTACTGGAAATTCCAAACCCCAAAATAGTGAACATTCAATTGCCAAAACATTGAAAATATTCCATAGTCTCTGGCATGTCCACATTGGGTAGGCATCAATAGAAAAATTGCTATGAAATAATACAATATTTCCGTTCTGTATATTACTTCATTTTCATGACTAATATTTTTTATTCAGAACATCATCTCGGTTTAGGAAGTAGCAGCCAGCCAGCCCATCTAACACAGTGGTATTCAAAGTAGGGGTCACGACCCCAACTGCAGTGGGGTAGCCAAAATTAGGAACAAAAAATTAAGAGTACAGATTATTGTATGGGACGATATACAAATGTTTGAGGAAGATCATTTGAAATATACAATTGTATTGAGTAAATGTCTTGATTGGTTTTATTTTCATTTGACGAGAAAATGTAATTGATTGAAGGTCATTTGTTGATTTCAAAATCTAAATGTATCGATTTTAAGGTTGCATCATCGGATGTGGGGTGACTTCGAGTTGCAAGAAATGATTGGGGTGGGGAATAGGATCTCCGCTGAAAAGGCTTGAATACCACTGATCTAACGCCATCTCTGTGCTCCCCATACTGTACGGTCTTTAGTCATCCTATTTAGCTAGGCTAGCCTGCCTAAGTATGCTGCAGAGCTGTCTGACTAAATCATTTAACTATTCAAGGTAGATAACGCATACTTTCACGAACTGTCTCTATTCCTCGCTGTCGTTGTGTACGTTCCTCTCTCATTGCGGTCTGTGTAAATCCTAATTTACCAGGCGGAAAAGTGTATCAGTCTCTGTCTGAGCCGGAAACGACGAGCGCAATGGATTATGGCAATTGTCGTTAATTACCACACTTTGGCGCTGAAATAAGTTGAATATTTGCTTCGTGAAAACTACAACTCCCTTCATCCCAGCGCCGCACGTAGTTCTTGACATTATTTCTCTCGGGAATGATTTGATTTCTCTCTAGAGAAACCGCGCACTGGGCTCACAAATAAAACACAACTCAATGGAATTCAAGTAATAGTACTGACATCGGTCAATTAGTTGTTTAACAGACCTGCCAACCCTGTCCAACTTTTTAGAGTACCAGACGCGTGCGGCAAATTGGAGATACAACTTGTAATTCTAGTGCAAGTGCATTTTTAAAAGCATTGGCTCTATAGCTAATACCGGACACTCATTGGGTATGCATCATCTCGCAGTCTTCTAAACTTCCGACTCCATTCAATTTATTTTTGATTATACTTTTATAATGCATTTTGTGACGTGGATCATAATTACAGTCTATCCGATTGCGTGATCCTCGTAATGTTGTGGAAAATACAACTAACGGGACGCAGAATTAAAATGTATATCACACTCGCACAAATGCGACCAGGTATTTTATCGTATTTGTATTGATTTTCTTTCACTAGCAAATGCGAGTGAACTGCTGGCACTTTAGAGCCCACGGAATGTCCACCATTCGCTAACTTTAGCTTGAAACAATCAGTGTTTACCTTCCCCCAACACACGGAATCGAAAAGGGATTTGGCCATGTGTTTACCTACAGCTGACAGTCGGCAAACTCAGCATCACAACAAACAGGAGAGGCAGACACGGGGTAGCTATGACGAATAAGGATGTATTAATCTCCATGTCCGTTGACACAAAATCTGTACATATATGTGTGTTGCAGCTCGAGAATCGGGATGTTAGATTTACTCAGTGGATTTATGTTTTTATTAAAATATAAATATATATTTTTTAATCAGGCCCTATTCATTTCGGCATACTTTTCACTCGGATCTCATGGACAGAGAATTGCTTAGTTGGTACGCTAAATGCTTGCATGTTGGCAGGTCTGGTTAATAACCCCAACTAACAAACAAGAATGGTTAATCGCTCAGCACTCCCTGGGTCACACAGGGAGAGCGAGTCAAAGTCAGTCTCAGGTCACAGAGAGACAGGCTGCAGGTTACACAGGGAGAGAGCGAATCAGGCTACAGGCAATAACCCTAGCCCCAGGCATATTGTAATGCTATTTCAGTCCTGTCAGCTGTCCAGTAGAGTGATTACAAGCCATATTGACTCACGAGAGAGAGAGAGAGAGAGAGAGAACAAGCCATATTGACTCACGAGAGAGAGAGAGAGAGAGAGAGAGAGAGAGAACAAGCCATATTGACTCACGAGAGAGAGAGAGAACAAGCCATATTGACTCACGAGAGAGAGAGAGAGAGAGAGAGAACAAGCCATATTGACTCACGAGAGAGAGAGAGAGAGAGAGAGAGAGAACAAGCCATATTGACTCACGAGAGAGAGAGAGAGAGAGAGAGAGAACAAGCCATATTGACTCACGAGAGAGAGAGAGAGAGAGAGAGAACAAGCCATATTGACTCACGAGAGAGAGAGAGAGAGAGAGAGAACAAGCCATATTGACTCACGAGAGAGAGAGAGAGAGAGAGAGAGAACAAGCCATATTGACTCACGAGAGAGAGAGAGAGAGAGAGAGAGAACAAGCCATATTGACTCACGAGAGAGAGAGAGAGAGAGAGAGAGAACAAGCCATATTGACTCAGAGAGAGAGAGAGAGAGAGAGAGAGAGAGAGAGAGAGAGAGAGAGAGAGAGAGAGAGAGAGAGAGAGAGAGAGAACAAGCCATATTGACTCACGAGAGAGAGAGAGAGAGAGAGAGAGAGAGAGAGAGAGAATCCAGCAGGGATAGGTATCGTAGCAGGGAAGAGGAGAGGAAAAAAATGCATTGGGACACAACTGGACATTTAATTTCTTCTAATAAAGGTTGGGGTTGACATCAATTAATATCTTATTTATGTCCTGCAGTGACTGATTTCTGTCCATCACAATATGCTCAATGTATCTGCCTTCGTTTTAAATACAATACTAGTCTTCAAGAGTATACTGTGTGTGTGTGTGTCAGTATGTGTTTTTGTGTCCCTCACCTCCCCAGGCGTTGTTGTTAGACGGCACAGTGTGTGTGGTCTGGATATTCGGGTTGAAGGTGGGCTGGAGGTTGAACAAGTCACTGTTGAGATTTGGCACGCTGGGGAAACAAGAGCAGAGAGAGACAGAGATAAAAATCATAGCAGAGCAGACCCCTTCAGGCCACAGGGCAGAGAGGAAGAGAGTTACAGCGGCCAGGACCAACCACTTGGAACACTGCCATTCAGCCATCCATTTTAACGTGGCTCACAGATCCTTTCCACTAATAACCCAACTAATATACTGTGAAGTGATTTAACCACCTGCCATTTTAAAATCAGATACATACAGGTTATATTATACAAACTGAACAACCTGTGTGAAATATACCCCACAGGTATTAACTCAAGCACAAGGATTATCAGACCGTAGGGTCTGCCTTACTTATTTGTAACGGATACAACAGATGAGTTGGAGAAGAGTTCTGTGACCCCACTGCTGCCGTTGGCACTGCCCACTGACTGGGAGCTGGGAGAGACGGTCGGCGTCTGCACGTCAATCACCTTGGCTCCCTCGTCCTGCCCGGGACAAACACATCAAGTCAAGCCGCAAAAAAGTGACAGTACAACAGGGTTGAGAAAATAATATATATTCAGACTCATTCATACAGTAGCGCATCGACATTGTAATGAGAAGTTGCTGTACAGTGACCCTGTCTGACCTTGAACCTGTTCTCGTCCTCCTTCTCGTCCATGCGGCTGAGGGAGATTCCAGTGCTGGACAGTGACGACACAGCACTGGACAAGGTGTTAGCTCTGGAGAGACCACACAGCGCTTATCAGTGACCACCACGTACACGTCACTGTCACACAAGGCCATTCTGGGACTGACCACTGATGAATAATTCATATTTTTTTCTGCCGAACGTTTCTGACTCTTGCGTGTCGTAATTGTCATATAGTAGACAGGTCTGACACACAAACACATTAAAACACTCCCAAATCCAGGATAAATGAGGCCGCATTGCCGTTGTAGTCCAGATGACATACTAGCTAAGGGTGGACCACTGGCACAGCATCATTTGCACATTCGTCCTCATACCTATCAAAGCTTTAGTGAGTGACAAATGTTCTGAAATGCCTGCTTCAGTCTAAATGCCTCTTTCAGACACAAAGCCTGAAACATCAGCATCTGTGTGTGCGCGTGTGTCTGTTTGTTGGTTACCTGGTGGCTGTGGAGAGCTCCTTGATTTTCCTCCCCTCCAGAGAGGCCAAATGCTGCTCCAAAGCTTCCAGGAGGCTGCTAGGGGCCTGGGGGGCATGGGGAAACAATGCACCAAGTGAGGATAGCACTGTGTAGAACAATTGGGAAAACAATCACGCGTGCGCGCACACACACACACTGCATTTGCATACACTCGCGTACAGGCACACAGACATTTGGCACCGGCGCAAGCGCAGACACAAGCCCGCGCAGACACACGCGCCCGCACACACACACACAGCGGCCAAGTGGCACATTGTCCTAAGCTTTATTCATGTTCAGTCTAGTCTCCATATTTGCAGGTATTTTACGTAAGACAATACATCTGGTATAATTAGGTTTGGCTCCAAGCCAGACATGCACAGATCAGTCCTCTCTCATGCAAGCAAGTACACAGGCCTGGGAGGTCATTTGTACAGTGTGTCGGCTCCTGTGGGGTTCAGAACACATCACATCGTCTGTTGGCATATGGAAAGGAGCTTAGAAGCCCATTCACAGGTGTGTATAAATGCTCTCACACACACACATCCCAGTGCATAAATTGTGAGTTAACCAATGGATTCCGTTTCCTATAATCATTTGGGTAACTATTCATTCATGAATATCAAATTTCATAAATGTATTTTACAGGTTAGAGTAGAAATTCTACTAGCAGACGGTCAAATTTGGTCATTAGCTTTAGTGTCTAGTTCAAAAAGGTTTGGAAGCCGAACGAGTTAACTCACAGAAAGGCAAAACGTCTGATGAAAATGAGGTACACGCACTTGGGAAATGAACTTTGTATTTTATAAAAGACATACAAAATGATGGTTAAATAAACCAAGGATCAGTGAATTCAATTCCCCACACGTGATACCCATGTTTCAACCCAACATTTGCCTTTCATTACAGAATGCAATCTTAACACGTGCAGTAACTTGCAAAAATAAGAATTTCCATATACTTATTTTGGGGGAATAAGAGAGAATAATGAGAATTCTGGATATCCTTCTTCTGAGAAATCTAGAATATACTAAAAGTTTCAAATAAGCAGAAAAAAAAATCTACAGCTCAGTAAAGACATGGGTTACTATTTAGTTGAACAGGGATACAGAAGACCTTCATAAGCACTGCAAACATGACATAATTGACAGAAACATTTGTTCGTGTTTATTGTGGAGGGAAACACCATTAGTGTCATTGAAGAAAGCTTCAACCAGTGTTTGTAGCATCACGTCAGATGTTACGCAAGTGCTTAGGATTGCATTATGTATACCATTCAAGTAATATTTGCAGAAACCTATTTGGTAGAAACCATTCACTGCTCTCCCCACAGCTATTTTGATGGGACATCTTTTCCGGGAAAAAAAAAGATATACAAATAGTGTTCATTTTGAAGCAACGCAAAAGTTAAACTGCGAGAGAAATCAAGAGCTTGAACTCTATCAAGAGATGTCATCCCTTAACGTACAAAAGGCTTATATGGGCCTGACACAAGCACCATACGCCCATATTCGTTAGGACAGAGGCTGAAGAGGTGCCTGACTTTTCAGCACCATTTCAAAATCAAACAAACAAAAAATATGTTTTTTTGTGGGTTAACTTTCGAAAACTGCGACTCAACTACACAAGCGACTCAACTATACAAAAGACTCAAGTCTAAGTAAAGACATAAAGGATCGGTCTACCTAAAAATCTGCCAAAAGACATAAGACGGTGTTTTGCACAATCTCCAAAATGAGGAAACTAAATATGAGGCAGCAGAATCCAAGGTTCACATATTAGGAACCCATTTTTTGAAGTAGGCCCTCTCTACCCTAGAGCTCAGAGAGAGGGAGGTAAAAATCAGGTAGAAAAGGAGGGGGCGGTTGGAAGCCTGTAGGGTGAGTAGGGAATGGGAGCGTTCAGAATGGAGCTACATGGGAGATATTGAGATGAAATGCACCACTGACCTGTGTGAGATCGGGGATGTCACCCTGATCAATTCCAACTTGCTGTGTCACAAAAAAAGGGGGGGGGGGGCAAACAAAAACCAAACATAATAAACAAACGAACACAACCACAGAATAACAAAAGGGGGAGGGGTAGGTGTGTGGAGGAGGGAGAAAGAAGAATCAAACCAAAGAATCCATTACTCCATGCAGTGACTAGAAACAAAACAACAAAAAGACAACAGGCAGGGGAATTGGCATGCCCACACACGCACTCACACACATACGTACTCACGCACAGGATCTGAAGACTTGGGTTTGAAATGAATGTTTACACACTGAAATGCCACTGACAGGTGTGCCGGGTACATTGGGCTGTAATACTCATGTGACTGCAAGGTGAGAAACATCCAAAACAACAGCAACACACAACTAATGTTGACTTTGAACAACAACAAAAAAAGGCTGGGGAACAAATGACAAACACATTGTTAGACGAGTAAATGAAATGGGCCCTTAAAGTCAACGTTAGTCCGTTTTTGGATAGAAACACACCCCCATCACCCCAAACCTTCCTCCAAATAGTTACCAAATCAGTAAAGACAGCAAGAACGCCTTTCAATAAAAGAATGCACGAGAAATGAGAAAACTACAGAGAGATACGGATTATCTTTGCAATAGGGCCTTGTGAATTGCGAGTAGTACTTTACGTGGATAACAGCAGACATTCATCATTGGAAAAGAGAGAAAGGGAAGGAAAGAGTAAGGGGGGGGGGGAAACCTCTTGCTAAGACATGCAACGCAGGCATCAGAACAGGCAGCACATGGAGGGGCCTTCACCTTGAGCTTTTCAGGCTCACTAATAGGCTAACCTCTGCATTCATGACCAGCATTAGCCTCCACCACACGGCAACAGAGAGAGCGAGAGAGAGAAAGGGGGAGAGGAGCAGAGGTCCGGGAGAAGAGCCCCACCTTCTTGCTGGATCTATCTGACACCTTCCTTTCCTCAAAACAAGTGGAAAAGGGAAAACATTACCTCTGCAACTTTGAGAAACTCTGACAGCTTGGTCATTCTGTTCAGAAACGTCTTATAAATCTCCAGGGCGTCTTTGCATTGGTTCTTCTTCATATCAAAATATTTCTCTTTAGGGTACAAAAAAAAGAAGATAGGTTAACTGAAAAAAAGAAAAGGAAAAAGGACTTGGGCTATTTATTTTATATAGCGTACACTTACAAACAGCAGTGGCACCATAGTTATCTAACAGATATAGAGTGTACTTACCCAGCATGTTGATGACTCCTTCATTGTACGCGGCAAAGAGGCGGATGGAGTCTTTGAAGAGCAGCATGAAGGCGCTGTTGATGACGCCATTGGTCAGTTCGTTAGAGTTAGCCTGGGAAAACAACAGATCGAGAGACCACACATTGAGAGTTCATGCAGACAGCTCACGGTCATCACGTTGCCCGTGCTCATTTAAGGACCACCAACGCCAAAACCATGGACCCCTGCAGCCTACCTGAAAATCCAGCAGTGCATCCAGCTGATTCTGAATGATCGGTAGAGTCTTGATCAGCTTCTCAACCGTCATGGTGCGCATCACACCGTCGACCCTGTCGACAAGAGGCACGGAGGACCGCTTTAACAGGGCAAGCAACGGACAAAACACGAACAGATAAAAAATCTCCGTGTCAATCATGCTGAAACTCAATATAAGGCACACCATTTCCAAAGTGTCTGCTGAAATGACTTGGCCAGTTGAGCGGAGTTACCGTGACTCTATTTAAGACCCGCCTCCACTGATGTAGCTTACTGATGCATCTTAGTGTGACACAGGGGAGGTGTTCCACACTAGCCACAAACAGGACATCTTACCCTCTCTTCATCTTGGTGAAGTCCACAGCCACCAGTCTGTAGGACATGGCCTTCTCATTCAGATACCTGATGTAGCTTACTGATGCATCTTAGTGTGACACAGGGGAGGTGTTCCACGCTAGCCACAAACAGGACATCTTACCCTCTCTTCATCTTGGTGAAGTCCACAGCCACCAGTCTGTAGGACATGGCCTTCTCATTCAGATACCTGCTGTAGCGTCTGATGAACGTTGACATGTCATAACCTGGCAGAGAGGGAGCACTTGTATTACTATGCGTGTAAGTTCTAGCTGGTGGCTTACAGAGCCAAACCTCTGCAACGCATTCAGAACGACGGTTTGAACTGGGGCATTTTTTGTTCATGCATTGCACGTTTCTATAGGTTGTTTTGTACCTGTGACTTATGTACAGTGTGGCGTGGAATTGCTTCCCACGGACAAATTCCCAACAGTACCTTGTAATGCTCCCTTATCCAAGAAGTTGTTCAGGTTAAAAAGTGTGTTTCTGGACGCCAGATACTGGATTAATCGCTGGTGAAACAGAGAGAGAGAGAGAGAGGTCATAAACAGTAAGAAGAAAGATTAAAATCAGTGAATAACATCTAATAATACACTGTAACAGATTATTTTATCCAAAGTGATTTACAGTCGTGCGTGCATACATTGTCTTTGTACGGGTGGTCCCGTAAATTGAACCCACTGTTCTGGCACTACGAGCGCCATGCTCTGCCAGCTGAGCGACAAGAGGACCACTTTTAACAGTGAAGCCAGTCTGTCAGCGGGTGACTCACCTCGTTGCCGTACATCATGAGGTGGTGCGTGGTGACGAGGGCCTTGAACACCACCACCCAGCTGTTGTTGGCCGTCCTCTCAAACAACGTGTCAGCCAGGTGGGGGACACTCACGTTCAGCTCGTTGGTGCAGTGGATCAGGTCTGCCGACGACACAGAATGGTGACATTAGAAAAATGTGACAGTGCTTAAGAAGTGCTGTACTCTACACTGAGGCTGATCAACTCGCACACAGTTCCCTCTTCACTGAAGACGACGTGGGCGATGAAACTACGGGAAACCATTCATTCCCAATGGAAGCGAAGTGGGCGGAGGCCCATTTTGACGACGCGAGCCTGCTGGGCGACAGACGTGAACAGGGCGGGACCAGAGTCGGGGAAGCTGAACTTCATGCAAACACTCTGCGACGTCGATGAGCTAGACACCCCCTGCTGGATAGGCTGCTGATACCTAGCACTACCCAGCTTGCTTGCACCCACACAAGGGCAAAGCTGGCGTGGCGAGGCTGAATACAAGTGTTAGTGAAAACATATTGTCATGCTGAAAATTCCTAGCAGCAGTTGGAATCTCCGCTCGGCCCCCTCACACCCTTCAAAGAGAGACATTCTTTTACTAGTGAATGAACTCTAATTTATTATGCCTTAGATTACAGCGACTAAGGCTGCAATTAACATTTCAAATTGGAAATCTGATTGTAAATAAGACAGTCAAACAAAATAAACCTCATATGATTGTGTCGTCAGTCCTTCAAGACATTTCACTGTAGGAGGAGTCTAAGCTTATGCTAAACCTTAAAAGGGAACATAAAAGGAAACATAAACGGAATATCAAGGCGTCCGGGATAATCCAGAGGAATTACACTCTTTAAATAACTAAATTGCAGTCGGGTACCACATTTTTAAATCACATTTGAAAGTCTTCCCAAATGCCACTCAGAGAAATGGCAGTTTTATATGACTACAAGATTTTAGCTTATGTCATCCACTCTGCGTGACTCGAAGGTGACTAAAATGTTCACAATTGGATTACTTTGGATAAAGGTTGGGCAAAGAATTGTACAATTAAAAAACATTCCTCTGGGTCTATGGCATTTGTTGCAGCCCAGAACCAGACTGATTGATCTTAATTGATTGACTTGGGCACAATGTTGACTGTGTCATGTCATCATTTGGGTATAAAGCCACCAGTAGTTAAACTTAGAGAAAACACTTTCAACCCAATAATTGCTCCAGTTCCACATTCCCTCACACAGCTCAACACACACGTTGAGCTCAAGATGGTCTATGACACTGCTGCCACTGAATAAATATGAATGACCCATGGACACCAGCTCATCACAAACTGAAGTAGCTGAGAAACCTCAAAGGCTACATACACCACAATATACTAAGGTATTAATGCTAAATTGGACACATTTTCATCTAGAACTCGGTAGGAAATTAAGAAATGGTTTGCAATAGGTAGACTGACTCCAATTGTGCTTCTTTAAACCTACGCTGCCAATTAACATTTTCATAGCCTATAGAAAGGGACATTTACAAAATTATTACTGCATACAATGATTAACAAAGTGTAGTAGGCTATGTGGGCATTTGCATCTGATGTGCTTGCTGTTTGGGGTTTTAAGATGGGTCTCTCTCTGTACAGCACTTTCTGACATCTGCTGATGTAAAAAGGGCTTTATAAATACATTTGATTGATTGATTTTCTTGTATGACACTCAGTAATAATAATATATTTGTCTCATCGTGTTCAGGCTACAACACGATCGACTACCGTAGGATAATGACACTGTATGATAATGATTGACTACTGAGCTGTTGAAGCCTATGATGCGCAATTATTCATAGCCCAATAGAATCATTTCGATAAACCCTTGGCCATACCAAATATGATGTACATAACGACAAATAAAGGTCGTCTTGAATATTCAATGTAACCAATGCATTTGCCGCTAATATGTAGCAACGGCGGTGCACTGGTGGTGTACTTAACCTACAGTCAAGGTGTTTCTTCTTGGGTCCGCTGACTTCATGCGTCGTGGCCTTGCAGACGGCTTTGCTTATAGCGGATCCGGTCATGCTGTGCTGAGCCGCAGCGATCCGATCCGTGATAGACTGTCCAGACATATTCCAAAAGCAGTGATTGGGGAATCAGAAATCAAATTGTCTTCAGTTATGATAGAGAGGGTGCCCTCTAAACAAACTGCCCGTCTGAAAACAAAAACGTACACTGACGCGAATCCGATGGGAGAATTCATACGGCGGCCAAATACAATTGACGGCTACATTCAGTCAAGGAAATGGCAATCCAATTGTCCTCACAAATACAAATACAAAAACCTAAACCAAACGACCCACACCAATATCAGCTCAGAATGATTCGTTCGGAGGTCGAGATGCTACAATATATCCGCGTAATAGCTTTCCAATGGTGATTCCGGTTAGAGTGTACAGCCGCAACAGTAGCCTGCATGAATACAATTGAGCATCAGGAGAGAGACAATCATTGATTAGTTAGCCTACCAATCCTCGGCCGGTGATCACGCGACGTTCTCTCTGGTTATGATTGGGGCTAGACTAATTTTGAAGACGTTACAAAATAGCATATGCATGTATTTTCTCTCAAGCTCCCCTCTGTTCGTGTCGAGGTCTTGTAGCAGTGACTCCTCCTCGTTTTTCCATGTCCTTTAATTGACGTGCTCCATATGGTTTATTCTGAATGCATTTAATCTTTTTTACAAATGTTTTTTTTTTGTTAGGTAGTCGATTATTCATTATTTTTTTCTCACTTAAACTTCATGTGTAAAATGGCAGTGTAGCCTATGAATCAGGTGACTTAGAAAGGGGTTGATTGGGCAACACAGAAAGGGTCCGGGGAGGGCATCTTAAAGCGGAACACCGCAACTGAATATTAGGCAGCTGCTTCTTGATTTGAAGTGGATGGAATCTGTCCGACTCTGCAGTACTGTCCAATCAGATCCAGACACATCTGAAGACAACCCCCTGGGTTAGTATGCTATTGATGTTAATACCATTGTCATTGGACTATAACAACAACCTTTCACAAAGCACCAGCTTCTTAGTTTCCTGCAGTTCTCTATAGGAATGTAGGACATACAGTACATGTAATGTTTAGGCATATTGTCCCAAATGTGACTCTACTCGGCCTGCAAGTGAGATAAAATCTCTAATATGAGTCAGATTTGGCATTGAGATGTCCTCTATTTTACAAATGCTGTACAGGATGTATATGCCTTTTTATAGACTACCGACTGTATGAAAAGATTTGAAATTCACTGGTTCTCCTCCCTTTCTGGTCCATCCTGGTCCTGGGATCAACTCATGGTGGAGGATGCAGATTAGGATGAGAGGAAAACTGACATCAATGCTATCCTTTTATACCTGTGTAGGAATAATATAATGACATAGTAACAATGTTGCATTAACATGCTATGTTGGACAACTGACATGGTCAAAATAGGCTACAAAAAGGGACAGGACAACTCTGCTGAACCCCACATCAAAGCCATTTTAATGAAGTTAAAGCTATAGGCCTACACTGCATGTACATTATAGGTACACCAAGGCACTGTGGCAGTGTTGTCCCTCTCCTATAAACAGAAAACCCCCTTTTGTATCAGACTGATGTCAATCAAACGACATCTTTATATCACACAGTCATACATCCTTGGTTATACAACTGTAGACGTCATAATGTGTGTCATCTCGTTGCTGATATTCTCAGCTTTGTCATTTTGTTGTCTGAGGGACTGAAATGAGTTGGAGCCCTGCTTTCACAATGTAGAGAGGTGGTTCACACCAAGATGTTACAATAATGTATTTCTTGTGAAAAGAAAAATGGTTCCACTCATTATATTATTATTTTACAATTCCTCACACAAACATGATCATAAATCCACATAGAGAAATACACCACATCTCTCTCATAACATATTTTCTCCCATGGCCCCTCTCAGCTTCTCTTGAAGATGTTCTTTAATTGGACCGGTCCGACAGACTACAGAGAGACACGTACAGACCCTTGAAGATCTTCCTCTTTCTCCATTCTCTTTGATGGGTCAGAATTTGTTACATGATCCACAGCGAACTCTTTCTTTAACACTGCTGTTGAACCCAGGCAGAACCTGCACGTCTGGGTCTGAATCCAAGACTGTACTCTCTTCATTGGCCAGGATATGTTCAACCAGACATCTCGCTGCCGCTTCAATGTTAGTGCTCTCCTACAAGATGAAACAGAAGACACAATCATGTACAGCTAAATGACAAATAGATCTTAGAATGATCTCAGATGGGAAGTATGCCCTGGCCAGATCGGCTCAGGATTCAAAATCCTCTTACCTCAGGCAGAGGGATGTTGCTAATCTTCCATCATTATTATGGGGCGGCAGGCTAGTGGTTAGAGCGTTGGAATAGTAACCGGAAGGTTGCAAGTACAAACCCCCGAGCTGACAAGGTACAAATCTGTCGTTCTGCCCCTGAACAGGCAGTTAACCCACTGTTCCTAGGTTGTCATTGAAAATGAGCATTTGTTCTTACCTGACTTGCCTAAATAAATAAAGGTAAAATAATACAAATAAATTAATGTAAGCTACCAGTTGGGTAGGCCCCAGTGACATATTCACCCAATCAGCCTTCACACCCAACTGAGTAACTCATTAGAGAGTGGCTGTGAGTGTCCCCTTCCTCTCAGGTTCAGCCTGTGAGAAGGGAACACACCTTTCACAGCCTTCTGGAGCATTTCACACGTTCCTGTTCACATTCCCCTCGGCCTGTAGTCCTTATACCCCAGGGTTCGCTAACATTTCATTCCAACTGATCTCATGTATTATTCAGCCGAGTGTGATTGCATTTCATTGAACACTTTAAAGTAACCCAAGCTGACAATCAAAGGCTGTTGTCAAACTTATGCTCTTTATAATTTCATTTGTTTTTTTATTATTTAACCTTTATTTAACTAGGCAAGTCAGTTAGGAACAAATTCTTATTTACAATCACGGCCTACCCCTGCCAAACCCGGACGACGCTGGGCCAATTGTGCACCGCCCAGTCACGGCCGGATATGATGCAACCTGGATTCAAACCAGGGACTGTAGTGACGCCTCTTGCACTGAGATGCAGTGCCCTAGACTGCTGCGCCACTCGGGAGCCCCAAAAATGAGAGATACCATACTACATAGTGATCTTCCATAGGGGCAAGACTGTCAAATGTTAGCAGCCAAAAAATTACCCAGCAGGAGTCGGTGGAATATATTTAGAATCATTGAGATTGTGATGCTTCTCTGTCACATGCACACACACACTCCAAGTGATCAGACATGATGTATTTTAGGACAACCCTAGACTTTCTAGCCAGCCATGAAGCAGCCCACATGTGTCAGTTGGGAGAAGCTATGACTACAGTACACAAGCTTCAGCATCTTTCTTCCTCACCTTGGCTGAGGTCTCAAACCATCCCACAAATCCATTTTCCCGGCAGAATGTGTCCAGTCTGGGCTGCTGGGAGCAGACTTGATCGGACTTGTTGGCCAGCAGCACAGCTGGGACAGGTTTGCCATGACTCAGGGTGACCTTAGAGTCCAGATCGTCCTTCCACTTGAGCACGGCATCAAATGTGGAGGCGCGGGTCACGTCGAACACCACCAGAGCTCCCACGGCCTCCCGATAATACACACGAGTCATATTTCCATAGCGTTCTTGTCCTGGGACAAACAAATACAAGAACAGCACACATCAGAGTCAGAGGCACACAGCACTGGTCTGTCTATACTTGAATGATATGTATTTAACTATCTAATTATATTGAATTATGACTTGGCACGATCCAAAAACTGGTCAGGTTTTTCATATTACAGAGAGAGAGAGAGAAAGAGAGACTCCTGGCAATAACTGCAGTGCTCATGTGACTCTCTAATATGAGCATGACACCAGCTGAGCCCAACACAAGGCAACATTCCTCCACAGTGCACATGAAATACCATAGGGAGAAATACTACACACTATTAATTAGGATGATTAATGTAACATTGGCTATCTATCTATGGATAAAACCAAATATAAGTCTCATAAAAGTGTGTTAATTCATTGATAAGCCTGTTGAGTTGTTGAAAACATCAATGTGATTTTACGCAAAATGCTAAACATGAATAAAGTCTGACGAATCGTCCAAACCACTGGTATTACAATGAATGGATATATAACGTCAAATATCAAAGTAAAATATCAAAGTCAAATGGACTGGTTAAGACATACCGGCAATATCCCAAAGCTGTAGTCGTATAACGGTGTCACTGTCCCAGTGCAGAACTTTGAGCGCAAAATCGACACCAATAGTTGCGCGATAATGTTGAGAAAAGATCTGATGGACATAACGCTTGATGATTGACGTTTTCCCGACCCCAAGGTCGCCTATAACGAGAACTTTGAACAAATGCTCATGCGGCATGGTCTGACTTTGTACAACAGCCCATTCAAAACGCACCACCACAGGATTCACTATTTGCCAGTGATGATGGCTTTCTAAAAGACAGATTATGATTTAATACTAATTCCGTTCCAACTACAGCCTACATTCTTTCAAGTGTTTCCATATAGAACATTGAATGTTGACTGTAGGCTTATGTCACCGTGCACCCATACGGAATTATGCCTTCATATCCAAAGGATGAAGTCAAGCAAATTATGTAATCCAATTTGATTCCATCCACCGTAGCCAACACGAAATGTTAACTTTTAATCTTATAATATTTTCAGCATAGGCCAACTTTCTCCTCAAAAGAAAGTCTACTCCATAGCTCTAACACCCCAGCAATGAGTTTCTCTCCCTCCAGTCGCTTCGAGACCAGTTTGCTACATGATGTCATGATACCAAAACATTTGAAAGCCCCCAAGACTCAGCCACACCCATTATCTTCTACCCTGCAATAGCCTACTGTAGGTCTACTTCAGAGCAGGATTCGCGCACAAGCTATTTAATCATTTGGGGACATTAGGTTACACAGTAGCCCACAAAGATAACCCGAATCTAATCTACGAAAAAAATACCTACATTTAAATGTTCCTTTATAGCACCCGGTGTAGCACCCTCTATTGAGAGCAGCGCGTAATTGCGGAGACATTTTTGCTGCGTTGCTGTCTGGGTTCTTACGGTAATGGTGCTGATGAGGGATGAGTCGCGCTATGTGATGCTGTTGTTACTGCCATTTCATCAGCGGATTTTCAAAAAATATCTCTCCATCTTTAAACATGGAATTACCATAAAATGAAACCATCGACAAGTTTTAAAGACGGCCATTAGCCTATTTCACATGAAACTCGCCAGTATAGTAACAAATCTCAGTGTAGAATAAAATCAAATGATAGCCTAGGACAAGGCCTATTTGCGGATTACTCCTTGGTGTTTGACTAGGCCTCCTGGGATCACTGTTTCAGAGAGCATCTTCGAGAGAAAATATTTCTCAAGATCATGGGGTTTGCTATTGCCAGGCGTTGATCGCCCACCCAACAAGGTAATTTAACATAAGGTTGTAGACCTACATGCCGATGTTGTGTTTATTATGGATTAATATGGCATTGCCATAGAGAAGACCGTTGTAACTCGATCTATGAAGGGCGGAAAGAAGATCAGTTGAATGTGTTTTAAATTAAGATGGCTTATTGTAAAATGTCAGACTTATGTAGCCCAGACCTAACACGTTTCCAAATTTTGACTCGGGTGAAATTAGTATTCAATATGTAGCCTATTGTTTGTCTATAAAAATGTGCATAACTGCCCTTTTAATTTAGTTTGTCATTAAAACATCTATGTTATTGCACTTGATTGGCTTTGCACCAAAGGTGTTTCTATGAGAGCTGAATATACGAGTTAAGAACCAACGGTGTTTCTATGGGAGCTGAATACACAAGTGTTCTTTTGCAAGAGCTGTCTGTGCATTTACACTGGAAAGAGGAGCGGCCTTTCCCTCATTGTAATGTAGGCTAGAGCAGGCAGACTACTGTTTTTCAAGAATACGCAATTAGTCCGTCCGCAGTAGGCTATTGAAATTCTACATTTAATAGTTCTTAGCACCACTCATGTCGATTTTGGATGTTGCGCACACATCATCACGAATAGGCCGCGAAAAAATTGTCAGGCCCATCACAGAACTACATAAAAAAATAGGCCGATAAGGATAACACTTTGTAAACAATGTTTACAAAAATTGGAGTCAAACAAAACATTGGAGTAAAACAACCCACTGGACACACACTGGTGAATCAACGTTGTTTCCACGTCATTTCAACGAATATACGTTGAATTGACGTCTGTGCCCAGTGGAAGCTTACACCAGTTGAACTAAACTCATGATAAATATACTGTTTAAGTGATATTCTTCAAGAATCAGTGTGCATATAGGCGATCATTAATGCATGTACTGTAGATACGAAGGAGTCTAGATTTAAGCTAGTCTACTTGATTATAGGTTGATTATAGGCCATTTACTATTAGTTTTTTTGTGTGCCATAGATTCTGTGAGATATGGAAGCGATATGGCTGTACCAGTTTCGACTCATCGTCATTGGGGACTCGACAGTAGGAAAGTCGTGCCTGATCCGGCGATTCACCGAGGGACGCTTTGCGCAGGTGTCCGACCCCACAGTCGGTGTAGACTTCTTCTCAAGGCTAGTGGAGATAGAGCCAGGGAAACGCATTAAACTTCAGATCTGGGACACTGCTGGACAAGAGCGATTCAGGTTACGTTTTTAGATTGTATTTTCCTTTTTTAAATCTTCCATTGTAAAGACGAAATCATTTGTCTTTCAATAAATCACGTTTTTTGTTGTTGTTGATAGTCATCTGTCAATATTATTGTTATAACAATATAGTATTTTGATCTCTGTATTATTCATCTCGGAGCCTTTCCTTGTCTTGATGTTTGAACCTCACCACTTCCCTGTCACATCCTTTGTTTTTCCATTCCCCCACTTCTCAATAAGTATATTTACAATTTCTTTCAATTCTCTCTCTCTTCTTTGCTTAACCCCCTCAACCCTCTCTAGGTCTATTACCAGGGCCTACTACCGCAACTCTGTTGGTGGGCTACTGCTGTTTGACATCACCAACCGTCGCTCCTTCCAGAATGTGCATGAGTGGCTGGAGGAGGCCCGCAGTCATGTCCAACCTCACAGTATCGTCTTCCTGTTGGTGGGTCACAAGTGTGACCTGGAGTCCCAGAGGCAGGTGAGCCAGCAGGAGGCTGAGAAGCTGGCAGGTGCCTATGGCATGCGCTATGTGGAGACATCGGCTCGCGACGCCATCAACGTGGAAAAGGCCTTCACTGAGCTAACGCAGGACATCTTTGAGCTCGTGAAGAGCGGTGACATCAACATCCAGGAGGGTTGGGAGGGGGTGAAGAGTGGCTTTGTGCCCAATGTGGTGCACTCCTCAGAAGAGGTCACCAAGAGTGACCGCCGGTGCCTCTGCTGAATGTCCTGTCTGTCTAGTCGGCTTTACCCCCCGCTCAGCCCATGTATTCCTGTAACATTATGACCCATTAGCTCCCTGTCTTATCACCTGGCATTTATTTGGCTCTCTCACTCCTATCCTGAATTACTGGAAGGCCATATCAGCTCTAGTCTACCACTGGAGCAAAAATGGACAAAGCGATTTGGGTCGTTCCATGAAAAGAGTGCCTTTTGTGTCCCTTGGATATTTTAAGTAGAAATTGTGCCCCAATATTGAATTTGAATAGCTTGTTGCATTTTGACATGTCCTTCTCTCAACCCCGTGTCTCTTCTAGGAGGATTTTAACCCACTTAATCCCGACATTTCTCAAAGTAACATTTTTTTGTTGCTTTGCCAAAGTTATTTCTGAAGATTATTATTCATTTCATGTGATTAGTGTTTATGTCCGTCCCTCATTTTAAGGTCAACTGAACTCCCGTTTTAATATTGGTGAAGCTATTCCTTTTAATATATATATATATATATATATATATATATATATATATATATATATATATATATTTCTTTTAAAGAAACATTGAACATCCTAATAGCGAAATCATAGAGTAAAAGCAGGTGAGCTGGTTCTACAATTTTGGGCAATTTTCTGGTGTTTTGTGGTGGAAAACTGAGCGGGTCGAGCACAACACATCAACCCTGTCACCCATAGATAGACAGGCTAGAATTTTTTTTTTTTTGGGGGGGGGGGTGAAGCTCGCATTCAATTGCCAATCCCTGTGCACACAACAAGCTTCCATTGCCCCTTCACATTTCAGATGAAATCATCAACCCTGTTATGGTCAACCCTGTTATGGTCAACCCTATTTGGCACTTAATAGGCCATTGCTATAGTAATGGGAAAACTCTTTTTTTTAATGAAGTTGAACATGTGCTGTCACATTATGACAGAATGTTAAAATTAGGTGAAACCCCCCCCCCCCCTAAAAATGTACCAAGTTACACTTCTCAAAAGGCACCGAAATGGTGGAACGACCCAATTGCCAAAGTAACCTTCCTCGCCTCTGTCTTACCTGTTAGATGCACTTGAAAGAAAAGAAATGCCCTGCTTTATGGTGAGATGTTCCTCTCTGTAGTTATGCCCTTACGGAAGGAACACACCTCAAACTTTACAAGTCTGTCCTGGAGTCTGGAGCGCTCACACAACTTTCGGGAGGACACCTAACCTCTCTAGTCTGTTTCTGGCTGGTGTGTGCAATACAAGGGGACACCAAATCTAGCTCTGCTCTTTAAACCCTCTCTATGGAAAGATCCAATTCACAGAGGGAAGCATATGTTGTATTAGCACTGCGTGAGCATGCGGGGAATGGCACACTGCAGTGTGCAAATGCCTCCTCTACTTTAGTTCGTGAGACTGATGGCACCACCAGACAAATGAACAACCTGAGAACACATCATTGCCATCATCCCTTTGATCATAGATAAGATGGAACCAAAGTTTATGTGTACCGATTCAGTTGCCAACTGTGTTTCTATATGAGTATCCACAGGGAATTTGTACCGTTGAGTGTGGGTATGCACTGTGAAATGCCTAACATCTATGTTTTTATTGCGTTTTGCGTCCTCGTTGCTCATATTAAATGCACAGTTGGTGACAGAAGGTAGATGTACAACATATCACCCCTTTTAGCTACCCTGTCCATCGATCATAATCATTACAGAGAATGTGTCTCATGAGAAAGCCGTTTTATGTACTCCGTTGTCTTAAACTGTACGCCCACCCCTTAAACATTGACATCTACTCATATGCCTCCTGATGAACACTGAAGCTTTAAATGGGGTCAGCTGCACTAGGGTTGTTTGCCTTTAGTGTCTTAAGACCTCCATACTGTATGGTCGTATGCTTGTAGTTTTAACACGATTATAAGCAACATTCTGCATAACGCAACATGTCCGATATTTCTTCCCGCCCTACACTGTAAAAAAAAAAAAAAATCAACCTACATTTTTTTTACTCCAACTGGTTACAAGTAACTAAGTTAGGGTTTCTCAATTGAAAAACAACACATTTGTTGAAACCAAATACAGTCGTATGAAAACGTTTGGGCACACCTGACAATTTCCATTTATAAATAATTGGGTGTTAGGATTAGCAATTTCATTTTGATCTATCAAATAACTGATGGACACAGTAATATTTCAGTAGTGAAATGAGGTTTATTGGATTAACAGAAAATGTGCAATATGCATCAAAACAAAATTAGACAGGTGCATAAATTTGGGCACCCCAATAGAAAAATCCCATTCATATTTAGTAGAGCCTCCTTTTTCTAAAATAACAGCCTCTAGACGCTTCCCATAGCCTCTAATAGGTGTATGGATTCTGGATGAAGGTATTATGGACCATTCCTCCTTACAAAACATCTCCAGTTCAGTTAGGTTTGATGGTTGCCGAGCATGGACAGCCCGCTTCAAATCATCCCACAGATTCTCAATGATATTCAGGTCTGGGGACTGGGATGGCCATTCCAGAACATTGTACTTGTTCCTCTGCATAAATGCCCTGGTAGATTTTGAGCAGTGTTTTGGGTCGTTGTCTTGTTGAAATATCCAGTCCCGGCGTAACTTCAACTTTGTGACTGATTCTTCAATATTATTCCCAACAATCTGCTGATATTGAGTGGAATCCATGCGACCCTCAACTTTAACAAGATTCCCAGTACCGGCACTGGCCACAGCCCCACAGCCACACAGCCCCACAGCCACACAGCCCCACAGCCACACAGCCCCACAGCCCCACAGCATGATGGAACCACCACCACATTTTTACTGTGGGTGGCAAGTGTTTTTCTTGGATCGCTGTGTTCGTTTGCCGCCCTGCATAACATCCCTTGTTATGACCAAATAAATCAATCTTTGTTTCATCAGTCCACAGCACCTTATTCCAAAAGGAAGCTGGCTTGTCCAATTGTGCGTTTGCATACCTCATGAGACTCTGTTTGTGGCGTGTGTGCAGAAAAAGCTTCTTCCGCATCACTCTCCCATACAGCTTCTCCTTGTGCAAAGTGCGTTGAATTGTTGAACGATGCTGAGTGACACCATCTGCAGCAAGATGATGTTGTAGGTCTTTGGAGGTGGTCTGTGGGCTGTTTTTGACCGTTCTCACCATCCTTCGCCTTTGCCTCTCCGATATTTTACTTGGCCTGCCACTTCTGGCCTTAACAAGAACTGTGCTTGTGGTCTTCCATTTCCTCACTATGTTCCTCACAGTGGACACTGACAGCTTAAATCTCTGCGATAGCTTTTTTTTTTGCCTTCCTCTAAACCATAATGTTGAACAATCTTTGTTTTCAGGTCATTTGAGAGTTGTTTTGAGGCCCCCATGTTGCCACTCTTCAGAGGAGAGTCAAAGAGAACAACAACTTGCAATTGGCCTTTTCTCATGATTGGATGCACTTGTCTATGAAATTCAAGGCTTAATGAGCTCACCAAACCAATGGTGTGTTCCAATTAATCAGTGCTAAGTAGTTACAGGTATTCAAATCAACAGAATGACAAGGGTGCCCACATTATTGCTACACTAAAAATCTTTGTCTGGACAATACCCCAGTACTCAGCTTTTATTAGAAAATGAATGGCATGCCACTGTGATCATTTTCTGTGACGACAGAGTAAATTATTATGCAGCCTCAGAGGGGTGCCCAAACTTTTTCATACGACTGTATATGATTCAATGACGACAGTTTTATTTCATTATTACCAAACCTATATTTGAAGTTGCAATGTTTTTTTTATTTTTTAACTCAACTTACTTTCCCCCTTTCGGTTAAACCTAATAAATAACAAATACAAACTCATATTTCATGTAAATGTAACCAATTTTTTTCATATTGTTCCAAGTTCACATTTTAATTTGGAATTACCTATCCAAATCCAATTAAATCAATTCCCTGTAAATCAAGAAATTAAGTTGGTTCGATAACTTGAAATAATGTTTCCAAACATATTCTTTGTACATTTAGTAGCCACAATATCATAACCAAGAATTAGCTGCCTTAACATAGAAACCTTACCAGGCTCTTTAGTACCATATGCACTCATGCAAGTATCATTACAGATGCTGTCAGTGTACGAGTTTGAGTTTGAATAACAGATACAATAGACCACATTAACAGGAACGACATTTACTCTCACAGGTGGGCAAAAATAACTAACTGAAAGCCACACCCCCCCAATAAGCTATACCTCCAGCGCTTTTGATAGGCTGCCGCCGCTACATTGCCCCACCGCTATTCAATGCACATGCGCTCGCTCATGAGGTGTTGAAAGCAATTTAGAACTTTCATTCAATCATTTGTTTGATTGTCAAATTTGTTATTTGATTTCAGGGAAATTTTATAGAATAGGTTGAATGAACCAAAGTGTAATTTGTTATCATTCCAATCAGTAAATGCACTGCAGAACAACAGCATCTTCCCACCTTTTATTTTTTACAGTGTATTAGACTCAGCCATGTGCTTTATCTAACCATTAAGACTTCCAACCTCAATCCTTAGTACCTCCTAAGCGGTTTTCTTCCTCAATGCCAGTTTCCACCCACCTTATTAAAACTTTTCGGTAAGCTATGAACCCCTTTGCTTCAAGGGCCCCCATGTCCATATTTCTGCAAGCAGACCATGTCTGAGAGCAATAATCAGGAGCCTCCTGGGTTCAAAGTATCTATGCACTGAGAAACTAACCATTTGCTCTAAAGGAACGCTACAACATGCATTCATTCATTTTTACTGTCCTCCAAACCCTCACAATGTGTTGAACAAGAGGGTTGTTCATTGCCGCACGTGTATAGTTGCATTTCACCCATTTTACATTTGATTTTCCAAAGAATTACAAGTGTCTTAATGGATTTCTGATATAACATATTGTAAATAGCCAGGGTGTACTGGGTGTATTTATTTCTAGAACATGAAGGGTAATATTGGTGTGATAGAATTCCAGTTTTACTTTCTCACGATATGGGGAGAAAATGCCATACGTTTCAATATTTGTAGGATGTATCATACAGTAACTGGAGTGGAAAGGGAGAAGGCTTTGAAATGGTTGTTGCTCTGTTCCGGGTATTAAGAGAGTTTTGGTTTCCCCCACTTTCACTGAAGTCGTACCTATGTATCATATGAAAGGAGATATATGAGAAATGAACGTCCGCAACCTTCATATTGTCATCCGGAACCTAAATACCCTACATGCTTATTGAGCCTACATGTGCCAGACACATTGCAGTCTGTTGTTGAATGGACTCCTGTCTCCATTCTCTGCTTAAGCCAGGTACCAGATCAGCTGCTCATTTTACAATCACAGCACTGGCGCCAAACAACCGTTGTGTTTCTTTCTAAACCACTGACTGACTGTAATATAGGGTATGTCGAGAGAACATTCAGACAGACGGCTCGCCGTAGTTCATGATCTCTGCTAGACACCGGAGGCTCTGGATGACGCAGCTTACCTGCACGTCACGTGGCCGTTTGAAATGGCGACATATATCTCTAGTCAAAGCAAAGATGGATTTCCAATGAATTTAATGTGACTTGTAAATGTTATTTGAAACAAACATAAAGCCATGTTCCTTTAGCGTTGTATAGGTTTGGGGTGCATAGAAGGGGCAGGTTTGGTGTCTCATGCTTGTAAGGAATAAACATTTCATCTCAGCAAAGGCACGGTCAATATTACCAATGCTCTATGATGCCCATCCAAAATACATGTGTTCAGTGTTAGTTACCTCTGCATGCACACTTATAACCCCAATGACTTAGATATTCCCCCAGCCTGGAAAAAACATACTGTTTATTCAACAAGCAGTTGAAAGAATTTGATATTCCGTAAGTGAAACTGGATATACAAGCAGGTCAGACACATGGAGACTAAATTAATGTAATGTCGGTGATGTATCTATTTGTACCACAAAGATACTATGAACTAACTCCCTATTAAATTGAACACTTGATACGAAAACGTTTGTAGTCTCCATTAGTGTAACGCTGCAATGCCATGTACAAACACAAGAGGGCAGCACACACGAAAGAGTTGGCCTTGTAAATGGTTAGACGGTAACAATCACAAGGCGCAACATTAAAAGTTAAAGACACATATGGTTCAAATACAGGGTGACAAAAACATGGGATTCTACTGTGGATCTAGAAAGAATTCCTATTGAATGTGTATATAATGTAATCTTAATCATCATCGCCCATGCACACAGCGAAGCAGCACCATGTAGCCATGTCCAGCTGCATCCAGCGGTGGAAAAAGTACCCAATTGTAAAATTAAAGATGGAAAATTACTCAAGTAAAAGTGAGTCACCCAGTAAAATACTACTTGAGTAAAGGTCTAATAGAAAAAGTGATTTTAGATATACTTAAGTGTCAAAAGTAAATGTAATTGCTAAAATATAATTAGGTATCAAAAGTAGTGTGTTCGGGAAAAGTATTCAGACCCCTTGACTTTTCCATATTTTATCACAGCCTTATTCTGAAATTGATTAAAAAACTTACTCTACACAATACCCCATAATGAAAAAGCAAAAACAGTTTTTTAAATACATTTTTGCAAATGTATTAAGAATAAAAAAGGGAAATATTAAATTTACACAAGTATTCAGACCCTTTACACAGCACTTTGTTGAAGCACCTTTGGCAGCGATTACAGCCTCGAGTCTTCTTGGGTATGACGCTACAAGCTTGGTACACCTATTTGGGGAGTTTCTCCAATTGTTCTCTGCAGATCCTCTCAAGCTCTGTAAGGTTGGATGGGGAGCATCGCTGCACAGGTATTTTCAGATCTCTCCAGGGATGTTAGATCAGGTTCAAGTCCGGGCTCTGGCTGGGCTACTCAAGGACATTCAGACTTTCCCGAAGCCACTGCTGCGCTGTCATGGCTGTGTGCTTAGGGTCGTTGTCATGTTAGAAGGTAAACCTTCGCCCCAGTCTGAGGTCCTCAGTGCTCTGGAGCAGGTTTTCATCAAGGATCTCTCTGCATATTGCTCTGTTCATCTTTCCCTCAATCCTGACTAGTCTCCCAGTCCCTGCCACTGAAAAACATCCCCACTCCATGATTCTGCCACCACCATGCTTCACCGTAGGGATGGTGCCAGGTTTCCTCCAGACATGACACTTGGCATTCATGATAAAGAGTTCAATCTTGGTTTCATCAGACCAGAGAATCTTGTTTCTCATGGTCTGAGAGTCTAGGTTTCTTTTGGCAAACTCCAAGCAAGCTGTCATTTGCCTTTTACTGAGGAGTGGCATCTGTCTGGCCACTCTACCATAAATGCCTGTTTGGTGCAGAGTGCTACAGAGATGGTTGTCCTTCTGGTACCGTTCCCCATATCTGTGCCTTGACACAATCCTGTCTCGGAGCTCTACGGACAATTCCGTCGACCTCATAGTTTGCTTTTTGCTCTGACAACTGTGGGACCTTAAATAGACAGGTGTATGCCTTTCCAAATCATGTCCAATCATTTGAATTTACCACCAGAGGACTCCAATCAAGTTGTAGAAACAACTCAAGGATAATCCATGGAAACAGGATGCACCTGAGCTCAATTTCGAGTCTCATAGCAAAGGGTCTGAATACTTAAATACGGTTTCTGTTTTTTTAAGTTGAATAAATTTGCAAAAATGTATAAAACCCTTTTTTCCCTCGCTTTGTCATTATGGGGTAGTGTGTGTAGATTTCTGATGAAAAAATATGTAATACATTTTAGAATACAGCTATAACATATCAAAATGTGGGGGGAATCAAGTGGTCTGAATACTTTCCAAAGGTACTGTAAAAGTATAAGGAATTTGAAATTATTTATACTTTTACAGTACCTTTGGAAAGTATTCAGATATCTTGATTTAAGCAAACCAGACCGCACCATTTTCTAGTTATTAAATTTACGGATAGCCAGGGGCACGCTCCAAAACTCATTTGTTTTCTCATTCATTTTCAAATGAAGAATGTGTTTGGTGTGTCCGCCAGATCAGAGGCAGTTGGGATGACCAGGGATATTTTTCTGTCCTGCTAAGCATTCAGAATGTAACAAGTACTTTTGAGTGTCAGGGAAACTGTATGGATTAAAAAGTACATTATTAGCAGAGAACAGTCTGATTAGGGTGGCTGGAGTCTGACAATTTGTAGGGCCTTCCTCTGACACCGCCTAGTTCTGGATGGCAGGAAGCTCGGCCCCAGTGATGCACTGGGCTGTACACACTACCCTCTGTAGTGCCTTGTGGTCGGAGGCCGAGTAGCTGCTGTTTTCACTTTAAAGTATTTTAACTTAAGTACTTTACACCACTGGCTGCGTCATAAGGTAGATTTGGACAAAGACACTAAAACAGAGGAAGCCAAGGCAACAGGGGCACCTAGAAAGGGGAGAGAAAACAAGTAATCATTTTACTGCATATCTAGCTGTATTATAAAAAACTGTGACGACAAGGTTGAAAACCAATGAATAAACACTGCACCTGTTGTTTACACCTTCAATAAGTATTCAGAAACTAACCCTGAAGGTGAGGGCTTCCTTGCTCTCAGGTTGCCTCCAGATGATGACACAAAAGGGCACAGACCAAGGCCAGGAGAATCTGAACACATCATATTCATCACATGAACCAAATTAAGAGCGACTGAACAAAAAAAAAGTTGGTTGAAAATGGCCTGTGGCATCTATAAGAGTTCTGGTTATTCTAGTGTCAAAATTGACTATGAAGTGTAAATAGGATAACTTGAGTCAAAGTCAGTCTCTTTCAAAACGTAATTTGCAAGATTATTACGAAATAAGGGTATGTAACAGAAGGAAGGGTACGTACATTTTCCGTGGGTTATTTCAATCCTGCCCAAATCTGGCAGCACCCAAGTAATCATTCATTTGAAGCACTGACCATGGTACATTCGGTTTCACTTTTGATATCTCAATGGGGCTATTTAGGGACCATCAATAAATGTTTAAAAAAATGTACATGTACATGGTTTCCCATCCCTTCAAGGCACATTGAAACTCTTCTGGCAGTTACCTGTACATGCAACATTCAAAAGTTGTGGATCTGTAGATGAGGGCAATTTGTTTTATGGATGTATTCCCTCCCCCTGCTTGATAGGATTATGAATTTTCTAAAACAATTCCATTTATTCTTGAGAATCAAAAAGGCATAGAATTGATAATTAACCATTTTATTTAGAAAAGAACAATGAAAATACAGCTCATTTATACAGGCAATTACACAAAAGTATGTGGACACCCCTTCAAAAATAGTGGCTTTGTCTATTATAGCCACTCCCGTTGCTGACAGGCGTATAACATCAAGCACACAGCCATGCAATCTCTATAGACAAGAGATTGGCAGTAGAATGGCCATACTGAAGAGCTCAGTGACTTTCAACGTGGCACCTTCATAGGATGCCACCTGTCCAACAAGTCAGTTTGTCAAATTTCTGCCATTAGAGCTGCTCCGGTCCACTGTAAGTGTTGTTATTGTGAAGTGGAAACATCTACAGGAACGCCTCAGCCGTGAAGTGGTAGGCAACAAAAGCTTACAGAACGGGACCGGTGAGTGCTGAAGCCCGTAAAAATAGTCTGTTCTCGATTGCACTCACTACAGGGTTACAAACTGCCTCTGAAAGCAACGTCAGCACAATAACTGTCAGGAGCATCATGAAATAGATTTCCATTGCAGAGCAGCCGCACACAAGCCTAAGATCACCACGCGCAATGCCAAGCGTCGGCTGGAGCGGTGTAAAGCTCGCCACCATTGGACCCTAGAGCAGTAGAAAAGCGTTCTCTGAGTAATGAATCACCCGTCACCATCTGGCAGTCCGACAAACAAATCTGGATGCCAGGAGAAGGCTACCTGCCCTGAATGCATAGCGCCAACTGTAAAGTTTGGTGGAGGAGGAATAATGGTCGGGGGCATTTTTTCTGGTTTGGGCTAGGCCCCTTAGTTCCAGTGAAGGGAAATCTTAATGCTACAGAATACAATGACACCCTAGACGGTTCTGTGCTTCCCACTGTGGCAACAGTTTGGGGAAGGCCCTTTCCTGTTTCAGCATGACAATGCACCCGTGCACAAAGCGAGTTCCATACAGAAATGGTTTGTCGAGATCGGTGTGGAAGAACTTGACTGGCCTGCAGAGGCCTGCCCTAAA
The DNA here is from genome assembly GCF_034236695.1 of Oncorhynchus nerka. Taxonomy (NCBI): domain Eukaryota; kingdom Metazoa; phylum Chordata; class Actinopteri; order Salmoniformes; family Salmonidae; genus Oncorhynchus; species Oncorhynchus nerka. The sequence continues at coordinate 50,702,275 of NC_088405.1, forward strand.
CCCCATCGAACACCTTCGGGATGAATTGGAACGCCAACTGCGAGCAAGGCCTAATTGCCAAACATCAGTGCCTGATCTCACTAATGCTCATGGCTGAATAGAAGCAAATCCCCACAGCTATGTTCTAACATCTGGTGGAAACCTTTCCCAGAAGAGTAGAGGCTTTTATATCAGCAAAGGGGGGGGGACCAACTCCATATTAATGCCCATGATTGTGCACCGAGCAGGTGTCCACATACTTTTGGTCATGCAGTGTATTTACAGTATATAAAACCGAAGATAAAACCTGTGTCTTGGTTTACCAGCCAGTGGGATCTTTGAGGTGGTAGGCATTTTTAGGAAACGGTTTCTTTTGGAGATGTCTAACAAACCCTCAAGAAACGATGTTAAAAGTAATGCCAAGAAGCACAACTATAAAACATATCCATTTGTATAATATACAGCATTCTACTAATAAAAATACAGCTATACACACTGTACATCTACAGTGATTATCTACAGTTATTACTGTACTACAATACCATATCTATCAATTATCCTCACCATCTCCAGGGTCTTTGGAGATGAGCAAATAAAGTTCAAATTTAGAGACCAGTTTTTGCTGGTCATACTCATGTTCTTGAACCAGTGTCTCCAAAGCAAAATGTAATTTGGTCAAGCAGCACCACAACTAGTGACTATTAACAAATAGATTCACGAGTAGACCTGTCAATTATTTGGTGAAGCAAGTTTTGCTATATATACAGTAACACATTAAAAGCAAGGGGGTAATCAAGAGTACATGTAAAGAACACAAAACATCTATAAAAAGCACATTACTCGATTAAAGTCAGTTGAAGGGCAGAGCAGGAAAATAGATGACTAAAATGATGCAAACTCGACAGCCAAGCTGCCAAGAACAAGTTTCAATGGAAACTAAAAATGTTTGTGAAAATAGGTTCACAAGAAGCTACAACTAAAGTAATATTAGTGGTAATAGCTGACCAGGATTAAAACCACTGCCTTTAAAAAAAGACTCAATACAGCGCATCGTCTAGATCACGCGGGTCATTTCTTTGTTTGACAGTTAAATCTACGTCTGTAGACAGCTCAAGCAAATCGAGGCAGAGATCTCAAACTCAAGTATTTACATATAAAAAGGGTAGCTCAAATTTGTCCATCAAAACTCCAGAGATAAATAGAAATGCATATAAAAGGGGTTTACAAGAGTACAGAACAGCCCCAATGATGATACCGAAATTAAAGATTATTCAGCACAGTGCAGAGGTGCGTTATCACCCTCCAAAAGGTAGATTTTTACCTCAGTCAATTCTTTGGATGGACCTGAGGCAAGTAACACAGGGACTTACATCACCATGAAAATGATAACATACATCATTACTTTGACTATTTTTACCATACGTTCGAAGACAAAATGTACGACAGAAAGAATCACCGGCAACAGATTGTTCATAAATGCCTTTAACATTATAGGATATGTAGTTTGAGGTCTCCGTGGTGATATCTCATGCAGCTTACTGAAGAAGCTGACACCAACAACAAAAAATTATCATTTCTGCAACTAGGTGCACAAGGTACTACTGTTAAATCGGTTGCTCTTTGGCAGGTGGAGGACAGCTCGTCTACGACAGTCATCCCAAAAACAAAACGCCCACATTGGGCCTCGGCACGGTTAACAAGTTTACGGAGGCCCTGACCAAGACTGTAAACCCCACAGACACACTGGTACCCAGTAATACATATGGCCCTAACCAACAGATCCTGTACAGCATATTGCTGCTGCTGCTGGAGGCCCTGGGGGGGGCTAACGATTGGAGGCACGGCCACCAACTAGCAAGAGACTAACGGTTAAGAAATAAATAAAAAAATCACTAGTAATGTTAATAGCAACTTTAAGTGTTGAAAGTATTACTCATCAACTGTCCAATAAAGTGTAAGACAGATCTCCCAAAAATGAAAGGTAACCAATCTAGAGACACACATTGCAGTGTCAGTTGAATTGTCTGCCTCCCTTCAGTGGTATAACGTGTGGGGTTTCCTCCAGTCCCTAGCCGTTCAGGGGCTCATCCCCTCCGCCTCACTCTCGTCTCTCCCCAGGTAGATGGGCTTCTTCTTGGTCTGGAGGGCAGGCTCGTATTTCCGGGGGGTGCTGTTGACTGCCTCGCTGCTGTGCCAGATCCCGTAGCAGAAGTAGATTGCAAATCCTGAGGGAAGGAGAAAGAGAGAGGAATTAAGTTGACTGAATTAAAGAGGGAATGTTTAAAATGGTGAATCTGCCACGTCGGTTTGTGATATTACAAAGTTAATGCAAACAAACAGTCCCCCCCCCTCCGGCATCATTGCACGTGCGATAGAACAGCAGAATATGTACTGCAATTACATTGATCATGGGGCAGACGGTTTCCACTACAGCGGATTCCGTGATTAACATGTGATTCGATAGTGAATTTAGAAACATTTCCTACTCTGTATAATGTAATCTAACTTACCAATGCCCATCCAAACAGCAAAGCGGCACCACGTAGCCAGGTCCAGCTGCATCATGAGGTAGATGTTGACGAAGACACTGAACAGAGGCAGCCAAGGCAACAAGGGCACCTGGGGGGGGAAACAAGTGAGTTGTTTTACTGCGTACAAGTTGTATTATGAATTGGTTATAAGCCGTGAACAAACACTGAAGTATCCAGAAACTAACCTTGAAGGTGAGAGCTTCCTTGCTCTCAGGTTGCCTCCAGATGATGACGACACAAAGGGCACAGAGCAAGGCCAGTACTACACACACCGTGACCCACACAGGCTGAACCTCGATCAACTCATCCAGCTTCCCCGCCAACACCACACACAGCACAGTGATGAGCACCGCTAGAGAGGACGAAGAGAGAATCAAAATGTGCTTTCTCTAAAAAGAGCCGCTTTGAAAACAACCCGTGTTCAACTGCATTACAACGCCATAAGTGAGAGAGAAAGAGAAGAGGCGTCACTCACAGATAATGGCCGTGGTGGCATAGACGATGTTCCCAGAGATCTTAGTGGGTAGATTCCCGCTGGCGAAGAGGAGGTGGCGGGGGGTGAACTTCTCCCGGAGGGGTCGGTCCTCCAGATCCAGGCCGTCCTCGTCACCGCTGTCTCGCCCGGACACGGCCACCTTCTCCCCTCCCACCAGCTCCACCAGCTTCTCACTCTGACTGGACGAGCTCAGGGTGCCCGGCTGGTACCTGGACACACACGGACAGGAGGGAAGAACAGGTCAGTTTCCTGGACCATGAGAGGTAATCGCACTGAGAATGTCAAACACCATTAGCAAATCACATAATTGGAGACAAATCATAATTTCAATACCAAAACAATGCAGTGTTAGGCATTATAGTATATTTAAAAGAAAAAGCGGTACAAGTCGTCACCCACCTGAGGATGAGCACACAGATGGCCACTAGTGAGTAGGCCAGCAGTGTCCCTATGGACATGAGGTCAACCAGGGCAGCCAGGTCAAAGAGGAAGGCCATCAGAGCTACAGGGAGAGGGGACAATGAGCATTACCATCATACATACTATAGAAAACACAATCCACATCCCCTCAGTTGGTTATTTACTCTAATTATTCCGGCATTCAAAAACAATGAAGAAAAGAGAAAAGAAAAACACGTTTAAAAAGCATTCCACTGATCAAAGGGTCTATTTCGACAGGCTTCCCTCCTGCTGCACATTCATAGTTTCATACATAAACAAAAACATAACAGCAGGAGTTGACTACAGTGGAACCCAGAGGTAGTAGAGCAGAACCAGATGAATGAACAGAGGGTGGAGGGCTGAACTCACATGCCACACAGCCAGAGACGATGGTGGCCATCAGGGGCGTCTTGGTACGCGTGTTCATGCGGGACAGGCCACGGAACAGGAGCCCATCCTCTGCCATGGCGTAGATAACCCTCGGCATGGGGAACATGGACCCAAGCAGGCTAGGAGGACAACAAAACCAACATTATATACACACACGTAACAAAGGGAGTGCATTTGATAGCTTGACAAGAACACCAAGTACTGAGGAGTGTAGAAGACAAGGGAGATACAGAACAGTAGCCATAGTGCGGTCTATCGGCCTAACTGACCTGGTGGAGAGAGCACAGAGGGAGCCCACAGCCACGATGTAGTGAGCAGCAGGCCAGCCTACGTGGATGAAGGCCTTTGGCAGGGGGCTCTTGGTGTCCAGCAGGTAGTAGGGCATCATGAGTGTGAGGGCTGCAGACACCCCGAAGTAGGCGAAGAAACAGATGAGCAGAGAGGCCACGATGCCCACAGGGATGGAGCGAGTTGGGTTCTTAGCCTCTTCGCCTGGGGAGGGGGGGGGCAAGGCACAACATTTATTTGTCTGGAACTATGAGAGAGTAACAACCAACTATACATTCCAACTATTTAGCGAAAATTGGCCACCATATTAAAGAAAAGCTACATTTTGATTAAGTGGCATGTAAGTGAGCGCTCAATCTACAGAGAACAAACGACGTGGTCCTATCTAATGTTTAGCTTTGGAGCACAGTAAATAACTCACTTGTAGTGGCGATGCAGTCAAACCCCACAAAGGCATAGAAACACGTGGCAGCACCAGACAGAATGCCACGGATGCCAAAAGGAGCAAAACCACCAGTGCCAAACGTCTTATCCACAACCCTGAGGGACATAGAGGCGGCATGGAGACGCGTCAACTATATGGTTTTATTTCTGAAGCCAAATGCAGAGATTAAAACACAGCTAGACACATGAAAGCATGATTTAGTCAATGGTAGTGCCCTATAATGGAATCTCTGGCTAAATCTCAGCCGGTATTAATCTGTATTGGAGGACTCACTCTTTGGATAAGCTGGACATGTTGGTGTTACTGGCGTTGTTAAAGTCCTCCAAAGTAAGGTTCCAGTTAACTGTGTCTCCCTTCACAAAGCCTGAGATGATGACGAAGCCCAGCACCACCAGGTTGACCCCTGTGAAGATCTTATTCACCAGAGCCGACTCACTCACTCCAAACGCCAGCAGCCCTGGAAGAAGCAACAGTATGGCATTAGGAGACACAAATCAAGTCGCATTAGGTACATGTACATTACAATACATGCAAGCTTTTACAATGAGGCTATAACTTATGTGTTGCCTCCCCCAGCACTATACATTTTAGTTGACTGAAGTCCTCACCGGTTAATAAGAGCACGAGGATGAGCGCAAACAGGTCCGGGTATTCAGCCAGTACCCCCCCCGGGGCGCTCATGGCCATGGACGACCTGAAGAAGTCTGATATCCTCTGCTCCACCAGGCTATCGAAATTAGAACTCCAGGCTCGGGCCACACTGGCTGTACCTAAAAAAGGACCATGGAGAAGAAGAAGTTAACGTCATGGAAACCGTCGACCAAACTCAAGAGGATAAGGCAGACTAGAGACTAACCACAGTGAACATTGTGGCTCAACGCAAAAGCATTTGAAAACAGAAGCAATTTCCAATCTACAAACTCACCGAGGACATAGGAGAGGATGAGGTTCCACCCTGTGATAAAAGCCCAGATCTCGCCAACCGTCACGTAGCTGTACAGGTACGCCGAACCAGTCTTGGGTACGCGGGCGCCAAACTCGGCGTAACAGAGTCCGGCCAGCATGGAGGAGAGCGCAGCGATGAGGAAGCAGAGCACGATGGCAGGACCAGCCTTCTCCCTGGCTACCTCACCAGCTAGGACGTACACCCCTGCCCCTAGCGTAGAGCCCACCCCCAGGGCCACCAGGTCCAGTGTGGAGAGGCAGCGGGCGAATCGGCTCCCCTCATCGGAGCAGTCCAGTACCCTGCGTCGCAACAAGATCCGGCCAAAGGAGGCCATCTTGTCTACCATGGTCGCGTCTGCGGAGGGAGCTGCAAAGCTGAAGGGGTTGACTGAGCAGAGCGGCGAAGAGTTAAGACGGAGCAGGAGAGATCCTATGATCAAACAGAAGGGAAGCAGATTAGCCTACAGTTTAAGCTAGCGGTTGTTGCTTTACTTTGTTTCGTGCGGATCCCTTGTTTGCAAACCAACCGTCTCTGGGATACTGAACTGACTGATTAGCTCTCGTGCGTATTTAGTCAAGTTGATAAGTTACATTTCTGTATGGTGCCACACTCGTATTGGTTCCTCCTACTCGGGTAATTCCAGTAATGTTTTAATTCCCCTCCTGCAGGTTTCCAGACAAGCAAACCACATTCTTCTAAGGAACAGCATGCTGCTATTATGAGTCTTCCCAGAATTACATTTCTCCACCTTCAATAGTGCTTTGTAAAAAATGTTTCTAAACATGACCTGACCGGTAGAGCTTCGATAAGCAGATAAGCAGACACGATAGTGAACACCAATCTCTCTGTGCCTCGCTATTCACTAATAACCTTACTGGAGGACTACAATTTTAAAAGACATGGGCAATTCCCAATGACTCAGATTCTTCACTTTAAAAATGTATGCCAAAAAAGTGACAACAGCGCAACATTTCAAGCAAAACTTTTGCTCAGCAATCTCGTGTTAACGACAACAAAATCGTAGCATTCACGTCAGCGACGTAGCGTTTTGGCATCACTAGGGGCATCGCTGACTAATACTGATAGCACCAGTTACAACAAACCCCGGCCCCCTTCAGCTCAAGGACAGACAGCATCGCTATCTGTGCAGGTGCCAGACTGCAGGGACACTCACACACAACCACCTCATAAGCATTTGGAGGCTCTGGTCACATGACCTTGTCTAACTGGCGGCAGCTGTCCACACAGCTCCATGTTGACATTAAGCACGTTGCACAGAACGTCTGGTCCCTGTCCCGACCAACCGTAAGGTCATCATGGCTACTGCTTATTCGAGATATCTGAGACACTGCCTCTTCAGCAGCACACCAAACACTCCACAAAAGGTTGGTGACTTGGAGGTGTAGCTTAGCCTCTAACACCTATAATAATAAACGTTTTCGGCCCATTCTACGTTGTTATCCATAGGACACTGTGCACAATCACCGGAAGGTTATTGAGAAAACCATTTGCAAACACAGAACAAAAAAAGGAGGAATGTCAGTATAAAATAAACATATCCCCTGGTCTCTGAAGGTAACAGGAAATTAAAACTGTTCAAAAATAACTTTCATGTATCAGGCATTGTTGTCACTGTCAAACTGTCTACAGGGAAAATAGTCAACGCTGGTTTGATCGGGCAGTCAGCCTGGGCTAGCGTCCGTGATTGGATCACAATGGTGCAACCAACTATATTCCATCCTGCACTTGGACATGCACAATGGCTTCCTTACTGAAGTCTGCACGGGCTTGGCATATCCACCTTGTAACTTAAACCAGTGTTTAAAAAAATCAAATAAAAAAACACACCATGGCTGTGCTCTCCAGGGATTATGATTGAACAACGGAATAGTTAGGCAAGACTGAAACCGCATACAGGGTCTGCTCTCCTAAAGAGTTGCATTAGCTGTTTTAGGAGGCCGGCGGGCAGGGCAGGCATCATCTCCGGCCCTGGGAAAGGTTCACTTCTGGGAGTCCCCTGCCTGCGATTAATGTGCGGCGCCTGAGAGGTTTAGTCTGTTCTGCCCACACAGTAAGCTCTGGAGGTAGGCCACCCTGCGTCACCTAGACCAACTAGGCTAATCTTTTCCTTGTGGTCTTCACGAGGGGTGGCTGGCCTCTGTGAAACAGCGGCAGCTTCAGACCAGGTTGTGAAGACACCAACACGCAGCTCCTCTAATTTACCACCTGGATGCTCAAATCAGGCATGCTGTAATAGGTAGGCTATAGTATACAATGGGTAGGAGTACTTCAACCACTTAAAAAGCATTAAAAACTAGGCCTAGTCTAATTGCCTAATACTTGGGCTGGGAATTGCCAGGGACATCACAATACGATATTATCACAATATTTAGGTGCCGATACGAAATGTATCGAGATTCGATACTGTAATTTGATTGCGATTCGATGTTCCAAATATTGCTCACCTCTGCCGCAGGGGGACAAGAGAGCCATGGTATTGCTACCTAATACCATAAAGATTAGATTTAGGTGTATGTTATAAGGCTTTTAACTAGGACTTCCAGCACACAAGTAACCACCCAGCGGAAGCTTCCGCAGATACTGTATATTATTTGCCTCACTGAGCTTTTCCAAAGCACATGCTGCAACAGACTAAGAGGATTATCTTAGCTCTGAATCTCATTACAGACTGTTGCTCACTCCACACAAAGCACTTTTTTTTTTTTTACTCACTGTCTAGCCTCAACTCTGCCATCACGATACAGTATTATGATTAGCCTAGTTTGTTATCAGGGTGTCCTAAGCTTCCTAGGCTTTATGATAGCATATGAAATAAACAAAAGTTAAGACCTAGGCCCTCATCGTTAGCTAACTTATGATACTCTATAAAGTGGAAAGAGTGGATTCCCTTATTGGTTAGTGTTCCTGCTCACTGGTAGGTAGGATCACGTTTATTTTTATTCCCTCGTGGCAGTTTCCATCCAGTTATGTCAAACCTTATAAAATAATAAATCACAACAGCTATGACTGAAATAGGATGTTGTTTTGGTACAATATGTTCATTCGACATGGTGGGATCTTTGTCTGTACAATTAAATCATGATAGAAATGGTCGTAGAGTCACGCAATGATATGGTGTGTGGTCCTCCCAGAGCAACTTAGAAAACCATGCAGTTTATTAGGCTAGAGATTAAATAACTTATGAGGAAGTTCACAGGGTGGTGAAAGTGCATGGTGATCTTGATGCTCCTTTCCAATAAATATTGAGGGTCTGAATCTGGCGACTTGACAAGTGATGCTTGACAAATAAAAACATTCTCACTTATCCAAACTGATGACATCATGTAGACTTGCCAACCCACAATGCAAGCTGGTGGCTAGAGCACATGTGCCAAGACCAGAGTAGCCACATTTGCTATTTGGCGCAACAGTTTTGTGACAAAATTATCGAGAGTTGAAAATGCGATGGAAACACATTGAACTTTAGATGTTTATTCGGTACATAAAAACTTAAGTGAAAAGGTATATTGTGTGCACTGTAATCACCCACTGATTTGTATCTGCAATAAGTCCATTTGGTGGGAACACAGCACTTGTTTGAGACCATTTGAATGAAAATATGTTGCCAAATTGGATGGAAACCTAGCAATAGACACTGAAATACATGGATATGGACCAAATTTAGACAAATAATTACACACAATTAAGATTAGATTTATTAAAAGGCAGCTGACCTCAAAAACCTACTTCTCTGCTTCAAAATAACCGATGTTACATTGATAGTCAAAAACAGTGTAAGAATTTACTACAGTGTAAATAGCACAATTTGTCATAAAGTCAGTATCTTAAATTGAGATTTGAGCGATTTAGGTAGTACCTCCCCAAAATGTACCCTATGCTAAGCCCCATCCCATAATTTTGAGCGACCAACCACAGCGGTCAAATCTGATAGCAACTGTTGTCTAGTCCGACACCTCAGACAAGCGCATGTTTAAAGCCAGTCAGGGCTATGGCAAGAAAGTATTCTTCCCCCCAAAGTTAAAAAATATATATATTTTAAAATTGTGCGCTGTCATCCTACAATTACAAATAACCATTCAAAAAATGAAGTAGCAGCCTGTTCGCTCTCAGCATATCCTTCTCCTTTAATTTTTCATTCCATCTTCCATTGATTAGATATCTCCTTACTTTGGCCACACATGGAGGCTCTATGACTGTAGACTATTGCCACTTTGATGACTTATGATTGGCCAACAACAAACTACACGTTCCACACCCCACTCATGAAAAGAAAGAGCAGCAGCAAAAATTATCGTGTTCAGATCTGTACAGGCCCTTCCAGACAAGTCAGTTAAAGTAATACATACCAGAGATAACAATCATATCCAATCCGACCCAGACCCGTGACATTATTTAGACGGGTGCCACTAAGTTACTCAGTTGGTGGCATGCAATAGAAAAAACATGTATATTCTTGTAAAGTATTTCGCAGTGCTTTAGTAAAGTGCAATAGACTAATGAGATGTTATTTCACCATCTCCTCGTGTTTTGAGTCCAAATATTTTAAAGATGCACTACGCCGAAATCACGCCACAATTTACTGGTTCCTAAAAAGAGCGTTCTTGCACCTCTCAGTCCTGGAGTGTGGGACAGAGAATGTGAGTGATACGGGTGGTTCTGCCTTGTCACTTGTCCTCGACAGGCTTGCAAAACAGTTTGCAAAGTCCAGGCACCACTGCTATAATCTTCAACAATGTTCACTGTAACAAGCATATCAATTAATGGGTGCACTGTATAACATAACCAGATTTGAAAATGCCTCAAAATGACAGCTTTACTCCAGCCCTGCATTTTATGTTCAACTAATGACTGCTGACTTCATGACCAGGTGGAATCATTTGACAAACTGGCTCACCATGCAATTTGTGGGTACAATTACCATATTTAAACGTTAAGCAGACAAGGAAATTATTTTAACACCTACACATGGTGTTTCTTGCCCCTTTTATATGCTTTTTCAGATGTTCATTGGGGGAGTGGATACTTTAATAGGCTGGTGCAGAGTGCCCTTTCAGCATTCTCATCTCAGTGGGCGAGGTCACCCTTGGAGCGATGTGATGGGCGGCACACTTCATGCATCACAGACAGTCAATGGTTGTCTAGCTGTTTGACGCTATGGTGCAATCCGTTTTCTAGTCAAAAAAGGACTACTGCTATGAGTGAACTTCAAGCCACTGGAACAGAGCCAACAGGATCCCTTCCTTCTTCCTCAATGTCCAATGCCTCTGCCATGACCAGTCTACACAGAGCTTGGGGCAAATTTGCCCCTGAACATTTCAGAAAATGTCCCAGCAAATGTGTATTTCCATCCATCAGCTTAGAATACTAGGGTGACCAAATAAATGCCTTCAATCCCCCTTACAATAAAACAAAAATGTTCCTCTGCATGACGACCAACCTGCACATGAAACAATTACTAAGTAAGGCGGTAGGGTTTATGTTCCTTAAGAGTACATATTGGGCTGGCGATCCATGAACAACCGTCTGACATGAGACTGAGGGCGAACAACTTTCAACACACAGACCAGGAGTCCTGAGGGTGAATGTGACGTGTAACACATTTTTGCTAGTTGTGGCTAGTTAACAGCAGCAACTATAAAATCCTGCTAGCTAGCGAACTGAAGCTGATGCAATAGCTGATGCAACATGTTAAAAAATAATGCGGTTAGCTGCAGTAGTCAAGCCAAGGACCCGTCTATTGTCTAGCTAGACTGGTATATTATGAACGTTGTTTGTGATTAGTTAACAAACCAGTTGCTTTCCCACTGTTAAGATAAAGTTTACAGGTTGCACACATGCATGCCTACAGTTCACTGATGTGTACATTTCTACCTGACGATAGTTATAGCTAGATAACATTATCTAACTAACGTTAGCTAGCAAAGTAAATTTAACTAGTTGACCGATGACTTTGTTTGATAGCTAGCAAGTAAAACAATGAATGATGGCACGCGGCAGTTTTTACACCCGACAAGATAAATCCACGTTGCTGCAACGAACTAGTAGTTTACACAGCACATCTTCGATTATAACGTTACCTAGCTAGCTACAGTTAATAGCCAATATGCTAACTGGCTAAATTAACGTTCCCCGCTAAAAACAACCGCCTCGCGAGCAATGGTATTGGTAACTAACGTTTGTTGGAAAACCTTAGGTACCCATCTACCTATTTATTTCAAAATAAACAGCCTAATGACTATTCTAACCCCTAAAATACGTAACCAGTAATGTACGGTTTTAAAAGGGAATATCGTTATAATAGTTTGTTAAAGTGAAGTGTTTCTGACAACACACGAGGGTATGATTACGTCAGAATGAGCGCGAGTAAAAGACTACGGAGTCTCTACACATGGACCACCACATCGAAACGTAAGCACATACTTTTCAGTGCAATTAAAAAATTGTGTGGTGTTTGTTACTTTACCTTTGGGTTTACTTTGGAGTGTTCGAAGGCTCGACAACACGACCAAATACAGTTGACTTCACGTTCGCTGATGAAACAACCCGCGTTCCTTAGTTCTTGTGTGTCGGTTTTTTTGGTTAACAGGGCGGACACAGTGACGTAGATGTTCGTAGTATAAACAACCCTCGCCTATGTCGGGTGGCGCAAACCATTCATGTATTTCAGGGTGCATCTCCAATGTACTACAGTGGCTTCCTCGATTCGTTTCCCCGCCACAAATTGCACTGATCTTAAAACATACGAGGCGAAACGTAATTACGCTTAAATTTCTCGACTCCTTTCGCGTCGGTTCAAATGAAGGAAATGCAACAGGGAGAGGAAGCTTTTTTGAAAATGATTGAGATAGACCCACACTTTGATCTTTACTTTGTTTTTTAAAAGCAAAATTCAGAGAAATTCTACTACAAATCCAGGAGAGGTGTGCAGTCATTATGCCCTTTCAAGCCCGTTGTGTTGTGCGTGTGAGTGCATGTCATTCCCCTTTCAAGATCTTTCACTCCAGCAACTGAGCTAGCTCCAAGGGCTTTTCACTATATCCGCTGTAGCTTTGTCAACCGGATTAATAGAAGGGGGGGAAATTGTTCTTCTTCATCTCTGCACTCCATGCCCTTGTCTGGAGTGTTAGATGTGAAATGACCATGTTTAATGAGGCTATACTAATGGTATGACATATGCCCTTCCCAGTCCTGAAATCTCACTGGCATGCAAACTCCACAACAGGAGAGGTATATTACTCCCACCAATGATAGGAAAGAAGAAAACACAATTATTCTTTCTACTGTAATATTTTGAGTTGAAAGGTCAACTCTAATACTTTTCAAACTCATTTTCATTATCTCTCCATCACAATATCAGCGTCTACCAGTGGTGTAAAGTACCTTAGTAAAAATATTTGAAAGTACTACTTAAGTAGTTTTTTTGGGTATCTGTACTTTACTTTTTTCTATGTTTTACTATTTTTAATGAACTACATTCCTAAAGAAAATATTTGGTGGTGTTTCCACCAAACGGACTTCACTGCATTATGATCTAGTTCACACAAAATGTATTTTTTTGCTCATAATCTAAAGATCAATGTGTTTCAATCACATTTTTAACTCCACGGATAGTTTTGTCACGAAAACTGTTGCGTTAAATAGCAAACGTACCTACTATGGTCTTGGCATTTGCGCTCTAGCCAAACAGTGCAGGTAGACTAATCTACATGATGAGATTATTATGGGTAGCCTAAAAACGAGAATATTTTTATTTATCAAACGTTAGTCAAGCATTGATATATATTTATTGGAAAGGATCATTTTTTTATTTTACCTTTATTTAACTAGGCAAAGACGGTTAAAAACCAATTCTTATTTTCAATGACGGCCTAGGAACAATGGGTTAACTGCCTGTCCAGAACGACAGATTTGTACATTGTCAGCTCGGGGGGTTGAACTTGCAACCTTCCAGTTACTAGTCCAACGCTCTAACCACTAGGCTACCCTGCCGCCCCGCATCAAGATTAACGTGCACTTTCACCACCCTGTGAAGTTCAAGTTATTTTATCTGTAGCCTGATAACCTGCATCTTTTCCCGAGTCATGTGACTCCAAATTGACTTCGATATGGTTATTATAGAAATATTTGCACATAAAAGGTGCTTCCACTGCCATTTCTCGCATAATTAATTTTACCGACCCAAAAAGATCCCATCATGTCGAACTAACAAATTATCTGTCTGCATTTTTTAAAAATAACTTAACGTCCTGTTTCAATCACAGATATATTTTCAGTTTTCGCTATGATTTTACTGGCATAAAAACTGGATGGAAACGTGGTTACAGAGAAGCAGTAATTAGGACCTTCTGTCTTGCCTTTTTCATATTATGTAGACACGGGTATTATGCTTGAGATAATGAATGAGGTTGAAAAGTGGCGGAATTGCCCTTTAACTTTGGGTAATACCCAACCTATTGTCCTTGCTCAGTGACATCTGCCTCCCTTCAGGCCAGCATGGAGTTGCTCTTTCAATTAACTTCCACTTTATCAAGCTAACAAAACTGCATGTCTCCCTAAATAAAACAAGCGTCACCGCTGAAAACCAGGCTACAGCCTTACATTCTGGGATTGTATCTGCGCCATTAACATAACACTGCTAATCTCACTGCTGTCCCATACAGCTCATCCATTCTGTCTGCTTTCATTGAACAGGACAAGGCCTGGAGATCAAAGACAGCCTTGTGGGTTTTTGCCTTCAGTAGATATTCTGAGTCAGTCTCGATTGGCATCAAATGTGCACTCTAGTTTTCGTCATGGGTTCTGCAAAAGCTAAACTTTACTTCACAACCAGATGACCACACATACATTATCATTTTTGTATAGCACTATAGTCCAAGACATTTGACATGGGGACATGAATGCATGTTCGAATGAAAAAGTGTGTTGTGTTTGTAACCCTGGCATTCCCAGGGCCAGGGCTTGACATTAAGGGTTGTCCTATTGCCTGGGGCAAGTGAACTGAAGTCAAGCAAGTTGAACCTGCTCCGAGGTTTCCCCATTGGGCAGGTGATTTAAAAAGAATAATGGAAACAACCAAACTGCAAAGAATTCCAATAGCCTAAAAATGACAAGACACAATGGCTCTTACCCATTATTTAAGTGAAAGACAGGCAAATTGAGCCTGAGATTATATATTTTTTTGACTGATAACTAAAATACAAAGAATTTCAGTACTAAACTTTTTGATTCCTCCCCTGTGTACGTGAAAGGCAGACAATATATGGTACTTCTGCATATTAGACAATTTACATTTTTGGGCCAGTGATCATAATCTTCAGTCAGCCCCCCCCAAAAAATACCCTTGACTTGCCCGATGAGCAAATGCATTTCAGACTTTAATGTCAATCCCTGATTCCTATTAATAGTTGTTCATGAACAGCCCTTTGCAGATCATTTCCTCCACCCACATTTTATACCCTGCTAATGTAACCACTGCATATGCGGGTGGCTACAAAGGAGTGGAAAATCCTACTAGTCTTAATGCTACTTTCAATTAAAACTTAACAGACGGTTATTTGGGAAAATTGTGTCTTGTTATTTTTGAACCATGCACTTTACAGGTCAAGGCACACATCAAAAGCTATTTTTGGGGTACATTTAATCCACCTGACTACATTCCCCTCCTCCCTGTTAATCCTGTCGATTCCTGGAGTACGCTACTAAATTAAATTGAAGAGGTTCAATTTTAACAAAGTAACCCCACACATACACACAAACTACAGCACTTTGGTTGTCCACGTAGTGTAATCGTAAAAACATGCGGACCTATTCAAATGTTATTAAAAGAGCTTATGTTTTTACAAGGACTGTGATTGCTGGAAAATACTAGGTTCATTAGAAAATATGGACTTTCTTTTGCCAAGAACTGTGTTTCCATAAGATAATCTCTTGGAACAGAGATGCCATTCTACTTCCATAATTAGCTGGCCACATAAGAACTGGCGACATAAGGAAATGCACTAGAAAAAATAAAATATACAAGATGCAAATGAGAACCATATACAATCCCCTGAAATTCATTTGAAAAGACTGTTTTGGACATGGCACAGCAGGCAGAGATTTTATTGATAGTACAAATAAGGCAGTTTATATGAAAACTGAAAGCTGCATGATTAAATGTACATAATGATGAAGAGGTAAAAGACATTTAAAGAATACTTTGGGTCAATAAACTTCATGCTGAAAGCTTTATCAATAAAAATGTGTGGATTATTGATCAGCCCCTTGTTTTCACAGTGGTTTGATTACCTGACATTCCATAAGCAGACTGAAGACAACTTATGCAGAGCTCAAGGCAAAGTTACAGAAAGAAAAAAAAGCATAATACAAAAATCACACTAAGAGCATGTTGACGTGCAAAGAAACATGGAATGTCATGCTACAGGAAGTAAATCTCCCATTTAAAATAGTTGTTTTGCTTAACTTTGGAAGGTATAATTTACTGACATCCATCAGAGATGGGAGACATACAATTGGAAGAACAATGTTGGTTACTGTGGGTATGAAGGGACAGAGACATGATGATTGAATACTTAGATGGGATAACACTATTTCTCATGTATTTTTATATATCTCCAACAATGCACCAACTTCCCTGTCACACCCCCCATTTAGTGTTCTTTGAGTAAACAGCCCCAATACAGTGCTGCAGAGGGACATGCACCATTGTTGCTGGGGCAACTAGCAGAATATACTTTTTGTATACAGTACAAGGCATTAGAGAGTGACGCAAGCAGCTGTCAAAGGTGGTTGCGGCCACGACGGGGATAGGTTGCGGTATGCTTAAATCAGGCCGAGGTGGTAAAACAGACGAGTCCTGGTCTGCGTTCAGCACGTCTTGCCTCTGGATTACTGGATCTGGAGTCCAAACAATTGCGTCCCATGATCAGATGTTCTTTCCATTACTGAAAGAGATGTTGCAAAAATTGTGAAATGCTTATCCTCAAAGTGTCAGGTCCGACTTGTTTTTTTTGTTTTTTGTTGAGGGGGCCCGAGACTGCGGATTCGTAGGCAACTGTCCTGCTCTGCCCCCCTGAAAAGATCCGTAACGTGTTCTGTGTTTCTTTACGAATACATTTTGTGGTTACCATCCCTTCACATTTCTCACTGTCAACATTAAACTATGCTATCATATTCGATTCTGTTATGTACAATACTATCATAACGTGATGTTGCAGATATTGATTCCCCTTTGATCTAACTTCATTGAACAAGCACCATTTGCAAGAGAAGCTTGTTCTCTACGAGGAGAGCAGAGAAGCTGTGTAAATAGAGAATCCCGCACATGCGCAGACGCTTCGGGACCTTTAGCCCCCCGGGATAAGGGGGTCCACCTTTTTTTAAACTAATGATTGTGTCCATGCTATGTTCTAAACATTCTAAGAGATTTTAGAGTGTCAAAAAAAGTCAAACTTACTTCATTCATACCTGCATAAAAGAGAGAGAATACATTTAAAGCAGTAAACTCACTTGATAACTTAGCATACAGTGCCTTCAGGAAAGTATTCAGAACCCTTAACTTCCCCACATTTTGTTACGTTACAGCCTTATTCGAACGGATTAAATAAAAACTCCTCAGCAAGCTACAGCACACACAATAACCCATAATGACAAACCATAAACAGGTTTACATTTTTATTTACATAAGTATTCAAACCCTTTGCTATGAGACTTGAAATTGATCTCAGGTACATTTGGTTTCCATTGATCATCCTTGAGATGTTTCTACAACTTGACTGGAATCAACCTGTGGTAAATTCAATTGATTGAACATGATTTGGAAAGGCACACACCGGTCTACATAAGGTCCCACAGTTGACAGTACATGGTCAGAGCAAAAACCAAGCCGTGAGGTCGAAGGAATTGTCCGTAGAGCTCAGAGACAGGATTGTGTCGAGGCACAGATCTGGGGGAGGGTACCAAAACATTTCTGCAGCATTGAAGGTCCCCAAGAACACAGTGGACTCCCTCATTCTTAAATGGAAGAAGTTTGGAACCACCAAGTTTGGAACCACCTAGAGCTGGCCACCCGGCCAAACTGAGCAATCAGGGGAGAATGGCTTTGGTCAGGGAGGTAACCAAGAACCCAATGGTCACTCAACAGAGCTCCTCTGTGGAGATGGGAGAAACTTCCAGAAGGACAACCATCTCTGCAGCACCCTGTAGCAAACAGGCATTTATGGTAGAGTGGCCAGACAGATGCCACTCCTCTGTAAAAGGCAAATGACAGCTTGCTTGGAGTTTACCAAAATAAACCTAGACTCTCAGACCATGAGAAACAAGATTCTCTGGTCTGATGAAACCAAGATTGAACTCTGGCCTGAATGCCAAGCGTCACATCTGGAGGAAACCTGGCACAATCCCTATGATGAAGCATGGTTGTGGTAGCATCATGCAGTGGAGATGTTTTTCAGCGGGAGGGACCGAGAGACTAATCAGGATCAAGGCAAAGAGGAATTTTAGAATAAGGCTGTTAGAAAATGTGGGAAAAGTCAAAGTCTGAATACTTTCCGAAGGCACTGTATATATTCCTACACAATATTATATACAAAATATCAAATAAAAGTACTGCACCACTTTGAATGGCAAAGAGCTCTGTGTATAAACAACAACGGAAGAGCAGAGCAGAGGGACAAGAATAGAAAGCAGTCATTTCCACACCACATTGTAAACCCCAACTCCAAACCCTACAGACGTACCTTTCCGGGAACGTAGTTGCGGTCGATGCTCTCGTCCTGCAAAAACATGTGAAGACAGCGCTCGTTTTGGGCCAGAGGGTGACCTGCAATTCTAGAAAAAAATATATAAGACATGAATTCATTAAAAGTCATTTATGTGCAGTTCAAAAATGGTGTCTAGAAATGAATGCATTTTAAATGACCCACACCAGCAGAAGCCACACCAGCAGAAGCCAATTTCAAATCTGCCACAAAAAAAACTTCAAGTTGATGCAGGTTATTTCACATCATTACACCTGTAATGTTTAATAAATTGAGGGCCACCTGTTGATGAACTGCTCAAGACCCACACGCCGCTCTTCAATGAAAGCATCTTCAAAAATGCCTTCATCCCCACGGAAAGGTAACTGTCTCTTCAGTGCCTTCCCAGGCAAGGGAGGCACTACAATCTGGGGGAAGAAAATCAATAGCAATGCATTTAGGACATAGCAGATCCACTTAATCATGATTCATTAATTATTGCTCTAGCTAAATGTATTTAGCCTAACTTATGGAGACATCACCATGGAGTAAAATCCTATTGTGTAGTGTAGATATAGTTGAGGCCAAATATATTGGCACCCTGGCACTTTTCTTAAATAGATCCACCTTTCTTTTCTAAAATACGTTTAAAAAAAATAAAATTTAAAAAATAAATGGGTCACCACATCCTGTAATCGGATTTAACATTGCAGAATAATTGTATTTTTGTCAACTTATGTTCAATTTGAATTTTTAAAATTAAAACAAAATGGCATGGACAAAATTGGCACCATGGAGCTTTTACTTGGTTGCACAGCCTTTGGCCAAGATAACTCATTGTAGCCATCATTGAGTTTGCTGCACCTTTCTGCTGGCAGTTTGGCCCACTTTTAGCAGCAAACTGCTCTAATTCTTCAATGTTTTACAGTGTCCTCCACCAACTGCTATTTTCAGATCTTGCCATAGGTTTTAGATGTGATTCAGATCACGGCCGATTTCCTAAAAGCATCTTATGGCTTAGGTCATAGTTAGAATGCTGAGTAGCTTCCCAAAACCTTTGTTACTAAAGTTTCACTTGAAAATCCTTGTTATTTACCGACTGCCTCAGACCACTCGTAAAACAACCCCCAAAAAAGTGTTGTTATACTGAACAAAAATAAACACAACATGTATAATGTTGGTCCCGTATTTCACGAGCAGGAAAAAAAATCCCCGAAATGTTTACATCCCTGTTAGTGAAAATTTCTCCTTTGCCAAGATAATTTATCCACATGACAGGTGTGGCATATCAAGAAACGGATTAAACAGCATGATTATTACACAGGTGCACCTTGTGCTGGGGACAATAAAAATACCTCTAAAATGTGCAGTTGTCACACAACAATGCCACAGTTGTCTCAGGTTGAGGGACCATCCAATTGGCATGCTGACTGCAGGAATGTCCACCAGAGCTGTTGCCAGAGAATTGAATGTTCATTTCTCTACCATACGTTGTTTTAGAGAATTTGGCAGTAAGTCCAACCAACCTCACAACCTCGCCAGCCCAGGACCTCCACATCCGGTTTCTTCGCCTGTGGGATCGTCTGAGACCAGCCACCTGGACAGCTGATGAAACTGAGGAGGATGTCTGTCTGGGAAAAACTCCTTCCGATTGGCTTATGTCATCCCAGACCCACCCATGGCTGCGCCCCTGCCCAGTCATGTGAAATCCATAGATTTGGGCCTAATAAATGTATTTCAATTGACTGATTTCCTTATATGAACTTTAACTCAGTTGAAATTGTTGCATGTTGCATTTATATATTTTTGGATACTTAAGTTAATACCTGCAGTCAACTTGTGCAATACCTTAGGAGTAAAGCAGATTGCATTCTTAAATTTTACCCAGCAAATTATTTTACATAATGAAGCTTACCATACGTACTTCTCAAGAACAGTTGAGCCAGTCACATTTGTAAATAGCACAATGGGAGAAAGTGAGAGCTGGTGAGTCCAAAGAGTTTAAAAAAAAAAAAAAATTATTGGTGAGTCTGTTGAGAGGCACACGAGGCGATGAAGTTACATATGTATGCAATTCACTACTAAATGTTAGCCATCAGATATCTTATAATGGATTTCTGCCAGAAGTCAAAGAGCTCTGGATAAGTTCAGTAATTGCCATTTTTCCTGTGTGCTTCCTATTAGCATTTTCTTCCTCCTCCGCTCTACTCAGTGTACACATGCTGCTCTTCCTTCAGAAAAGCATACATCACAACTCTGTTCATTTGCACAATTTCGCTCATAAAATGTCCACACTCACAGAGGTTGTTACAAGCCTAGCTTGTATACCTTTATGAGCTGGATTTGTTCATTTTTCGCATGTTATCATTTTGCGATTTTTGTGATTTCGCTATTAGTTTATGCCAATTTTGTTAAAATTCTGGTAATAAAGGCCCAATGGCCTTTTCTTGCATTTTTAGCACCCCCTTGTGTGCTCTGCCGGTAATACTGTAAATCACAGAATGAGCGAAGGACAGCATGAACATCTGGATACCGTCCAAGCCTAAATCGGTAGCCACCGTCCGTTATACCCAATGTCCCCTCTAAGCTGAGTGTGTGAGCGGCCGCATACTTCCTCCAGGACTGCCGCTCAGAAGAAATGCCATGCCGCGCAGAGACGCAAGAGATTGAAATTCAAAGCGTTTGCCCCATTTGTTTGCACAATATAGATCAATGTTTTTTCTGTGAACGAATCAACATTATATCAGCCCCTTTTCAATGCAACAAACCAAACCAAACCCAACTTCGCAAGATTGAGTATGATTTTCTTGTAGGCAGAGCACAACAGAAGAAGTCTATTTGCGGGGGTAACCCACGAGCTGTCTTTCAATAACCCACAAGTGAATGTGCTTTTCGGATTAGTTCAAGAGTGCAGAGCCGTGCGTGTGCACATTTGTTGATATTCTTTGCTAGTTAGCGAGTTATTCGCCCAGTTCTAGATAAGTATAGGTCAGCAATGGGAAGTTACTGCTTCCTACAATGGGAAGTTACTGCTTCCTACAATGGGAAGTTACTGCTTCCTACAATGGGAAGTTACTGCTTCCTACAATGGGAAGTTACTGCTTCCTACAATAACACAAAACAAGTAGGTTAGAATTCAAGTTGTCTTTGAAAAGTCAGGTAAAAAGCTTAAGATCTTAATTAAAGGGTCAGTGTTGTATTTTCAGACAGGCTGGAATATGCAAATAAGCCAATAGGCAGAAGGGTAGTCTACATTGTCTAATTCTCGGAATAATAATATTAATAATTCATTTTATAAAGTGGTGTCTTGCATCATACAACACAATACAATTTACAGTCACCTATTTGGCCCATGGTGTTACAGACCAAGTAAAAAAATGATTTAATTAATGTCAAACTACTGTAGGCTATATCATAGAAATCGAAAGTTATTTCCATGTGAAAGTGTTATGGGATTTGCTCCATTGGTTTTGTTTGTAGGCCTTCATTATGTTCAAATAGCTACAATAGCCTATTGAATACTGTCTAAACTGTAAGGGTACAGCCTCAGTGTTCACTGTAAACACACACTGGAAGTTGCAGAAAATTCTCACAATGTTCAAGTTTCTGCTCACAAGACCTCAAATTTGCTCTGTGCCTCCAAGAAAATGAGGGAAAATTGGTTACTTGCATACATTTATAACTGTCACAACTTTAGTGTTAGTTTCCTTACATTTTGCATCATTCCATTCCATTGTTAGTTAACCTTTCTTTCCTCCGTCACGTTCGTGTGGTTGTTCCTGAGGATCGATAGCAATAGTGGATCATATTAGGCTAATGTATTACAAAGTTGTGTACTTATTTGGGACATGTAGCCAATTTGAATCATTATGGAACGCACACCAAACGTTAACAGTTTAAACCTGAATCTGGCACACGGTTCACAACGACTGGACCGTTGACAACAGATCCATGACTAATGAAGATTATTAGGGTAGATGTATAAGACTACTGCTCAAGCCCTGTTGTACACTTTTCTCACCTCTCATTGTGCCATGATTGAAAAATTGAATACGGCAACTCTGGATGAATCAAACCACTATTTTTGATTCACCAATATATTTAGTGTGTAAAGGCTTTTCAAACCAGTTTTTTATTATTCATATAAATACTTCCTAACCCTAAATAATAGATTTTTTAACAACCAAATTGGTCCTGAAAAGTAGACGAATATGCACGTTCTCTCCATATAGTAATCAATTTGTCGAGAAAATTATAATTAAAGGATCACCAAATTGAAAGGGATGGCTTTAGATAAATGTACTGGAAACTCGAATGAACTCCATGAGAATCTGTTGGCCAGCAAGTGGGAAGGTTTTCAGCGGTTGATTTTATGTACTCAGCGCACGCAAGGCAACCACGCCTGCAAAGCCCATCACGCACCTGCGTAAGGTAAGTCTGAATACCAGCTACTGAGAAGTGCGTAGGAAAGGTGTACACTCCTTAAGTCTGAATCGGACTCTAGGAGCTGATCAATCACTATTGTGGAACAATTCTAATGCGAAGGTAAGATTTGAATGGAGAAAGTAGATTTGAGAGCAGAGCTGGCTTTCTTTCAATCCTATCAGTATCAAATGCCTCAACAACGCTTTTTCTTCGTGGCGTTTTGGGAAACGCATCTTCAGCCGTTGCATTGTTAAAACACTTGTTAGCCTAAATTTCAAAGCGGTTGTTGGCCACTCCAGAATAGTCCAACATCTCTTCTTGAACCACATGGTGTGTGTTTTGGGGTCATTGTCCTGCTGGAAGACTCAAAACCTTCAATGGAGACCCAGTTTTTGGACACTGGGTTGAACATTGGACTTCAAAACATGATAATCTGCTGATTTCACAACCTTAAGGCCCCCAGTACCAGAGACAGCAAAACAACCCCAACCCCAAACAAACCCATAGCATTATCAAACCTCTCCCATGTTTGATTGTAGAGAGGGCGTTCTTTTCATGGAATGCTTCATTTGGTCGTCAGTTAACACAGCGCTGATCTGTATTGCCAAAGAGCTGTAATTTTGGTTCATATTTTTTCTTCAATCAGGCTTCCTTGGGTCTCCTTCAGCAGTGGGGTCTTCCTATGTTTACCAAATGAACCATTCAAAGAAAAGAACACCCTCCCTACAATCAAACATGGGAGAGGTTTGCGAGGTTGCTTTGCTGTCTCTGGTACTGGGGAGGCATCATTAAATCATCAGATTATCAATGTGTCTAGGAGTGCAATGTCCAACCAAGTGTCCAAAAACTGTGTCGCTGTTGAAGGTTGTGGGTCTTCCATCAGGACAACAACCCAAAGACACATCAACAGAACCTTGGAAATATTCAGAAAGAAACGCTGGACTGTTCTGGAGTGGTCAGCGAAAAGTCCAGATCTGAATCACAACCTATGGCAAGAGCTAAAAACAGAAGTTGGTGGAGGCCACCCCTCAAATTAATTTGTGTATCACAGTCTTTTCACATTAATCAGGCAGGCCATAGCTACAATCTTTCACTCACCTTACTGTCTCGCTCCAACTCATTCTTCAGCCACTCAAAGTCACTGTATCTTCTTCGCACAGTAGAATCCTTCAACTTAAAAATCGGCAGGTTTGTCTGCATTTATTGAAAACAAAAACAATAAAATTATATATTCTCGTCAATAGACAGCCATCAAGTAAACGCTAGCTAGCAAGCTAGCTAACCCATCTTAGCTTAAAAAGGCTCCCTGACGTGCAATTTTAAACACTTCCTTAGCTCACAAAGCTAACTAGCTAGTAGGCCAGAACAAGTCCTGGGCCTCGATTTTCATCCATCTAACCTTAGCAAAAGCTACAAACATGTTCAGCTAGCTAACAATGTCGTGACGACAGACTTCTAGCTATAATAACCTACCCGCATACGGACTTCGTACGTTGTGAAACGGTTCCGCCCGACTCCAACAGTTTGGGGGTCATAAACATCCATTTCAAGAAAATTGCTGGGGGGACCATAAGCATCCGTCAGGTCCTGAGGTTTTGAATTTAACCGGCGAGTATCAGCCACTGTGGGATCTGACATCTTCCTTGTCCGACAACCCGCAGGATGTTCACGTTATAAAACTCAATAGCGAGGAACAATTCTCAGATAGATCTCTCCTATTAATTTGATGTGTTCAGCAAATTTCAACGCGGCGTAAAAAAACACACACACACACTTTTTCTTCTATGGTATATATATATATTTCTTTTTTTGTGTGCGATGGAATATGCGCTCCGCCGCCTACTGTCCGGGATGAAGACAGGATTCGCAAAAATGGAACAAAATACCAAAATGTGGTGTATTGACAAATGTATGTGTTAATGAGTTTAGATTTTAAATGGTTGCAAATAGCCAATGGGGTTTGTGTGCAGGGGTTGAGTTATTTTAATTAACAAATGACAATGGGGTTTCAGTTCTTGCATTGAAGTGATTGGATTACGAGATGCAAGCAGTAAAAGTTCAATGACATATGGGAGAGTTGGGCTGAAGACATTGTAGAGAGTAGTCGACTGTAACAGGCTGACTACAACTACTGACT
The DNA here is from genome assembly GCF_034236695.1 of Oncorhynchus nerka. NCBI lineage: Eukaryota > Metazoa > Chordata > Actinopteri > Salmoniformes > Salmonidae > Oncorhynchus > Oncorhynchus nerka. The sequence goes on from NC_088405.1 coordinate 50,727,111, forward strand.
TTTGCAACGCACGTGACGCTCGCGTCACAAAATAAATTTAGAAATCTATATATTATTCAATTATTGCACCCACACTGCTCGCTCACGCCAAGAGCGTCTGCGTTGCCATGGGCTAACACGGAACCCAAACCGGCTGTGCGTGCACCATCGTGCATACATTTATTTTGTCCCCCTACACCAAACAGGTTAAAATATCAAAACAAACCATTGAACCATTTACATTAATTTGGGGACAGGTCGAAAAGCATTAAACATTTATGGCAATTTAGCTAGCTTGCACTTGCTAGCTAATATGGCCAATTTAGCTAGCTTGCTGTTGTTAGCTAATTTGTCCTGGGATATAAACATTGAGATCTTCTAGGCTTTTTCTTCTCTAGACTTTATATTGCGATTGGCAACTTTCATAAATTAGGTGCATTAGCGCCACTGACCTCGTTCGTCTTTCAGTCACCAACATGGGTACCTGCTTCTATAAACCAATGAGGAGATGGGAGAGGCAGGACTAGCAGCGTGATCTGCATCACAAATAGAACTGACTTCTATTTTAGCTCTTGGCAACGCAGATGCAACGCGAGCGGTGTAGACAGCCTGTAAAATAGAAGTCAGTTCTATTTGTGACGCAGATCTCTCTGCAAGTCCTGCCTCTGAGTCCCCAAAGAATTTCTGCAGCAGCCACAATAACGTTCAGTTACTTAGATTTCTTTGAGACTTGTGCCGTACAGTTTATAACTGTGTCAATGAATGCCACAAAATCCACCTTTTTAACACACAGGGTATCTTTTTCCTGGCAGCAAACATTTAATACAGGCTGTGATGCGTCCACTACCATATCTTCACTAGCGTCACTTGTTTTCTCAATTATTTGAATCGCTTCCGCATAGGAGATTCGACTGATCCCCACGCCAATTGCAACACCGTAGTCCTTCTACTCACCATTCTTCAATAAACTCTGTCCGTCTGCACACACTTGAAACATGGCCAAATACTTTACAATTCTTACACTGCAATGGCTTGGAGACAAAAGCTCGTACAGCGTATCTTACATAACCAAACTTCACATGCATAGGTATTTGCTCTTCATCAAAAAAAAAAAAAAAACAGGACTGACTGTCACGACTTCTACCGAAGTCGAAGCCTCTCCTTGTTCGGCGGGGGTCAACATCACCGGTCTTCTGGCCATCATTAATCAATTTTTTCATTGGTTTTGGCTCGTCTTCCTACACACCTGGTTTCAATCCCATTCATTACCTGTTGTGTATTTAACCCTCTGTTTCCCCTCATGTCTTTGTCAGAGATTGTTTTTATTCAGTGTTGTGTTGGTGCGTGACGGGTCCTCGTACCCACTTTGTTTATTGTTACATTTAGTGTTTGGCGTATGTTTCGTTTATTGTTATTAAATAACTCCATTACACTCAGTATGATTCTCCTGCGCCTGACTTCCCTACCACCTATACACACGACACTGACAGACTTTCTTATTTTTCTCCATTTACCCAGCGGGTCAGATAAGGGGCACCAATCACACCGGGAATTCTCTTCAGGGATTCAACCTGAATATCTGTTGTCACCCCTGAAAGGACTCATTTGACTGGTGCTCTACTCCGAAGCTCAAAACACAAAACTTCTGTTGTCCGGATTCTTTTGAGGCTAACTGCAATATTCTTCTTTTCTTCAGAAATACAATTACTCAAAATAAGACCACTCCTGGTCACTCTGACAGACTCCACTTTTCCCAGCCTATACTTCACCATTTGACACCTCAAAGGGGTCTCCCACATATGCATCCTTACTCAACATACGCATCCCAACAAGAGGTCATTATCATTCATACAAGTATCCTCCACTACTGTTGTCCATTCACAACATCCATCTTCACCAACTTTGTTCGACGCGCTGCTTGATTTGAATTGTTCATCCAATTCCGCCATTTTCCCCCTGCCACTCTTGAATAGTAATCTGTTCCGCTCAATCATTTGGTTTATAAGGCACCATGGTGTATCATCCAGACGCATACAAGATCTATTATCCATCAAATAAATTATTTAATTTTCGAAATAGTTTTCATTGGGAAGGCAGATAAAGCGTTTTTATCAAAAGCAATCACTTTTACATGGGAAAACACAGAATCATACTACTTCACGTCTGACAGATCAGGGCACCTGGTTCTGTCATGTGATTTTTCTGGATATTGAAATCAGGTTAAATTTAGGTTCTGATGAAAAATGAAAAGATGTATTTTCCATACATTTAAAAAAAAAAATTCCAGGACTTTGAAAGAGCGTATTTTCCGGATGTTGAAAATCAGGTAAATTTTTGGTTCTGAATCAAATTTGAAACGCGCAATTTATAGACGTTTATGTTTGGGCCAAATCCAGGCTGGTCCAGACTGGACAAAATCTGAACCAAACATAGACGTCTATGATTGGTTCAGATTTGATCTGGACCGGACAAAAAAATCTATGTCCGACGTTGAAATCAAGGCTGGTCTGGACTGCACCAAATCTGAACCAAAGATAGACATCTATGATTGGCTCAGATTTTGTCTAGACTAGACCAAAAACCAATGTCTGTGGATGAGGAAATCAAAAAACCCAAAAATATGTCCAAAAGACATTGGCTCGTGCTTACTGGGGTGTAGCCTACCATGTCTGCAAAAATGTGGATCAATTTGTCTATTTAAGCTCGGAATATCAGCTACCCAACGTCATCAGGAGGTATTGTGAGCCTCTTTGCAATGTGTTTACACAGCGGGAAATTCAGAAGTTTTAGTTTTTTTTCGCAATGGTCAGCTTATCAAACATTGATGGACTTGATGGAAACCACTGATCATGACAATGGGGGTGAAACTCCTGGACAACAGTTGTGATTGTCCATTCCATATTGTCCATTTTACTTTGACCTGTCCTGTTTTAAGGATATGTTGTTTGTTGTTAACAGGACAAAGCATTTTTATTTGATTGGGCGCCATTTAGGTTATGCTATTTGATTGGATAAACCTGCATAATGTAAAAAGTGTCCGTCTCATTACATTGTCATACATTTTATCTCCAGCCTGTAGTTACAAAAAAGGCCACCTACTTTTTCTACCATATCCTATATCTGCTACATGATTTATGTTAGACAATATTTTTGTTGCAAGTGTAGCGTTGTATTTTTTTGTGGCATCCTCACATCATCTACCTACGTTATATAGGTATGCACGTTAGCTTTGACATGGGTTTTGCACATCGGCGTTAAACTAGACATTGGGCCGATGCCGACGTTGGCAGTTTTAGGTAATATCGGCCGATTCTGATATGCTTACCGATATATCGTGCATCCCTAATGATAAACATACTGCACAGATATATCTTGAAATTCACTGTTCTACACAATATTGTATCACATTTGATGAGATACTGACATGTCCATCCACAGGCTCAATCTGCTGTAATCTCTACAACTGGACGCTTGTGCTCGGATCACACTGGCACAGGATGTCAATGCACCGGAAGGCCAGAGGGACGCACTTCTGTTGGACTGGAAAACAAAGAGACATTTGGTCAGTGGTGGGTCTGTTTCAATGCTGGATCAACTTCTTTATCTGGACAGAGACTTCATTGTTTATAACGCAAACCCACATTGGACAATGTGACAAGTGGTCCCTCAACACCCATCCTCATGCCTCATTGTTTGTTCTTGTTTCCCAATCAACAGCTACTTCTCTGATGAGTCGGTTTTGGAGGTTTACAAGTGCACAGCAAGTCTGCACCAGCACATTACTATAACAACATAAGGATCTCAGGATTTCTGACTATTTTTGTCAAGCATTTGCCCTCTCAACATGGATCTTGTTTCTCGCTATGTCTTTTGTGAGATGTATTTCACTGTCTGTGAACCCTCTGTGGTTCAGGAATGGGGGAATGTTTATAGTGACTCCTGCAGGAATCAAGCTCTGGATCAAGAAGCCTTTGTCTGCCAAGATCACGTCTCCAGACATGAAGATCTTCTCAAACCTTGACTTCTGGACAATGGCTTCGTCCGACACATATACAGATCACTGCAGTATGTTATCATCACATTCGGTGCAACACCCATGAGTAGCTTGAAGGAGTGCATTGAACGGTACACAGAGTAGGTTTGTTTCTGTAGATCCATCTGACTTGGATTAGCAACTTCTATGTCAGTACAGTCAATGACGATCCTGCAGTTTTTGCTGGACCCCTGAAACGATGCAGGCAAGCACATTTGATTATTCTCCTGATTTGGAACAGTCTTCATGATGCTAATGGAAAAAGGATTGTGGATCACATGAATGAAAGTGACGGTAACATTGCTGACAGTGGTTGCACTTTAATGGAATAGTTGAGCCAGGTGCAAGTTGGTGTAGATGTAACGCAACTTCTTAAGCCTACTTTCTTCAGCCTGCCGAGGGGCCTGGAACTTCATCTTCTGTCATGGTGGATGTGTCTGGATCTTCATCTTCTGTCATGGTGGTTGTGTCTGGATCTTCCTCTTCTGTCATGGTGGATGTGTCTGGATTTTCCTCTTCTGTCATGGTGGATGTGTCTGGATCTTCCTCTTCTGTCATGGTGGATGGGTCTGGATCTTCCTCTTCTGTCATGGTGGATGGGTCTGGATCCTCCTCTTCTGTCATGGTGGATGTGTTTGGATCTTCCTCTTCTGTCATGGTGGATGGGTCTGGATCTTCCTCTTCTGTCATAGTGGATGTGTCTGGATCTTCCTCTTCTGTCATGGTGGATGGGTCTGGATCTTCCTCTTCTGTCATGGTGGATGGGTCTGGATCTTCCTCTTCTGTCATAGTGGATGGGTCTGGATCTTCCTCTTCTGTTATGGTGGATGTGTCTGGATCTTCCTCTTTTGCCATGGTGGATGAGCTACCATTTCTCTTTCCCACCGGAAAATGGCAGCTGCAGACTCGAGTGTTGTAACTGGGTTTCCGGCCCGCCCATCTGAATTTCTTTTTTTTACTAGCTAGCTGGGTTGATTACTAAAATGGTAACATCTATATTTAAATACCATAACCCACAAACTTCACTATAGTAACGGTAAAATAGATTGGGCTTTGGTCGATCTGCACATAAAAGAATCTTACCATTTGGATGGGAAATTTCTGCTGGGCTGGAGGAATTATTTGTAATGCTCAACTAGACCAGGACGGGTACCATTGCCCAAAGAGGTGAATTATTGCGATGGGCTATATGGCTGTACTTATGATTCTAATTCTCAAGAGGAAAGTTAAAACCCTCAGCCATGAGGAGGACCAACAGTCGTAGAGGGATCGTCTGAAAGGGACTGACATGCAGAGATGGAACATAAGGATTTTGGGCACTGGCCAGCAGACCACGATTTCTACTAGCCTGGGTAACATTCCGGTCCTAAATCTGTGACATGTGATGTTTGTAAAGGCAAAGTTGCACTGCTGTGTCAGGCTAGTTCGGCAGATTGTCTACCCACCAATGCACCCGTGAAACAAAACCGTTTCTGGTTTTTGTATGGGGAAACATTGAGCCCACAAGTACTTTGTGAGATAGCTAGCCAGCTAGTTAGTGTTAGCTCACCATTCATGTAGTCACACTTTTCCATGTGGTGACATGCTAGCTAATGTTAGCCCACCAGGGCAGGGATATCAACACCAAGGGCATGGGAAGGGTAAACAGTAATTAAATGGATAGTTCACCCAAATGTTCTTACCCTGTAAGCTGTCTATGGACAAGATAGGCCAGCAGTCCATGCTTTGTTTTTGTTTACCTAACCAATGTTTTCAAATGCTCACGATTTAGCATTTGTAACACAAATCCAATTCAATGGTACTTATTTTTTTATTTTTTTTATTTTTATGGGGTTTTGTGTGCTGTGTTTCTACACTGCGTGTTCCCTGTTGCAACTTGTAATAAACCAGGTGTTTTTGATTGACTTATCTGCAACTGCTCTTCTCTTTATCTTCTCTTTTGTTTAAATACAGCATTTTAATAGCAGAGTATCTGAATGTAATTTGGAGAATATAGCTGGTTTAATGTAACCCTTAAGGTCTGTGTGGAATCCTGCATCTGGCCCACCTGTGGACCAGGGACCTAGGCGGGAACTCAGCCGTACCTTTGTGCCCTATTTAGGCCAGACCTGGGCTGTGCCTTTTTATTTGACAATCATTTTTCACCATATGGCCCAGAACTGATGACTGAGATGTATGTAAATGTAAAATGTAAATGTCGTCCCTTTTGGTTCGTGACATGTTTGTGAAACTACAGTATATAGACATTTACAGACTGTCATTTTTATTGAAAACGTTGCATTCTATATTTGCACAACATATGTCTTGTTTGTGTGTGACTCACTATTTAAGACATTTCGATAGATATCGTGGTGGCACCAAGTTATTGTTTTACAAGTCACAAGTCCAGTCACAAGTCAAGACAGGCAACTCTCAAGTCCTAAACTTTGAGTTTTGAGTCCTAAACAAGTCATAATGTGCTCTTCACCAAATGTAATACCATTTCATATTTTTATCAAGATTTATAGTTAGAATATTACATTTCGCAAATCATGAATGCTTTTAAAAATATCTATATATTTATTACTTTCCAAGTAAACATTATATTTCCATGGAAATACATGGGTAGCCATGAGAAAGACACCCCCCCCCAACAGTGATCGACTATCGAGGAACCCTATGGGGCGCAATCAATTGTACACAATCGCCCAACCTTAACACACACACACACACTCTCTGTGGGTGGCTACAGTAGGCTAATGTATGTCAATGGTTTTAGGAACAGCAGTAACATCAGGCAGGTTTTAGGCTACTAACTGCCTGGCCTGTTGTAGCTCAATCTTGGGTGCAATGATTACATTCCTGCACTGACTGACTATGTGGAGGCTCATTGATTTAACGTTACATTAGCTTACATGATACACTAGTACAGTAATAAAATATATAGCTGTCGGCTATATTAGCCACGATTTACCGTTCATTGTGCAGCATCAAATGTCGAACAAAGTTGGAAATTGCTGCTCCTCAGTCTGTAATTTTCTTCCTGCATGTTTTGCAAGTTGCAATCTGTTTTTTGTTGATACAGCGTCGTCTTTAAGTCCGAAAATAATCATTTGGGGTATCATCTTTCCAAGGGCTCCATCTGAATTCACCCGCCGACATTCCTCTACACTGCCACGCACAGCTTTTTCTCAGTTGGCACAATTTGATTTGCTGCTGTCCAATTCAAACTGTAATCCGTTAAATGAAGAGTTGATGCGCTGCACACTTTTTTAAATAGCATCATTTTTAATATTTGGGCTTGGGGAGGGTATCAAGTCAGGTCGAGTCAAAAGGCTCAAGTCCAAGTCAAGTCACGAATCATTGGTGTTAAAGTCAAAGTCGAGTTGCAAGTCATCATATTTGTGACTCCAGCCCAAGTCATGCGACTTGAGTCCACACCTCTGGAAATCGATCTCCATACATTATGCCTCTGGGCTTGAGTGAACTACTGTATCTTTATCCAGACATATCTGTCAAGCCGATACTAAAATGCCCCAAAAAAGGTAGCTTTAATTTTTTTAAGTATTTTTGGTGTCACCAACCGAAGTGTTTCAGGTCCCACTTGCATTTAACGACTCAACAACAGGCCCATTTTTGTGCAGTTCATGAGAAAAGCTGCAATAATAAGTTACGCTATTTAGGCCTAATGACGAGCTACATTTTTTTAATGCATTTAATAATTCCAACAGGATGTTCTGAAGTTTGTTAGGCTGGCGGAACAGTGTGAACTCGAGTCACAAGTTACTAGCCAGCTGGTTAGCATTCTCAATCCGAGTCTTTTCGGTGTGGAGCATCATTTGGCAGAATTTATGTCTCCCGACCCCTCCTGTCTCAGCCTCCAGTATTTATGCTGTAATAGTTTGTGTCAGGGAGCTAGGGTCAGTCTGTTATATCTGGAGTATTTCTGCTGTCTTATCCGGTGTCCTGTGTGAATTTAAGTATGCTCCCTCAAATTCTCTTTCTTTCTCTCTCTCTTTCTCTCAGAGGACCTAAGCCCTAGGACCATTTCTCAGGACTACCTGGCCTGATGACTCCTTGCTGTCCCCAGTCCACCTTGTCGTGCTGCTGCTCCAGTTTCAACTGTTCTGCCTGTGGCTATGGAACCCTGACCTGTTCACCGGACGTGCTACCTTGTCCCAGACCTGGTGTTTTGGACTATCTCTAACTCTGAATGATTGGCTATGAAAAGCCAACTGACATTTACTGGTGCTGACCTGTTGCACCCTCTACAACCACTGTGATTATTATTATCTGACCCTGCTGGTTATCTATGAATGTTTGAACATCTTGGCCATGTACTGTTATAATCTCCAACTGGCACAGCCAGAAGAGGACTGGCCACCCCTCAGAGCCTGCTTCCTCTCTAGGTTTCTCTAGGCTTCCAAACGGCACTTCATTCAAAATGGTTGAAAATCGACCTAGAACCAAAGACAGTACAGTATGAAGATTGGAGAAGCAGTTTTTGCCTATAGAAATCCTTGATCACAGTGTGGTGCCAGGAAAATAACCTCTCACTCAACATCAACAAAACTAAGGAGATGATCGTGAACTTCAGGAAATAGCAGAGGGAGCAACCCCCTATCCACATCAATGGGACCGAAATGGTCCACCCACATAGACAGTGTGGTGAAGAAGGCGCAACAGCGCCTCTTCAACCTCAGGAGGCTAAAGAAATTTGGCTTAACACCTAAACCCCTCAAACTTTTACAGATGCACAATTGAGAGCATCCTGTCGGGCTGTATCACCCCCTGGTACGGCAATTGCACCGCCCACAACCGCAAAGCTCTCCAGAGGGTGGTGCGGTCTGCCCAACGCATTACTGGGGGCAAAGTTCCCACCCTCCTGGACAACTACAGCACCCTATGCCATAGGAAGGCCAAAAAGATCATCAAGGTGTAATGGATGTTGAAGGAGGAAGACCAAGGTGCAGCGTGGTGAGCGTACATATTCTTTATTTAAGATGACGCCGAACAAAACAATAAAAACTACAAATAAACCGTGAAGCTAAAGGCTATGTGCCCTAAACAAAGTCAACTTCCCACAAACACAGGTGGGAAAAAGAGCAGCCTAAGTATGATTCTCAATCAGAGACAACGATAGACAGATGTCCCTGAGTGAGAACCCTACCCGGCCAAAACATAAAATACCCACCCCAACTCACACCCTGACCAAACCAAAATAGAGATATAAAAGGATCTCTAAGGTCAGGGCGTGACACAAGCACATCAACCACCCGAGTCACTGCCTGTTCACCCCGCTATCATCCAGAAGCCAAGGTCAGTACAGGTGCATCAAAGCTGGGACCAAGAGACTGAAAAACAGGTTCTATCTCAAGGCTATCAGATGGCTAAACAACCATCACTAGCACATCAGAAAAAATGTAGACAAATAGACTGGCCACTTTTAGAAATGGATCACTAGCCACTTTAATAATGTTTCAGTATCTAGCATTACTCATCCCATATGTATAAACTGCACTCCACAATATTCTACGGTATCTTAGTCACTTTTAAATTGTGTTTACATATTGCATCACCCATTTCACATGTACATACTGTATTGTATTCTGTACTACACCACTGACTGTTAAACAGCCATCTCCAGGACATCAGAGGCTGCTGCCTATAGACATAGATGAGGATTCACTGGCCACTTTAAGGAAATGAAACATTAGCCACTTGTCTCCGTATCTTGCATTACTCATCTCATATGTGTTAACTGTACTCCATACTATTCTACGGTATCTTAGTCACTTTAATTGTTTGTAAATATTGCATCACCCATCTCATATGTATATACTGTACTCTATACTATACCACTGTATCTTAGTCCAATGCCGCTCTGAAATATATGTATATATATATTCTTAATCCATTCCTTATTTAGATTTATGTGTATTTTGGGTTTATGTTGTCAAACTGTTAGATATTACTTGATATATATTATTGCACTGTCGGAGCTCGAAGTACAAGCATTTCGCAACACCCGCAATAACATCTGCGTATGTGACCAATAAAAACTGAAACGGATGGAGGAGCTTCTGGGTGGCGCTGAGAACATGACTTTTCACAATTTTCTCAAGGCATTCCATTACTAAGGATGTCAAGGCGACAGGGCGGTAGTCATTCAGCCCAGAGGGAATTAGATGCTTTAGGAATGGGTATAATTATTGAGTTTTTCCACAATACTGGCACGTGTTGCTGGTCGTTGACTCTCGCTTTGAGTCAACTACTCACCACATTTTAGCCACTGCAGTCCTAGCTAGCTGTAGTTTATGCTTTCAGTACTAGATTCATTCTTTGATCCTTTGATTGGGGAGCTCTGATAGGTTGAAGGACATCCTCCGGAAGTTGTCATAATTACTGTGTAAGTCTATAGATGTGGGTGAGTACCCAGAGCCTCCTAGGTTTTGTGTTGGAGTCAATGTACCCAGAGGGGGACGGAAACTAGCTGTCCTCCGTCTACACCATGGTGCTACCCTACAGAGTGCCGCTGAGACTACTGTAGACCTTCATCGCAAAACAATGTGATATTTAGTGTAGTTTTATCTAAAGGATAAAGGATAACTTTTTTTTTTAATGAAATTCACTGAGGAGGTGAATAGTCCTCTTCCTCCTCTGAGGAGCCTCCACTGGTACACATATTTACACACAGGTACGCACACGGTTTCAGCCTACCTTTCATAGGTGAGTCTATCACATGCTCGTGTGTGTGTGCTTTGTCCTGCAGGTGTGGCGGCCATGTTGTTGTGTAGGAGGACTCAGGCTCACTACGCCTTCAACGACCTTTCGTCTGACTCCCAGGACAGAGTCCAACCGGTACTGGAACAGATGCCAGTCTATTGGTCTCTAAAACCATGCTGTTGGTTTTTGTTAGACAATGCCTGGCCTGACATTTGAATTTAGATTTTTGGTGTTCAAATGTTAATTTTTCATTAGATAAACACAACAGTTCTAGCCATAACAATCCAGTCTTCAACTTGGACCCACCATTCGGGAAGTTCTGTTCAATGGTGATTGTATGTACAGAATAGTGCAGTGCAGATGCAATGTTAAACATTATACGCTAGAGGGCACTCTTTGAATTTCGTTTGCAATGTCAGTTCATGTGATACACAATCAGTGAAAATATGACGAGGCACTAAATGCCTTTTATAGAGGTTATTCCTTTATTGATGATGATCGTGCTCAGACTACTATAAATCAAGCGCAGCAGTTTCATACAGGAAACCCGAATGTTTCATTAGCTGATAGCATCACATCAAATAGATTCATCACACTACCCTTAATATGTTGGTCTATTTAGCCGACCAGGTTGAGCACACATTCTCTGATGGCTGTTGTTCTCGGTGACATTCTAATGCTGTAACATGTGTTACTCGCAACGCTTATCTGTTTTCTGCTTTCCCACCAACCACCCCGGCCTCCACCTGTTTGGGATTTGCTTTTGTTTCGGTCAGGGGGATTGGTATAGCATGCCTTGTTCACTGCCTGCTATTATTATATCTTACATGATATATGCTCTGGCAGTGAGCTACCCCGAAGGAGCCGAGCCAAAAGGCCAAGACTAATGTATAGTAATCTCCTAATGAATTGAAGGAATCCGTGGCGTTTTGAGGATTAGATCTCTTGAGTGTAGCCTCCTCCAGCTACCTGAATCCGCTGTTGACTCACAGCGGCCCACCCCTTACTGCCACCCTGCCAGGCTGCTGTGGCCCCTTGGCACGCTGTCTCACCAGCCCTCAGGCATATGAGGTGAGTGTTCACAAGCAAACACACTCCCACACACACTGGTAATGTAATGGTTGTGGTTCTTTATTCGTTCTCTGTCCAGAATGAAGGGCGCATTCACAATGATGAATCTGACGAACTGAATGACGGCAATGCAACCATGTATTGTGACGTCACAATGAGCACCGATGCCTCAAGCACCCGCACCACCAACCGCAAATGCCTGTCTGACTCCACAAGGGGTGTGACCTCCTTGAAGCAGGTGGTGGTGTTTGGGGAGCATGAACTGATCATAAGGGGAACATGTCTGGTCCTGCCCATGGACGACACCCCTGAGCCTACTGTGATTTGTACATATTAATGAATAATTTACACTAAATCATTTGGATTATTATAACTTGAAACCCAGCTCAATGTTATACCAATACACTGCAGAATATAATGTGTATGAGCAGACTTATTCATAAGCAGATTTATGTTAGGAGATCCCTGCCTACTCAAGTCTTGCTCTGTGCACTACAATGTCTTATCCATAAGCAGATGCCTTGATACTGAATCTATTGACCTGAAGAAGGATTTGGTATGACACTGTACAGGGCTGCTGTCTATGGAGTACACCCTGGCTTAATGCGTGTATGGACTCCAAGACAGGAAGCTGGAACTGTAACTCCGAGCTCCCGCTATGCAGGATATGTTTTTGTTTTCAAAGAATTATACCTGGCAAATCCCTTTCTTTTTTAGTCAGGTAGGCAGAAACTAAATCTAAATCAAATCATATTAGTCACATGCCCCGAATACAACTATAGACATATTCTGACATCTGTTCTATATTACATTTTTGTATTTTCTTTTATTTTCTTTATTTAACATAAGCCACTTGCGCTAACAAATTCTACCCTACCACAGACAGTAGATAGTGTAACCACATGTTATGAGTACTGTAACTGTACCAGTGTATTGTAGTCAGTATATGAATGGAATTCTTCCCATAGTCTACCCTGGAACAAATCTAGTCTGTAAGTAGGGTTGTAGGTGGGGTTGTAGATATTTAGTATATAAAAGGCCATTTGTTGAAGTAGCAGCAAATTCAACCTGAAAAGGTGAGGCAGTCTTTACTTGTTCCAATTGTATTTGGGTGTATGATGTTGATGTATATTTTGTTTTTGCCTTGAAATGTGAATTCAAAAAATAAAGTTAAATTGGTGGATGTGGGGAGAAACAAAACCTTAGATCTGTATTATTCATTTGTACGTGACAAAGTTACTAACAGCACAATAAAATACTGTATTATGTGAACTTAATGTGAACTTAATGGTGAATAAAAATAAATGTTGCAATTACCAAAAAAAGCAAATCCATCTCACTGTGTGTGTATTTATGTACAAGTATGTTATAACTGTTAAACTGTAACTTGTTTTATATCACATAGGCCAGGGGTTTTCAAACTTTTCTTGCCCAGAATCCCCTGCCCAGGCAAATCAGCGACCCAGGGACCCCAATTTATGTTAGCATAACAAAACAACATCACGTCTTGTTTTATCATCAAGTGAATGATAATGGCAAGTAGAAGTAACGTTAATCAACATTTTAAAATTAATATATTTGGTAGACAGTCATTATTTGAACTCCCCACATTGGAAGAGCAAGTGTGAACTCAGTAATCTAGCTAGAAAGCTAAAGGTATATTGACGGAGTAGAGAAAATGTTGCTTTTGTAAAGCAAATTTTCTGCAATTCTTCAGGTTTTTCTATTGAGCTGAGAGAACACTTTGCAGTTTTGAATCTAATTTCCAGCAAGTTTGGCATGGAGCTGAGAGACATTTTAGCTCTATGCATTTTGCCATGGCTAAATGTTCTTCTGCTCAAACAAAACAAAATCAATGGCCATGTGCCTTGAATGTCTGTTTTTCTTTTTAAACATGTTTTGATTCTTCCTTACTGTCGAGCTTTTATTTGATTGTTAGTTCTCAAAGATGGTATTAAATATATATAGATATATCTATATATATTATTTTAAACATCTGCTTGCTTTCTGTCTGTTTTTGGTCGTTTAACTGTTTTTCCATCCCGAAAATTACCACTTCTATGCAGAAACAACCCTGTAATTAGCGCCAGTAATTTCCTTCCATATTAAAGGGATAGTTCGAGATTTTGGCAATGAAGCCATTTATCTACTTCCCCAGAGTCCGTTGAACCGGAACAGCTAGCATGCTAACGTCCAGTCATTGCGCTAACGCTAGTTAACATTGGCTCATGAAACTACTTCTAACTTATTTCATACTGGATGCAAATACATAGAAATGGTATCCATGATAGTGTTCTTTTGCAGCTAGCGTTATTCATAATTTTGTTTTTTAAATCAACAAACCCCCCTCTCAAAAAAAGTTTCCCAGTTATATATATTTTTAAATCGCAGACCACCTGCAGTACCTCCGCAGATCCCAGTTTGAAAACCCCTACCATAGGCTACACTTTCAGTTTAAAACAATTGTGTAAAGAATAGTGCTACAATTAAAAACAAAGATCAATCAACATTTCAGACCAATAAGTAGGCTTATTGTTAATTCAACCATTTACTGAAGACCTGGCTAATATATTCTGCATGGAAATACAGTACTTTTGCGTTTATTCGAAGGCAGTCATATCCTGTCATGATTTATTACCCTATATCCTGCCTCCAGAGTGGTTTGCATTTTTTTGTAGGTGCCTTATACAGTAGTAGGCTATATCCTGTGCAGAATAACTGGCGCTTGTGCAGATCAGGGAGTGCGTGCGCGTCCCACAACTTTATTTGAACTTGGTAAGTTGCATGGACAGATCCAAATCTTGTCGTTATTGATTAATACAAGGACATTGGAAACTATTTGTAGACCTGTTGGCAAGGCATGTTTTTCGATTCAATTGTGAATGTAAAAGCTATGTAAACACGAATGTACAGTTAAGCAGTCCATATAATGCAACATGGCAACAAAGACTGATATTGTTTCTGATGTGCATCTTCGGCTTCTGCATTTCATGTCTGTCTTTTATTCGAGAATCAGCAATATATACCGCATTTTAACAAGCCTATTATTAATAGTTTTCTGCACATGAATTGGCTCCATGATGATTACATAGCAAACTCTGGCGACTTCCGTTAAATCACCGGCGTTAGTAATAGGAATATGCCTGCTTTAATAGATCGTCATCTTTCTTTAAACACCGAATACTATTTCCTTTTAATCAATTAGAGACTTTAAAAAATGCTGTAGGGCTATTTGCAGTAATGTGTTGAGTTGGTTGGGGCGTTGGCTGAAATATCATATGCAACATGCTGACTTGTGAAAATCTTCCTCCAAAATCTGTTTCTTATTAAGATTTTTCAGTGTAGGGATGGACCTCTGGGACTGAGGCATGTGGTGGCAGAAACATGCATCACCAAGATCAATTAAATGAATTCCTGTCCTCTCTCTCTCTATCTCTCTCTCTTTATGTCTCGCACTCATTCTCTCACCTCCTCTCTCCGTCTCTGTGTGTCTGTGTTTGTCTGGTTTAAAGTCCAATTGTGCTATCGGACAGATGTTGGCCCATAGAGCGCTTCTTTCAGCAGCTTTCCCGCTCCCAGAAAAGAGCTAACGTCAGAGGTCGCACGCAGAAAATTAATTACAATGAGCGCAGTGCTCCATAAAATCTTAATTTGCTCAGATTTCTGTATGGCTGCTATATAAAGCTGACTCTTATCCATCCTGTAAAATGGTAGGCAGTATACCCCAAAGATCTTGACACCTAGATAGTTTGTGTGTATGCATTGATATATAGGCTACTGTGCGTTTTTAAAATTGTATGTAGTTCTGTGCTTGAGCTGTTCTTGTCTAATGCTGTTCTGCATTATGTCATTCTGTATTATGTTTTATGTTTTGTGTGGACCTCAGGAAGAGTAGCTGCTGCTTTTGCAACAGCTAATGGGGATCCTAATAAAATACCAAAATACCTACAGTACCAGTCAAAAGTTTGGGCACACCTACTCATTCAAGGGTTTTTCTTTATTTTTCCTATTTTCTACAGTGAAGAATAATATTGAAGACATCAAAACTATGAAATAACACATATGAAAACATGTAGTAACCAAAAAAGTGTTAAACAAATCCAAATATATTTTAGAGTTTAGATTCTTCAATGTAGCCACCCTTTGCCTTGACAGCTTTGCACACTCTTGGCATTCTCTCAACCAGCTTCAACTGGGGTGCTTTTCCAACAGTCTTGAAGGACTCCCCACATATGCTGAACACTTTTCCTTCACTCTACGGTCTAACTCATCCCAAACCATCTCAATTGGGTTGAGGTCAGATGACTGTGGAGGCCAGGTCATCTGATGCAGGACTCCATCACTCTCCTTCTTGGTCAAATAGCCCTTACACAGCCTGAAGCTGTGTTGGATCATTGTCCTGTTGAAAACAAGTGACAGTCCCACTAAGTGCAAACCAGATGGGATGGCGTATCGCTGCAGAATGCTGTGGTATTCATGCTGGTTAAGTGTGCCTTGAATTCTAAATAAATCACTAACAGTCACCAGCAAAGCACCTCCTCCTCCATGCTTCACGGTGGGAAACACACATGCGGAGATCATCCGTTCACCTACTCTGCGTCTCACAAAGACATGTCGGTTGTAACAGAATCTCACATTTGGACTCATCAGACCAATGGCCAGATTTCCACCGGTCTGATGTCCATTGCTCGTGTTTCTTGGCCCAAGCAAGTCTCTTCTTCTTATTGGTGTCCTTCAGTAGTGGTTTCTTTGCAACAATTCGACCACGAAGGCTTGATTGACGCAGTCTCCTCTGAACAGTTGATGTTGAGATGTGTCTGTTACTTGAACTCTGTGAAACATTTATTTGGCCTGCAATTTCTGAGGCTGGTAACTCTAATGAACTTATCCACCGCAGCAAAGGTAACTCTGGGTCTTCCTTTCCTGTGGCTTTCCTCATTAGAGCCAGTTTCATCACAGCGCTTGTTTGTTTTTGCGACTGTACTTGAAAAACTTTCAAAGTTCTTGAAATGTTCCTGATTGACTGACCTTCATATCTTAAAGTAATGATGGACTGTCATTTCTCTTTGCTTATTTGAGCTGTTCTTGCCATAATATAGACATGGTATTTTACAAAATAGGGCTATCTTCTGTATACCACCCCTACCTTGTCACAACACAACTGATTTGCTCAAACGCATTAAGAATGCGTTCACTTTTAACAAGGCACACATGTTAATTGAAATGCATTCCAGGTGACTACATCATGAATCTGGTTGAGAGAATGCCAAGAGTGTGAAAAGCTGTCAAGGTTAACGGCGACTACTTTGAAGAATCCCAACTATAAAATATATTTGGATTAGTTTAACACTGTTTTGCTTACTACATGATTCCATATTTGTTATTTCATAGTTTTGATGTCTTCACTATTCTACAATGTAAAAATAAAGAAAAACCCTTGAATGAGTAGGTGTGTTAAAATTTTTGACTGGTACTGTATATCTTTACATACAGTGAGCTTCAAAAGTATTGGGACAGGGACACATTAGTTGTTGTTTTGGCTCTGTATCTCAAGGCCGTCGTTGGAAGGAGACCAAAGTGCAGCGTTGTGAGTGTACATTTCTCTTTTATTTAGTAAATGTCGCCAACAAAACAACAAATAAAAAACAACCGTGAAGCTTACAGGGCTATAGTGCCACTAACAAAGATAACCTCTCACCCTGAAGGGAAAAGGGCTACCTAAGTATGGTTCCCAATCAGAGACAACGATAAACAGCTGTCACTGATTGAGAACCATACCCGGCCAAAACATAGAAATACAAAATCATAGAAAACAAAAACATAGAATGCCCACCCCAAATCACACTCTGACCAAACCAAATAGAGACATAAAAAGGCTCTCTAAGGTCAGGGCGTGACACTGTACTCCAGCACTTCGGATTTGAAACGATACAATGACTATGAGATTAAAGTGCAGACTGTCAGCTTTAATTTGAGGGTATTTTTATCCATATTGGGTGAACCGTTTAGACATTACAGCACTTTTTATACATCGTCCCCCCCATTTTAGGGGACCAGAAGTATTGGGACAAATTCACTTCTACTGTATGTGTATCAAAGTAGTCAAAAGTTAGTATTTGGTCCCATATTCCTTTCACTCAATGATTAAATCAAGGTTGTGACTCTACAAACTTGTTGGATGCATTTGCTGTATGTTTTGGTTGTGCGAAAATGTATCCACTCACTACTGTAAATTGCTCTGGATAAGAGCATCCGCTAAGTTACTAAAATGTAAATGTAAATGTTTCAGATTATTTTGTGCCCAATAGAAATGAATGGTAAATCATGTATTGTGTCATTTTGGAGTCACTTTTAATGCAAATAAGAATTGAATATGTTTCTAACCACTTTTACATTCATGTGGATGCTACCACGATTACCGATATTCCTGAATGAGTCGTGAATAATGATGAGTGAGAAAGTTACAGACGCACCAGTGTAGGCTAGCTACATCAGTCTAGCTTTTCTACCTGGAACACGAGCTAGATCACACTTTGCTCAATGAATAATATTTATTAGAACCATGGAGGATGCTACCCTTACACGGGGAGAACCGAGCAGGTCTGACACACCCGTGTCCATGCTGGGCTATGATAGCAGGCATAGACAAACACCACATGTGCATCACCTGCTTGGGGTTTGAGCACGCTAATGCAACACTCACTAACCCTGATTCCGGCGTACAGCAGTGTAAAGTACTTGAGTAAAAATACTTTAAAGTACTTAAGTAATTTCTTTGGGTATCTGTACTTTACTATTCATATTATTTACACCTTTTACTTCACTACAGTCCTAAGGAAAATAAAATAAATATTTTTTATTCCATACATTTTCCCTGACACGCGAAAGTGCTTGTTATATTTTGAATGCTTAACATGACATGAATATGGTCCAGTTCACGCACTTATCAAGAGAACATCCCTGCTCCTCTCCATCAAGGGGAAGCAACTACTCCCAGTGGTCCCAGCTTGCGTGGCGGAAACCCAACTCAACTGGGACAAGCACTTGTCCAGCAAGGTCCAAACCAGGCACTTTGATAGGCCTTGGCAAGCTGCCGGTGGTCGAGCCGTCATTGGCTAGCCACCTCAACCCCAGTTTCTCTTCTATGACCGCCACTGCTCTCCCTGGGAAGACGGAGCGCTTCACAGTCTCCATATTCAAAAAAGTTTACGTATTTGCGGCACGTCCAGTACAGGCGTTGAACGTAACATCCCTACTGTTGGCTTACCAGGCAGATTTGTTACAAGAGATGGGCAATCTCTTAATCAAAGACAGCCAAACCAGGACCTATGGGACGAGATCTGCATCATTGCAGATCTCAATCTCCGGGCAACCAGAGGCGCCATCCAAGGCTGTGGGCGTGCCATGATCCTTGGGGTGCTGGGGGAGAGAGCCTTGTGGCTCAACTTGTCCTACCTCACAGACGGGAAAAGGGCAGATTTCCTCTGTTTGGACCTTCAGTCGCCACCATGCGGCAGAAGTGTGAACTTCGCAGTAAGGAAGGCGAGTGCCCCGCTGACCTGGGTACCGTGACAACCCGGTGTCCCCCTCCACGAGCCAAGGCTTCGCGGCACGGAGAGGGCAATTTGCTTGCCCCATCCTGGACATACGGGTCCTCAACTTCTTTCTGAGACATGTTCTCTCGCTCCATTCACCGAGGTGACTGGTTTACATCAGTCGACATGCAGGACACTTAAGTATTCAGTCAACTCAGGAGGTTTCTCAGGTTTGCCTTTTGTTCCATTCGGGCTAGCCCTGGCTCCCCTGACGTTCAGCGAGTGTGTAGAGGTAGCTCTAGCTCTTCCTAGATCGTCGATTACCTGCTTGGCTTCCCTACGCAGGAGCAAGAGGTACGTGACACGGCTTCCCTTGTAACCCACCAAACCGAGTTAAGGTCCAAGATCAACCAGAAAAAGAGCTGTTTGGTGCCCACACAGAGAATAGAATACCTAGGCATCAAGTTGGGTTCTCTCTCTTATCGAGCTACTCTTGGACGACCACATCACGTTGTTCCCGACAGTGCCTCTACCTGTTCAACAAGGTGCACTCGGTCACACTCAGAACATGTCTCCTAGCGCTGCGGTCTGCACAGGTCATCACCGGGGGCAAACTACCTGCCCTTCGGGACACCTACAGCACCTGGTGTCACAGGAAGGCCATAAAGAGCATCAAGGACAACAACACCCCGAGCCACGGGCCTGTTCACCCCGCTATCATCCAGAAGGCGGGGTCAGTACAGGTGCATCAAAGCTGGGACGGAGAGACTGGAAAACAGCGTTTATCTCAAGGCCATCAGACTGTTAAATAGCCATCACTAGCACAGAGACGCTGCTGCATGCATACAGACTTGATATCATTGGCCACTTTAATAAATGGAACACTAGTCACTTTGATAATGTCACTTTAACAATGTCTACACCAATACAGCTGTGGTGACATATCTTGCATTACTCATCTCATATGCATATACTGTATTCTATACTATCTACTGTATCTTAGTCTATGCCTTTCTGCCATTGCTCATCCATATATTTATATATTCTTAATTCCATTCCTTTACTTAGATTTGTGCGTATTAGGTATTTGTTGTGAAATTGTTGGATATTACTTGTTAGATATTGCTGCACTGTCGGAACTAGAAGCACAAGCATTTCGCTACATCTGCTAAACACGTGTATGTGACCAATAGAATTAGATTTTATTTGATGGCGTCCACCATCTCACTAGTACAGCTAAGATTACTGAGAATGAGAGACTCCCAGCGTTGGTTATCTGCCCATTGCCCGTGTCCATGACAGCACCTTGATTGAAAGATAACGTTGAGCACAGATTGTGGTTCATTCCCTAATACACTTTCTGCCCTTTCTTCGAAACTGTCACATCCTTGTCAAGACAGAAAATACGGCTGTGGTGACATACATCAACCAACAGGGTGGAACTTGCTCTCTGCATCTACACAGACTAGCTGTCAGGATTATTCTGTTGAGCAACGCATACCTCAAATCAAATGTTATTTGTCACGTGCCGAATACAACAGGTGTAGACCATACAGTGAAATGCTTACTTACAAGCCCTTAAAGAAAAATTCACGTCCTTGGTCTACTTAATTTAGGGACGGACTAGTTGTCCAGAGGGAATCCCCTTTACGGGGATTGGAGACTCCATCCCCAGATGGTGAACCAGATCTGGGAGAGATATGATATAGCCACCATAGATCTCTTCGCATCGCACAAAGATATGCGCTGTCCGTTGTTCTTTGCAATAGCAGGATACGCACCACTGGGATTGGACACGTTGGCTCTACTCCTTTCCTCCTCTATGCTTGATACTCCCCACCCTGAACAGAGTGATGGAACAATGATTATTCCTAATCTTGGTAGCCCCTCGATGGCCAGGCAGGCTCTGGTTAGCAGAGATCATTCTTCTGCTTTACGACAATCCCTGGCAACTACCATTACGAATTGAGAGATTTTCCATCCTCACCTAGGAACCATGGCCCTCTGGGCCAGGCCCGTGACAGGAGAAATCTGAATGCAACAGGCTGGACTCTCAGAGTCACTGAGACTATACAGTGCCAGAGCCACTTCTACACCCTCACTGTCTGGAAACATGTCGTGGGACCGAAAACAGATTATTCCTTACCAATGCTCTGTATCCGAGGTTTAATGCTTCTTGCAGAACCTTTTGGACAGAGTGAAGGCTTTATCCAATGTTAAAGTCTAACTAGCTGCTATCTCATGTAGGCTTCGACATTAACAGAATAGGGAAACACCTTCTGTTATGTTACGCTTACCCCCATTCTCCAGGCCTTTAGCCCCATCTTGGGATCTGTCTATTGTGCTTGAGGCAATTCCACAGCAACCTTTTGAGCCTCTGGAAGGTTTGGAGTTGAAATATCTCTCCTTCAAAACATCTTTGCTGATTGCCCTTACATCTGCAAAGCGAGTGAGTAAGCTACACGCACTGTCAGTCCACCACTCGTGCCTAAAGTTTATCCAAGGTAACATTTACTCAATGCCGCCATTACACCTGAGGTCCGTTTCAATTGCAATTGTCTCGCCTTAGAGCTTATGGCTTTCCACCCACCGCCCTTGACTTCTACAGAAGAAGGAGTGGTGATGATGTTGGGACTACCCTGGCTTCGGAGAACAAATCTGTCATTCTGCCCCTGAACAGGCAGTTAACCCACTGTTCCCAGGCCGTCATTGAAAATAAGAATCTGTTCTTAACTGACTTGCCTGGTTAAATAAATGTAAAATTAAAAAATAAATACGGGAGTTAGCCATATCCCATTGTGAGAATGCTTTTCATTGACTACAGCTCAGCGTTCAACAGCATAGTGTCCATAAAGCTCATCAGTAAGCAAAGGATCCTGGGACTAAACACCTCCCTCTGCAACTGGATCCTGGACTTCCTGACAGGCCGTCTCCAGGTGGTAAGGGTCACATCTTCCACGCTGATCCTCAACACAGGGCCCCTCAGGGGTGCGTGCTCAGTCCCCTCCTGTACTCCCTGTTCACCCACGACTGCGTGGCCAAGCACAACGTCAACACCATCATTAAGTTTGCTGACAACACAACGGTGGTAGGCCTGATCACATACAACGATGAGACGGCCTATAGGGAGGAGGTCAGAGACCTGGCAGTGTGGTGCCAGGACAACAACCTTTCGCTCAACGTGAGCAAGACAAAGGACTACAGGAAAAGGATGGCCGAACACACCCCCATTCAAATTGAAGGGGCTGTAGTGGAGCGGGTTGAGAGTTTCAAGTTCCTTGGTGTCCACATCACCAACAAACTATTATGGTCCAAACACACCAAGACAGTCGTGAAGAGGGCCCGACAACGCCTTTTCCCACTCAGGAGACTGAAAAGATTTGGCATGGGTCCCCAGATCCTCAAAAACTTGCATCACTGCCTGGTATGGCAACTGCTCGGCCGACCGTAAGGAGCTACAGTGGGTTGTGCACACAGCCCAGTACACACTGGGGCCAAGCTTCCTGCCATCCAGGACCTATATACTAGGCGGTGTCAGAGGAAAGCCCCAAAAATTGTCAAAGACTCCAGTCACCCGAGTCATGGACTGTTTAATAAATCTTTTCTTAACTCTTATTTTCTTAAAACGGCATTGCAGGCTTGTAAGTAAGTATTTCACGGTAAGGTCTACACCTGTTGTATTTAGCGCACGAGACAAATTAAATGTGATTTGATTTGAGCGTCAGACATCGAAGCGAGTATTTGCGTAACCCCGGTTCTACGATAATAGGAGTAGATGTCTCACCGCATTTCCATGCTCGAAAGAGCGCAAGGAACAGAGGCACGCTTGAGAATGACCAGTGGATGGGCGAGTGGCGTCTTATTCGGAGGAGAGGGGCTCACCTCATTCGCCACTCACCTTGTCTGTCTCCAACAGACATTGTGTGAGTCATTACTCGAGCCATAAGTGATCCACTGAGTGAATCCGATTGTGAGACATCTCACTCACATTATCGTGGAACCAGGGTTATGCAAGTAACCCCAAGGTTTTGTTAGCTGTTTAGTGTCTGCTCTTTTCTGTACAACCTAACTTCTCAGTTACCGAGCTACTGAGTTCAGGTGAGCTCTTTAGGGAAAGAGGTACTGAGAGAGAGCAAGAGAGACCGAGAGAGGGGGGCATACATTGCCTGTTTTGGCCTACTTTCAACCTTTTTACAAGTATCTGTGAAAGTGATCATAACGTATGACTCACACCCTTGTAAAATGCCCATGTTGGTCGGTGTCAGTCAGCTGCTGATAGATATCTGGCTCATGTCTAGTAAAAGTGTATTGCTGGAAGGATAGTGTGTACTTGTGTGTGAACTAGACTATAGGCAGTTTCTGAGAATAGTTCGGCAGTTTTTGCAGACTGTTGACAGCTTGAAGCAGACTGTGCCACCAGTCTACCAGACGTCCTGTTTCTCAGCTTTTCTCCACATTCTTTAGTGATATGATCATGCCAACATACCAGAACCCTACAATGCTTCCCCAGCTGCTGAATTGTCTTCTCTCTGTTTGTGTGTGTGTGTGTGTGTGTGTGTGTGTGTGTGTGTGTGTGTGTGTGTGTGTGTGTGTGTGTGTGTGTGTGTGTGTGTGTCTGAAAGCTGTTTGAACCACAGGATGATGTCATTGTCCCAATTCTAATTAGGTCTCCCTCATCTGTGCCACTGGTTAGGGTGAGGTAAAGCACCAAACCCTTTTCCATGGCCAGAGGGATAAAAACAACTTTACTATAGAGAGAGAGGGAGGGGGAGAGAGGCCACAAGGCAGTATATGGCTTGCCAACCACTTTGGAATTTCCGTAGAGTCCCGTGGCTCATGCGTATCCCCTGCTGAGAGAGACCTGGCCACAGATGCTCTGGTTTTGCCGTGTCCCCTCTTTGGCTGTAGCCCTTCACACATACCCAACCAGGATCCAGATGCTGGCACGAGATGTCAGAGAAGCAAGAGTCTACCGCTCTGTTTCCAAATAACTCTTATCGTTTCCATGGAGATTAGATCAATTCAGATAAAAGAAGTTTGCTTACCTCTGATGTCATCGTCAGAGTCATTGTTAAGTTCCTGTGCGTACGTGTCTGCATTTGTCGAGGATTGGCCAGAAAACAGTGATGATAGCATGCAGCACAGAGCAGAATGACTGGCCTATGAATGGCGGTCATTGTTCTGAGTAGCTCAAGTTACCTCTGACTGCCAAACCACCCGGGCTACAGATAATGGTGGTGGTGGCTCACTCAGAGATAAAGAAAAGTCATTGACTTCTTTCATTTCAATGTTCTCATTGGTCATACCTTAACATAGATGCCAGTTCTCCTTTTTTTCTGGGGGGGATAAAAGCAACATAAGAGGAGGGGGAAATGTACATAACGTCACGTGTGTCTATGAAAGAGAGAGAGCAAGAGATGGGGGGTAAAAGCAACATAAGAGGAGGGGGAAATGTACATAACGTCACGTGTGTCTATGAAAGAGAGAGAGCAAGAGATGGGGGGTAAAAGCAACATAAGAGGAGGGGAAATGTAGATAACGTCACGTGTGTCTATGAAAGAGAGAGAGCAAGAGATGGGGGGGGTAAAAGCAACATAAGAGGAGGGGGAAATGTAGATAACGTCACGTGTGTCTATGAAAGAGAGAGAGCAAGAGATGGGGGGTAAAAGCAACATAAGAGGAGGGGGAAATGTAGATAACGTCACGTGTGTCTATGAAGAGAGAGAGCAAGAGATGGGGGGTAAAAGCAACATAAGAGGAGGGGGAAATGTAGATAACGTCACGTGTGTCTATGAAAGAGAGAGAGCAAGAGATGGGGGGTAAAAGCAACATAAGAGGAGGGGAAATGTAGATAACGTCACGTGTGTCTATGAAAGAGAGAGAGCAAGAGATGGGGGGTAAAAGCAACATAAGAGGAGGGGGAAATGTAGATAACGTCACGTGTGTCTATGAAAGAGAGAGAGCAAGAGATGGGGGGTAAAAGCAACATAAGAGGAGGGGGAAATGTAGATAACGTCACATGTGTATGAAAGAGAGAGAGCAAGAGATGGGGGGTAAAAGCAACATAAGAGGAGGGGGAAATGTAGATAACGTCACGTGTGTCTATGAAAGAGAGAGAGCAAGAGATGGGGGGTAAAAGCAACATAAGAGGAGGGGAAATGTAGATAACGTCACGTGTGTCTATGAAAGAGAGAGAGCAAGAGATGGGGGGTAAAAGCAACATAAGAGGAGGGGGAAATGTAGATAACGTCACGTGTGTCTATGAAAGAGAGAGAGCAAGAGATGGGGGGTAAAAGCAACATAAGAGGAGGGGAAATGTAGATAACGTCACGTGTGTCTATGAAAGAGAGAGAGCAAGAGATGGGGGGTAAAAGCAACATAAGAGGAGGGGGAAATGTAGATAACGTCATCACGTGTGTCTATGAAAGAGAGAGAGCAAGAGATGGGGGGTAAAAGCAACATAAGAGGAGGGGGAAATGTAGATAACGTCACGTGTGTCTATGAAAGAGAGAGAGCAAGAGATGGGGGGGGTAAAAGCAACATAAGAGGAGGGGGAAATGTAGATAACGTCACGTGTGTCTATGAAAGAGAGAGAGCAAGAGATGGGGGGTAAAAGCAACATGAGAGGAGGGGGAAATGTAGATAACGTCACGTGTGTACGAAAGAGAGAGAGCAAGAGATGGGGGGTAAAAGCAACATAAGAGGAGGGGGAAATGTAGATAACGTCACGTGTGTCTATGAAAAGAGAGAGCAAGAGATGGGGGGGGTAAAAGCAACATAAGAGGAGGGGGAAATGTAGATAACGTCACGTGTGTCTATGAAAGAGAGAGAGCAAGAGATGGGGGGTAAAAGCAACATAAGAGGAGGGGGAAATGTAGATAACGTCACGTGTGTCTATGAAAGAGAGAGAGCAAGAGATGGGGGGTAAAAGCAACATAAGAGGAGGGGGAAATGTAGATAACGTCACGTGTGTCTATGAAAGAGAGAGAGCAAGAGATGGGGGGTAAAAGCAACATAAGAGGAGGGGGAAATGTAGATAATGTCACGTGTGTCTATGAAAGAGAGAGAGCAAGAGATGGGGGGTAAAAGCAACATAAGAGGAGGGGGAAATGTAGATAACGTCACGTGTGTATGAAAGAGAGAGAGCAAGAGATGGGGGGTAAAAGCAACATAAGAGGAGGGGGAAATGTAGATAACGTCACGTGTGTCTATGAAAGAGAGAGAGCAAGAGATGGGGGGGGGTAAAAGCAACATAAGAGGAGGGGGAAATGTAGATAACGTCACGTGTGTCTATGAAAGAGAGAGAGCAAGAGATGGGGGGGTGCGCGATGGTGGAATAGAAGGGTAAAAAATAAGGATTTCAACCGAGGAAGTGAAGAAGAGAAAAGACAGAGAAGGTGTGGGTTGGCCTCGGCTGTCAACTCAACAGAAGATACATTCGATTATGGAAACTTTCTGTGGGCACTGGCCCCTCTCGTTTTTGTTTTCGCATGTGCTTAAGTGATGCGTCAGTCTTTTACAGGTTACTACGGGAGATGAGGAGATGGTAGGGAAGATATTTAGAGACAACATGGGACATGAATGAGCTCCAATTTGGTTTGTGCATTCGGACTGTCGTAAAATGTCACTGTCTGAAATATGCTAGTGCAGTGAAAATGGCCGGGCTATTTGAGTCTGTGGTCAGGTCTAAGGAAGTGGCAGACATTCCCTGGGTTCTGACTGCTTTACACTGCACTTACAACAACAAGCTCTTTAACACGATTTTCATTTTTCAAACACCATCGGTTCATTATTGTAAGTGTTTGCACACAGCATATGGATTTTGTTGTGTTAAACATGCATATTCCTGTCCTAGCAACAATGGAATAACCGTACACATTGTAATAGATGAACGTAAGAGTCTAGTTTTTGTGTGCTGTGGGTCCTTAGTACCTCTTCTGCTTCACAGAGGGGGTCCAAAGGGAGGGTACGCTCACTGGGTCTGTCAAATAGCTGTGTCAACAGTCCAGGTCTCACCACATTCATACCAGGCATTCCTTCATGTGCACACCTCCCTGCACAAACATACTGTTCACACGCACGAACGCATGTTCACACACATACACACTCACACCTAGTACATGCAGAAGAACATGCTGATATAGTAAAAAAGGTGTGTGTAGGCTATAATCAGTCTCCGTTGTTTAGGTTCCACTCATTTTACATATGGATTTGATTTATTTTCGGTCATCCTAACCCTACCATCAGGGATCTATTTGTGATCTATGGCAGGGCACGTGGTGATTTTCTCCAGACCTTTTTATGCCCTTTCAACCAGTCACAGTTCATTCTCCGTTTTACAACATCCCTGCCGGTCATATTAGTTGAAGATAAGCATAATGTGAGGAACATGCACAGTCTACCTCTTGTTTGCTGTGATTACACAGCAAAGCAACCGGGCTCCAACCCAGTTCAATGTTCTCCCTTGTTAAAAGATGTTGAACAAATAGCATCTTATAGCACCTTGAGTAAATATTACGGCATGGTTTCCCCGGCAACGGTTTCGATTGAATAGTGTTCCGTCTCTCCTTGTTCACAGTTCACTTCTTTCATTCCCTCATATCGTTAGAGCTACACTACTAGAGCTACGCTGTCCCTCTGTGGCAACAAGAAGTAATGCAAGTGGCCAAGTAATCAGATTACCACATCTGATAGCTTTCCATTGTATTGATGTACTCTGCAGGACTTACACCGTTTTACTCTGACGACAGCTCCTGAAACATACCACTTGTGGTAAACAGAGCAACAGCTCAGTATGCCCTCTACGCCTGTGTGTTTTCCAGGTGTTTGCTGCCCTGCTGTTGATGTTGCCATGGCGGACAGTATGAACTGTAAATACTGCCGGGAGGACCTGAGTGGGAAGAAGTACGTTCAACAGGAGGAGAAGCCTGTCTGTGTCCGATGCCATGACAAGTTCTGTGCCAACAACTGCACTGAGTGCCGCCGTCCTATTGGCATCGACTCCAAGGTGTGTGTGTGTGTGTGTGTGTGTGTGTGTGTGTGTGTGTGTGTGTTCAGTGACACCTCCCATGTCTTATATACTGCCATGAAATGTATTTTACGTATTACATGTGTTATGTTTTATTGTGTGTTTCCATATGGGTTTGTTTATACCTGCACACTGTCAGCACGTGTTTTCATGACTGCAGACTGTCTGTCTAGACTTGTTTATGAGTGCACACTGTCTACACAGCAGTTGAGGGAGAAAACCATTCTGCTCCTCCCTTCCTAAAGATAAAAACTTAAACAGGAAGTACCCGTGTAAGGACTGTTCAACTTTGGTCTGACCAATCGGAATCTATGCTTCAGGATTGTTTTTTCAATTGTCACGTTCTGACCTTAGTTCCTTTGTTATGTCTTTGTTATAGTATGGTCAGGGCGTGAGTTGGGTGGGTTGTCTATGTTCCGTGTTCTATGTTGTGTTTTGCGTTTGGCCTGGTATGGTTCTCAATCAGAGGCAGGTGTCGTCCGTTGTCTCTGATTGAGAATCATACTTAGGTAGCCTTTTCCCACTTGTGTTTCGTGGGTGTTTATTTTCTGTGTCTGTGTGTTCCACACGGAACTGTTTCGGTTAGTTATTTCACGTGTCGTTTATTGTTTTGTTTCAGTGTTCGCTTGTTTTAATAAAGAGCATGAACACGTACCACGCTGCGCATTGGTCCTCCGATCCTTACTACTACTCCTCGTCAGTAGTAGGAGCCGACGTGAGAAAGATATTTAAACGTGTTAACCCTTGCAAGGCTGCCGGCCCAGACGGCATCCCTGGCCGCGTCCTCAGAGCATATGCAGACTAGCTGGCTGGAGTGTTTACAGACATATTCAATCTCTCCCTATCCCAGTCTGTTGTCCCTATTTTCTTCAAGCTGTTCACCATAGATTCTGTTCCCTCATCACTAAGCTCGGGGCCCTTGGTCTGAACACCTCCCTGTGCATCTGGGTCCTGGACTTACTGACAGGCTGACCCCAGGTGGTGATGGTAGGCAACAACAAGTCCACTATTCTGATCCTCAACACGGGGGCCCCACAAGGGAGCGTGCTCAGCCCCCTCCTGTATTCCCTGTTCATCCATGACTGCATAGCCACTCAATCATAAAGTTTTCAGACAACACAATAGTGCTAGGCCTGATTACCAACAATGATAAGACAGTCTACAAGGAGGAGGTGAGGGCCCCTAAGACACTCATGAACTTCTACAGATGCACCATTGAGAGCATCCTGTTGCGCCATGTCATCGCCTGGTACGGCAAATGCACCGTCCACAACCGCAAGGCTCTCCGGAGGGGTGTGTGGTCAGCCCAACGCATCTCCGGGGACACACTGCCTGCCCTCCAGGACATCAACAGCACCCGGTGTCCCAGGAAGGCCAGGAAAATCAGCAAGGTCCTCAGCCACCAAGCCACAGCCTGTTCACGGCCTGTTAACAGGCGCATCAAAGCTGGGACTGAGAGACTGATAAACAGCTTCCATCTACAGGCCATCAGATGGTTAAATAGTCATCACTAGCCGGCCTCTGCCCAGTACACTGCCCTCAACTTTAGTCACTGTTACTACCACCCAGTACTCTACCCTGCACCTTAAAGACTGCTGCCTATGTCAAATGAAATCAAATGTATTTATATAGCCCTTCTTACATCAGCTGATATCTCAAAGTGCTGTACAGAAACCCAGCCTAAAACCCCAAACAGCAAGCAATGCAGTTGTAGAAGCACAGTGGCTAGGAAAAACTCCCTAGAAAGGCCAAAACTTAGGAAGAAACCTAGAGAAGAACCAGGCTATGAGGGGTGCAGTCCTCTTCTGGCTGTGCCGGGTGGAGATTATAACAGAACATGGCCAAGATGTTCAAATGTTCATAAATGACCAGCATGATCAAATAATAATACAATAATCACAGTAGTTGTCGAGGGTGCAGCAAATCAGCACCTCAGGGGTAAATGTCAGTTGGCTTTTCATAGCCGATCATTCAGAGTATCTCTACCGCTCCTGCTGTCTCTAGAGAGTTGAAAACAGCAGGTCTGGGACAGGTAGCACGTCCGGTGAACAGGTCAAATCAAATGTTATTAGTCACACATGAAAGGCTTACTTACAAGCCCCTAACCAACAATGCAGTTTAAAAAATATGAATAAGAATAAGAAATAAAAGGAACAAGTCATTAAAGAGCAGCAGTAAAATAACAATAGCGAGACTATATACAGGGGGTACTGGTACAGAGTCAATGGGGTCACCTGTTAGTCGAGGTAATTGAGGTAATATGTACATGTAGGTAGAGTTATTTAAGTGACTATGCATAGATAATAACAGAAAGTGTCATCGGCCAACTTAATGATGGTGTTGGAGTCGTACCTGGACGTGCAGTCATGAGTGAACAGGGAGTAAAAGAGGGGGCCGAGCACGCACCTCTGAGGGGCCCTTGTGTTGAGGATCAGCATGGCGGATGTGTTGTTACCTACCCTTACCACCTGGGGGCGGCCCGTCAGGAAGTCCAGGATCCAGTGTTTAGTTGTTTAGTCCCAGGGTCCTTAGCTCATTGATGAGCTTTGAGGGCACTATGGTGTTGAACACTGAGCTGTAGTCAATGAATAGCATTCTCACATAGGTGTTCCTTTTGTCCAGGTGGGAAAGGGCAGTGTGGAGTGCAATAGAGATAGCATCATTGGATCTGTTAGGGCGGTATGCAAATTGATGTGGGTATAGGGTTTCTGGGATAATGGTGTTGATGTGAACCATGGCCAGCCTTTCAAAGCACTTCATGGCAACAGACGTGAGTGCTACGTGTCGGTAGTCATTTAGGCAGGTTACCTTAGTGTTCTGCTTAAAACATGTTGGTATTACAGACTCAGACAGGGAGAGGTTGAAAATGTCAGTGAAGACACTTGCCAGTTGGTCAGCGCATGCTCACAGTACATGTCCTTGTAATCCATCTGGCTCTGCGGCCTTGCGAATGTTGACCTATTTAAAGGACTTACTCACATCGGCTGCGAAGAGTGTGATTACACAGTTGTCCAGAACAGCTGGTACTCTCATGCATGTTTCAGTGTTATTTGCCTCGAAGCGAGCATAGTAGTAGTTTAGCTAGTCTGGTAGGCTTGTGTCACTGGGCAGCTCTCGACTGTGCTTCCCTTCGTAGTCTGTAATGATTCGTCGGAGGGCATAGCGGGGTTGCTTTTAAGTTTCCGGGTTAGAGTCCCACTCCTTGAAAGCGGCAGCTCTAGCCTTTAGCTCAGTGCGGATGTTGCCTGTAATCCATGGGGTATGTACGTACGGTCACTGTGAGGACAACGTCATTGATGCATGTCTCAGTGCCATCAGAGGAATCCCGGAACATATTCCAGTCTGTGCTAGCAACACAGAACTGTAGCTTAGCATCTGTTTCATCTGACCAGTTATTTATTGACCAAGTCACTGGTGCTTCCTGCTTTAATTTTTGTTTGTAAGCAGGAATCAGGAGGATAGAATTATGGTCAGATTTGCCAAATGGAGGGCGAGGGAGAGCTTTGTACGCTTCTCTGTGTGTGGAGTAAATGTGGTCTATTGTTCTTTTCCCCTCTGGATGCACATTTAACATGCTGATAGAAATTTGGTAAAACGGATTTAAGTTTCCCCGCATTAAATTCCCCGGCCACTAGGAGCGCCGACTCTGGATGAGCTTCTTCCTGTTTGCGTAATTATTATTATTAGATTTTTTTTACCGTTATTTAGCTAGGCAAGTCAGTTAAGAACAAATACTTATTTTCAATGACGCCCTAGGAACAGTGGGTTAACTGCCTGTTCAGGGGCAGAACGACAGATCAGGGATTTAAACTTGCAACATTCCGGTTACTAGTCCAACGCTCTAACCACTAGGCTACCCTGCCGCCCCAATACAGATCATTGAGTGCGGTCTTAGTGCCAGCATCGATCTGTGGTTGTATGCCGATACAGCGAATAACCAGACAGATGTGTGTTGATAATGTCGTCATTCAGCCACGACTCTGTGCAGCATAAGATATTACAGTTTTTAATGTCCCGTTGGTAGTTTAATTTTCTTCGTAGGTTATAGATTTTATTTTCCAATGATTGCACGTTAGCTAGTAGAACAGACGGCGGGGGGGAGGGGGGGAGTTATTCGATCGCCTACGAATTCTCAGAAGGCAGCCCGACCTCCTTCCTCTTTTTTCATCGTCTCTTCACCAAATGACGGGGATTTGGGCCTGTTCCCGGGAAAGCAGTATGTCGTTCACATCGGGCTTGTCTGGCTCGTTAAAGGGAAAAAAAGCTTCTGCCAGTTCTTGGTGAGTAATCGCTGTTCTGATGTCCAGAAGTTTTTTTTTAAAGTTACAAACAACACAAAAAAAACGAACTAAAAAACACATTTGGTTAGGAGCACGTAAAACATTAGCCATCTTCTCCGGCGTCTTGATACAATGTACATAGGCATTGAACACTGGTCTCTTCAACAATGTTTACATACTGTTTTACCCACTTTATATGTATAGTTGAAGTCGGACGTTTACATTCACCTTAGCCAAATATATTTAAACTATAGGATTGAGGTCAGGGCTTTGTGATGGCCACTCCAATACCTTGACTTTGTTGTCCTTATTAAGCCATTTTGCCACAACTTTGGAAGTATGCTTGAGGTCATTGTCCATTTGCAAGACCCAAGCTTTAACTTCCTGACTGATGTCTTGAGATGTTGCTTCAATATATCCACATAATTTTCCTTACTTATGATGCCACCTATTTTGTGAAGTTCACCAGTCCCTCCTGCAGCAAAGCACCCCCACAACATGATGCTGCCACCGCTGTTCTTCACGGTTGGGATGGTGTTCTTCGGCTTGCAAGCCTCCCCCTTTTTCCTCCAAACATAACGATGGTTATTATGGCCAAACAGTTCTATTTCTGTCATCAGACAAGAGGATATTTCTCCAAAAAGCACAATGTTTGTCCCCATGTGCAGTTGCAAATTGTAGTCTGCTTTTTTATGGCGGATTTGGAGCAGTGGCTTCTTCCTTGCTGAGCGGTTATGTCGATATAGGACTCATTTTACTGTTGATGTAGATACTTTTGTACCTGTTTCCTCCAGCATCTTCACAATGTCATTTACTGTTGTTCTGGGATTGATTTGCACTTTTCACACCAAAGTACGTTCATCTCTAGGAGACAGAACGCTTGAGCGGTATGACAGCTGCGTGGTCCCATGGTGTTTATACTTTCATACTATTGTTCGTACAGAACGTGGTACCTTCAGTTGTTTGGAAATTGCTCCCAAGGATGAACCAGACTTGTGGAGGTCTACAATTTTTTCCTTAGATTTTGTCTGATTTCTTTTGATTTTCCCATGATGTCAAGCAAAGAAGCAGTGAGTTTGAAGGTAGGCCTTGAAATACATCCACAGGTACACCTCCATTAGACTCAAATGATGTCAATTAGCCTATCAGAAACCAAGCCATGACATCATTTTCTGGAATTTTCCAAGCTGTTTAAAGGCACAGTCAACTTAGTGTATGTAAACTTCCGACCCACTGGAATTGTGATACAGTGAATTATAAGTGAAATAATCTGTCTGTAAACAATTGTTGGAAAAAATGCATGTCATGCATAAAGTCCATGTCCTAACCGACTTGCCAAAACTATAGTTTGTTAACAAGAAATTTGTGGAGTGGTTGAAAAACGAGTTTTAATGACTCCAACCTAAGTGTATGTAAACTTCCGACTTCAACTGTATATACTGTTTTCTAGTCAAGGCTCATCCTATATAACTACTGCTGCACACACCTTTTCTATTCATATACTGTCCATAATGTCTGTACACACCATCATATACATATATATTTATATTCCAGACTCTGACATTGCTCTTTGTGAAATGTTTCTATTTCTTAATTTGTTTCTTTTTATTTTGGGGGATTTATGTGTATTGTTTTGTAATTGTTTGGTATTACTGCACTGTTGAAGCTAGGAACATTAGCATTTCACTTCACCCGCGATAACGTCTGCAAAATATGTGTACGCAACCAATAACATTAGATTTGATTTGAAAACATTGACTTTCTTTCCCTCCTCCATTCCCTTTTTCTCTCTGCCTTCCTTCCTTCCTTCCTTCCTTCCTTCCTTCCTTCCTTCCTTCCTTCCTTCCTTCCTTCCTTCCTTCCTTCCTTCCTTCCTTCCTTCCTTCCTTCCTTCCTTCCTTCCTTCCTTCCTTCCTTCCTTCCTCCCTCCCTCCCTCCCTCCCTCCCTCCCTTCCTTCCTTCAGGAGTTGCAACATAAAGGCCGTTATTGGCACGCAGACTGCTTTCGCTGCTACAAGTGCTACAAGCCATTAGCCAAGGAGTCCTTCAGTGCTAAGGATGACCGCATCATGTGTGGCAAGTGCAGCTCCCGGGAGGATGCCCCTCGTTGTCACGCCTGCTACAAAGCCATTCTAGCCGGTAAGGGACACTATGGGCTAAGACTCACTGATTTGCGTTTGACATTAAATGAAGCTAGTGATATTTATGCCCTCTGTATGTTTCATTTCTTAGATGCTCTCCATCACGTGAACTTAGATTAGTAAACGCTTTCCTGAATTTCAGTTCAGTGGAAATGTGCAGTTCAAACAATAACAAAGTGG
This sequence comes from Oncorhynchus nerka, assembly GCF_034236695.1. Taxonomy (NCBI): domain Eukaryota; kingdom Metazoa; phylum Chordata; class Actinopteri; order Salmoniformes; family Salmonidae; genus Oncorhynchus; species Oncorhynchus nerka. The sequence continues at coordinate 50,762,063 of NC_088405.1, forward strand.
ACACCCCACTACTGTTTTGATAAATAGCTGAGGGTTGGGTCTGGAGAAATGTAACCAGTTTCAAATGCATAGACAGAGCTATAGATGGAATGACTGACCATCCATAAAATTGATGTTTTGAGGCTATTCAGTACTTGTTTACAATGACATTATTTACAACCAAAGGAGTAAAACAAGCTTTTATTTTGGGTTCTGATGGGGTACGACAGTTGAACTAAGCTCATAAGTTCTATTCAGCAAGAATCAATCGGTATATACAGTCGTGGCCAAAAGTTTTGAGAATGACACAAATATTCATTTCCACAAAGTTTGCTGCTTCTGTGTCTTTAGATATTTTTGTCAGATGTTACTATGGAATACTGAAGTATAATTACAAGCATTTCACAAGTGTCAAATACTTTTATTGGCAATTACATGAAGTTGATGCAAAAAGAGTCAATATTTGCAGTGTTGACCTTTCTTTTTCAAGACCCCTGCCATCTGCCCTGGCATGCTGTCAATTAACTTCTGGGCCACATCCTGACTGATGGCAGCCCATTATTGCATAATCAATGATTGGAGTTTATCAGAATTTGTGGGTTTTTGTTTGTCCACCCGCCTCTTGAGGATTGACTACAAGTTCTCAATGGGATTAAGGTCTGGGGAGTTTCCTGGCCATGGACCCAAAATATCGATGTTTTGTTCCCCGAGCCACTTAGTTATCACTTTTTCCTTATGGCAAGGTGCTCCATCATGCTGGAAAAGGCATTGTTCGTCACCAAACTGTTCCTGGATGGTTGGGAGAAGTAGCTCTCTGAGGATGTGTTAGTACCATTCTTTATTCATGGCTGCGTTCTTAGGCAAAATTGTGAGTGAGCCCACTCCCTTGGCTGAGAAGCAACCCCACACATGAATGGTCTCAGGACGCTTTACTGTTGGTATGACACAGGACTGATGGTTGCGCTCACCTTGTCTTCTCCGGACAAGCTTTTTTCCGGATGCCCCAAACAATCGGAAAGGGGATTCATCAGAGAAAATGACTTTACCCCAGTCCTCAGCAGTCCAATCCATGTACGTTTTGCAGAATATCAGTCTGTCCCTGATGTTTTTCCTGGAGAGAAGTGTCTTCTTTGCTGCCCTTCTTGACACCAGGCACCAGGCCAAAAATCTTTGCCTCACTGTGCGTGCAGATGCACTCACACCTGCCTGCTGCCATTCCTGAGCAAGCTTTGTACTGGTGGTGCCCCGATCCCGCAGCTGAATCAACTTTAGGAGACTGTCCTGGTGCTTGCTGGACTTTCTTGGGCGCCCTGAAGCCTTCTTCACAACACTTGAACCGCTCTCCTTGAAGTTCTTGATGATCCAATAAATGGTTGATTAGGTGCAATCATACTGGCAGCAATATCCTTGCCTGTGAAGCCCCTTTTGTGCAAAGCAATGATGTCGACACGTGTTTCCTTGCAGGTAACCATGGTTGACAGAGGAAGAACAATGAATCTAAGCACCACTCTCCTTTTGAAGCTTCCAGTCTGTTATTCAAATTCAATCTGCATGACAGAGTGGTCTCCAGCCTTGTCCTCGTCAACACTCACACCTGTGTTAACGAGAGAATCACTGACATGATGTCAGCTGGTCCTTTTGTGGCAGGGCTGAAATGCAGTGGAATTTTTGGGGGGGGATTCAGTTCATGTGCATGGCAATGAGGGACTTTAGAAATGAATTGCAATTTATCTGATCACTCTTCATAACATTCTGGAGTACATGCAAATTGCCATCATACAAACTGAGGCAGCAGACTTTGTGAAAATTAATATTTGTGTCATTCTCAAAACGTTTGACCACGACTGTATATATATATATATCATTAATTCAAAAGTCAAAAAATGTATGTACCAATTGCAGATTGCCCCTTTAAACCATCATAGAGACTGATGTGTGTTTTTTTCTTTCCTAAAGGCTCTGAGAATGTGGAGTATAAAGGCAATGTGTGGCATGAGGACTGCTTCACCTGTTACCAGTGTAAAAAACCCATCCGCTCCCAAAGCTTCCTGACCAAAGGCACTGACATCTACTGTGGCCCTTGCCATGAGAAGAAGTTTGCTAAGACCTGTGTCAGCTGTAAGCAGGTAACATAAAGATTTCATTTTTTCAATGACCTCCAAATTCTTGGATATCATTGATGGATGTTCATTGTCAATAAGCCAATTGGACCAAAGTGGTTGATTTGAAACCAATGGTTCTCCTGTATAAAGGACATGACGATTCCCCTCTAAACTGACTTGACTCTCTGCGACCCCTGTCTAGACCATCACCTCCGGGGGAGTGAACTACCAGGAGAAGCCATGGCACTCAGAATGTTTTGTCTGCAGCTCCTGCCGAAAGCCTCTGTCTGGGACCCGCTTCACCTCCCACGAGGAGAAGGCTTTCTGTGTGGACTGCTACAAGACTACTGTAGCCAAGAAATGCAGTGGCTGCCAGAACCCCATAACAGGTCAATACACGCTCGCACACACACACGCTCGCACACCCACAGACGCACACACACAAGCACACACACACTCTCTCTCTCTAATGCCACTATTGAACGATTGTACACATTTGTAATTGTTTTTTTGTTTTTTTCTCGGTCCCATCCAGGTTTCGGCAAAGCCACCAATGTGGTGAACTACGAGGGCAGCTCGTGGCATGAGTACTGCTTCAACTGCAAGAAGTGTTCCCTGAGCCTGGCTAACAAGCGCTTTGTGGCCAACGGAGGGAACATCTTCTGCTCCGACTGTGCCAAGGACTGAGGTGAACTTGGAACAGAAACAGTGGGTCTGCTATGCCAGCTTTTCAGGGATGTGAAGCTGAAAGCAATTGTTTTACTTTTCATTTTACAGCGATAGCGAGGGATACAAATATTTGGCTGAAATCTGTGGATTCGGTGGGGTAATCGAGTATCTTCCTAAAGATTGGGGTCATGTTCTACAGGAGACATTTCAACCCTGGGGAACTTCAAAACCGTAGCTGTTAATTCAAAGGTCTTAAAGGGAAAAACAGTGTCCCAGAGAGATTGCTTAGCTAATAGTTATTGTGATGGGTAATTATAAGCACTTTAAATTAGTCACTTACCGTGCACAAAACCAATGAAAATATCTGAAAATCCAATATAATGAACTGCATGTCTGGTGTCTTGCATATGTGGGTCTGTAATCAGCAATAAACAAATATATTTCCACAAAGTTGTGTGATTTTCCTTTTTCTGTGTTCCCAAGCATTGGGAGGGACTCTGGTTTCTTTTGTCATGATCGTTGTAATTACATTGAATTGTCATATGTTGGGTTCAGTATATACTAGGTATAACATCCTTACTCAAATAAAAAGACAAAATCTCAGACCCATGGACAAATGCCTAATTTATCCAGCAACACAATACGTTTTACTGTACGGTTTGTGTGCCACCCAAACCAAGAGATTGAAAATGTAACAAACATCCATTGATTATAAGCGTTTGGAGAGCGCAGTAAAGTAGGGAAGAGAAGAGCTCATACCCTGAAAGCTGATTCACTGTCACAGCATATAAAGCAAAGAAGGAATAGGCGGGGGGTTGGGGAGGAGGGCGGGGGGGTGGAGCGACAGTCAGGTCGGGGTTTTTCCATGTGTGTACACCTACAGGTCTCACTGACACTAGAAAACACCATCGGTCTCATCCATCCATTCAGGGATAGAGAAGATGCTAAATAACGCCATACAATAGGCTACTATATATCAGGACCCTCTGCAGTCAGTTGTATGCCTCCTCATGATTTGGTAAGTCAATTTACCATTTATATTACTGACCTTTTAAAATGTACTTTAAGACGATGGTTTACACAGCGGTAAAGTGTAAAGTGATGTTTTAAACTCTATTCTCTGTTGAGAAAATCCATTTCCAACTCAATTTCATTTGAATCTCAATGTCATCTCCCGTTCATGTCCTACATTGTCATCTTTTATGATTGTCCATAATTCTGTTGGGATTATTATAAATGTTCATTACTGTAAATATTGTCATATTGTCTCATTTGGAATTCAATTCAACCGTCCCTCGACGGACTAGAAAGGCTTTGGCAGTGGAAGCGATATAATAGAAACAAAATATGCAAACACGTGAACAAAGTGCAATTGGGTAGCTACATTTGCTTTGATATTGTATCGTGTCGGATAATAGCAGTCTTGACAACCACCCTGTAAAGTGTTCACCCAAAATGTAAAGCTTATACAATGATTGATAGATTGATGCTACAGAGAACCACATTTTGTCCTACAAAATACGATCTTCAAAGAAAAGACATTATACCGATAGATAAAACATCAGAGCAAAAGCTTGAGAACGGGTCTTATTCTTATTTGTGTTTATTTCAGAGCCGTGATGAAGTTCAGTGAGACACTCCTCCTTCTCAGCCTGTCTCTACTAAGCTGTGGCTCTCGCAGGGATCCAGGTTAGCAGCTGGCCACAGCACTGCACAGCACTCAGCACTCTTTACTCACACTCAATAACACACACAACTGATCAATAACACGCCACACGTAGCCAATCCTCTGAGAGACACTGTATCTGTAAGATGTGTAAGTTAATAATGGAGATGTACACGGAGTGGACAAAATATTAGGAACACCTGCTCTTTCCATGACATAAACTGACCAGGTGAATCCAGGTGAACGCTACAGTATGATCCCTTATTGATGTCACTTGTTAAATCCACTTCAGTCAGTGTAGATGGGGGGGAGCAGACAGGTTAATTTTAAGCCTGGAGACAATTATGACATGGAATGTGTATGTGTGCCATTCAGAGCGTGAATGGGCAAGACAAAATATTTAAGTGCCTTTGAACGGGGTATGGTAGTAGGTGCCAGGCACAATGGTTTGAGTGTGTCAAGAAATGCAACGCTGCTGGGTTTTTCACGCTCAACAGTTTCCCGTGTGTATCAAGAATGGTCCACCACCCAAAGGACATCCAGTCAACTTGACACAACTGCGGGAAGCATTGGAGTCAACATGGGCCAGCATCCCTGTAGGAATGCTTCCGACACCTTGTAGAGTCCATGCCCCGACGAATTGAGACTATTCTGAGGGGAAAAGGGGGGTGCAACTCAATATTAGGAAGGTGTTCCTAATGTTTTGTACACTCAGTGTAGAAGATAACAAAATCCAAATGTGCTTGTTGACAGTGGCCCATTTGCCCTGTGTACACCAGAATGTTCTAGCGTGAGCTTGTGGGGGAAGATGGCTGACTTCACAGGGGAGTGCAGTTACTGGCAGCTGAGTCCGGACCTCTCCATCCCTGCCCTGGAGGAGCTCAGCGTGTGTGTCCACCTCCAACGGCACATCAGCACACCGGCCTGGACAGCCTTCATTTACCGCCACCCTGACGGGCTGCAGGCTGAGCTGGGCCTGGCGGGTCAGGAGGGCCTGGTCCACACCTGGCTGTTTGGGATGAGGTGGTCAGCCCCCCTCCACCTCCCCCTGGGCCACTGGCACTACGTCTGTATAACCTGGTCTGGGGCTTCTCACCAGCCAGCCCTCTACGTCAATGGGACCAGTGTGGATGTTACAGCCCATGCTAACGAATCCCCCCTGTCCCCGTCCTGCTGCAGGCTGGCCCCGCACGGCACGCTCACCCTGGGTGTCTCCCACTACTTCATCCAAGGGGAGATGCATGTGGAAAACGGAACCAACCTCAATGGGAGTGTTTCTCTGTTCCGCGTGTGGGGGCAGGCACGCACCCCTGAACAGGTGTCGGACCTGAGCTGCACAGAGGGGGATGAGGTGCGCTGGGATGCTGTTGACTGGCTTACCCTGAGCTGCCCTCCAGTCCCAGACTCCCATCTACAGTGTGGTGAGGCAGGAAACCATTAACATTTTATATCCATTTTGATTGTCTATAAATGTATATTGAATGTCATTCTCTATGGAAAAACTGATTGGTGTTCGCTTTAATGAGCAGCCTTTTTTGTCATGTTTCCACGTCTCTGGTGGCCTCATCTCCTGTTCCTGTTACGTGACTGGAAAATATTGATCTTGTGAACCCATTTTAATGGCGCATACACAGGGTGCATAATTAAACTTGTTAATCATCAAAGCTTACTGCAGATGTTTTCATGTCGTTAGAGATGGTCCTTTAACATTGTATTAAGTACACTGAACAAAAATATAAAGGCAACATGTAAAGTGTTATTCCCATGTTTCATGTGTAGAAATAGAAGATCCCAGAAATGTTCCATACACACAAAAAACTTATTTCTCTCAAATGTTGTGCACACATTTGTTTACATCCCTGTTAATGTGCATTTATCCTTTTCCTAGATAATCCATCCACCCGTCAAGTGTGGCATATCAAGAAGCTGATTAAATAGCATGATCATTACACAGATGCACCTTGTGCAGGGGACAATAAAACCCCACTCTAAAATGTGCAATTTTGTAATACAACACAATGCCATAGATGTCTCAAATTTTAAGGGAGCGTGCAATTGGCATGCTGACAGCAGGAAAGCCCACCAGAGTTGTTGCCAGATAATTTAATGTTAATTTCTATTCCATAAGACGCCTCCAACGTCGTTTCAGAGAATTTGGCAGTATGTCCAACACGGCCTGATGAAATTGTAGGTTCGCACAACCAAAGAATTGCGGCGCAAAACTGTCAGAAACCATCTCAGTGATGCTCATCTGTGTGCTCGTCGTCTTCACCAGGGCCTTGACCTGACTGTAGTTTGCCGTCGTAACCAACTTTAGTGGGAAAATGCTCACCTTCGATGGCCACTGGCACACTGGTAGTGCGCTCTTCACGGATGAATCCCGGTTTCAACTGTACCGGGCAGATGGCAGACAGCGTGTATGGCGCCATGTGGGCGATGCGGTTTGCTGATGTCAACGTTGTGAACAGAGTGCCCTATGGTGGCGGTGGGGTTATGGTATGGGTAGGCATAAGCAACGGACAACGAACACAATTCCATTTTATCGATGGCAATTTGAATGCACAGAGTTACCCTGACGAGATCCCGAGGCCCATCGTCGCGCCATTCATCCGCCGCCATCGCCTCATGTTTCAGCATGACATGCACGGACCCATGTCACAAGGATCTGTACACAATTCCTGGAAGCTGAATGTCCTAGTTCTTCCATGGCCTGCATACTCACCAGGTGTGTCACCCAATGAGCATGTGTGGGATGCTCTGGATCGACGTGTACGAACACGAGTGGGACAACATTCCACAGGCCACAGTCAACAGCCTGATCAACATGCGAAGGAGATGTGCTGCGCTGCATGAGGCAAATGGTGGTCACACCAGATACTGACAGATTTTCTGATCCTACATTTTGCTTAAAATATCTGTGACTAACAGATGCATATCTGTATTCTCAGTCATGTGAAATTCATAGATTAGGACCTAATCAATTTCAATTTCAATTGACTTATTCCTTTATATGAACTGTAACTCAGTAAAATCGTAGAAATGGTTGCATGTTGCGTTTATATTTTTGTTCAGTGTAGATATATAGGTAAGTTAAGTAGCGATAGCTACAAATCAGAAGGTAAATGGGCTAAACACCAAGGTAATGCTTTGTCTGTTATACATTGCTACTGATCAATGCCATCATTTTCCTAATTTGTGTCAGCCTGGTCTTTGTACGAACTTAAAGTCAAGATTGCCATCATCTGCTATGATGGAAACAGTACAGATGTATACAAAGCCAGAGACCTTGCACAGAAATGGGTAAGCTAATGGGGTCACATTTCACTTACTGTTTGTTGCACAGTGTTTTAAATGGTTCCGAGATGACTCGGCACATGCAGTGTTCTCAATTTGAATGTCTACATTACCTTTATGTCCTTGCAGCTCAGACACATATTACCATCCAACAAATATCATTTGTACAGAGTCTCTGTGTCAACCAGGTAAGGAAAGTCCAAAATACAAAATTAGTACAGGTGTATCGTGGATTTATGCATGTAATACTCTAATCAATAATCGTTTCATCTCAATTGCAATCACCAACACAAGCTATTTCACACTTTTGACAGTGTCGGTGAGACATATGAGGACGGGGCCCATGTAAGTGTTGAACTTGACGGAATGACGATACTACACAGTAACAACAATAATGTGATAGTTACATATACATTTACTCTGATAATCCGTGCAACGGAGTACAGATGATAGCATGTACTACAATTTCAATTCCCCAGGACACACCAATATTGCGGGCTGAATTTGATGCAAACCGGTAAGAAAGACATTATTCTGGGGGCGTTCATAAGTTTTGAGTTTCCCTTTTTTTTTAAATGGTCTCTGTGACACTACAATTGGCAGAAATGAACACAAAAATATACACACTGTTTAACATGTCCAGGAGCTGTTTGAAGGTATAGGTTTGGGACTAAAAGGACTTGCCCTTGTTGTGGTTTGATAATTGCTGTATTCCCCATACAGCTTTGACTGCCTGGTCCACCTCAACGTGATCCCCAGCTCTGATGTCAGTACAGTGCAGAAACAGGTCTCTCAGTTGCTGAACACACCTCACAACGTCGGATATCTCACGCTAATGGCTAACCCCAAGAGCATCCAAGTGAACGCTGTAGGTAAGTCACAAACCATTCCAAAAGGAATCCCACCTCTGGAGAGAAAGTCATAACTAAAGAGTAGCCAACTGGGGAAGAACGGTTACTGAATGATTAGGCCCAGAGTTTTTCCTGGTCACATGGCCAGGAGGACAGATTCCTGGCCCTATATATGATATAGAAGAGTGATGCCAATGCAGGTCCATGGTTCCACTGTGATGATGAGAGTGATTGTTTCTTTCCCCAGAGGACTTCCCCCCTGCCACAGTCAATCCTCCCATTGTCATGGCCACTGGAACCTCTTCTGACACAGCCACAGACCTTATTGTCACGACTGGTGGCGAACTCTCAGGTTAGTGTCTTCTTCTGTTTCAGGAAATGATCCAACCACAACCTGTCACGTTCGTCGTATACATAATGAGCGGACCAAGGCGCAGCGTGCGTAGAGTTCCACATACTTTATTACAAAGGGGACAACCTGATCCCCAATTAGAGACAGCGATAATCAGCTGCCTGTAATTGGGAACCATACAAATACACCGACATAGAAATAACAATACTAGAAAAAAAACCTAGCCACACCCTGACAAAAAACACCCCGAGGGCTCTCTATGGTCAGGGTGTGACACAACCAAACTAATTACAACATGTGATATCATATCTGGCCTGAAATATCTCACACTCTCAGTGTTAAACTACTTAATGTTGTCTTTCATCACAGACATATATTTTGAAGTTGATGTGAACGTGACCCTTACTGGGTTCTGTATCCATCCGGAACTGACAATCATTACCTGGGTATGTAGCCTGAAAGGACAGCTTTTCTTCATTCAAATCCTTGATTTCCTGATGAACCCAGGTTTCATCTCACACTGCCTGTTCTCTGACAATTTCAGCTGCATGTCACTCTACCTGATGAGATGTCTGTTCTGACCTTCCAGCTTTTGGGAAAGGCATCCAGGTATGTATCAGAAAAACACTCACTAATACAGGAAAAACTGCATTTTGAATGCACTGGGCCTATGAGGTTCGAATTAAGAGCAAGATAAAATCTCCCATAATTCCATTTGTGGGATTTAGTGAGCTCTTAATATGAACCTCTTAAAGGCCCAGTGCAGTAAAACATATAAAATGTCCTGTGTTTTGTATCATATTCTAAAAGAGCTGATGAAACTAACACTGTAAAAGTTATTTTTTCCTTTGACAATTTTAATGGGAACCTATTACAGAATGGTAGGTAATTGTTACTCAGAAATGATCCGATACTGAGATAAAAATGGCTGAATTGGGCCTTTTAAGAAAAAACTGATACGCAGAGAGTATCAATTTAATCAGTAGGTGTTCTATCTTTCAGTGTGCAGCATCCATCTCCACGATCCAACACGGTTGAGTCTGATGGGTTAGGTATCGGCAGGACATTCAAATTATTAGTTGAGGCAGCAATACATGTAATTGCGAGAGTTTAACATATTCCCTTTGAAAATAAAAACTGCTTTGACCTTCCGCTACTGTTTCTGCTCAAATATTCAAGGCCTGTAACCACTAAACAGTGTAATTCTTTCTTACAACCTTCCTTGCTCAAAACGTCAAGGTATGATCATACAAAAGAATAGCCCAAAAGTCAGACATACACTGAAGACAACAAGACACCGCATGTCATTTATGATGAAATGGGAGTGAGCCATATGTATGATTTAACTTAAGGAGCAAGTCGTTTGGCCCACAGATGTATGTAATGTTTCCCCATCCATCCACAGACACGGCTGTCAATTCCAGATGTATGTAAGGTTTCCCCATCCATCCACAGACACGGCTGTCGATTCCAGATGTATGTAATGTTTCCCCATCCATCCACAGACACGGTTGTCGATTCCAGATGTATGTAATGTTTCCCCATCCATCCACAGACACGGCTGTCGATTCCAGATGTATGTAATGTTTCCCCATCCATCCACAGACACGGCTGTCGATTCCAGATGTATGTAATGTTTCCCCATCCATCCACAGACACGGCTGTCGATTCCAGATGTATGTAATGTTTCCCCATCCATCCACAGACACGGCTGTCGATTCCAGATGTATGTAATGTTTCCCCATCCATCCACAGACACGGCTGTCGATTCCAGATGTATGTAATGTTTCCCCATCCATCCACAGACACCGCTGTCGATTCCAGATGTATGTAATGTTTCCCCAACCATCCACAGACACCGCTGTCGATTCCAGATGCGGGTGACAACGTCATCAAGTCAAGAGGAGACAAGGACACGGATCCGTACCCTCCTGGAGAGGACATACACCAATGGCACTATAACCATGGAAAACAAGTCCAACGACATTAACATCCGTCATATACGTCAGTTTCACTTTGTTGATATGAAACAATACCCATAAAAAACGGAAATTTAATGGACTCTGGTACTATCTAGACAAGAGCAAAAGAGGTTTAGGGGTCTAAGAACCAGGACAAAAATTGCATTCCCTTTGATGTGAATGATTTGAAAATACACCCTTTGTCCCTGTGAATTGCGCAGGAGTTGATGCCTTGTCTTCCTTGTTCCCCCAAGCGCCAGGGAGTTGTCCTGAGCACCGACACCAGACCAGACAGGGCCTGTTTGTGTGGCCAGGCACCTGGGCCCCCGGGACTGCCACGCTGCCATGTCAGGGAGACACCAGCAAGACAGCTAGCAGGCTCTGGTGAGACAAGCTGTCAAGCTAGAATATTGTAGTACATAATGTAGTTAGTATGTTATGCAAGGTCATGAAAATTACCAACGTATAAAGGGCTCTTGTGGTCTCAAATGGTGTCTCTCAGTGAACAACTTGAGTTGTAGAGGTTTATCGTTTCTGGCTCATTGATTTTATAGCCAATTTCATCTTGTTGTCAGAGACAATGTGCTGCCTGCAACATAATGACCAAGCTGTCTCTCTTTAACATTAGAATAGGGCTATTTGCATTGAACAATTATGACTAAATCAATTGATGACTGTACATCTGGAATATGTCCTGCAATAAAAGCATGAATCTGTTATAGATAATAAGCAGAGTTAATATTTTAATTATAACCATGATCAATTTTATTATGGGTGTTAAATACTGTTTGCGAGGGACGTGATAGTGTTTGTCTCTGAGAGACCTGTTTGCCTCCATAACAATAACTATGTGTAGGGATGAAACACTGCAAATTACATATGTGGTATCCTAATTTGATCACTTCGTTGTCACTGAGAATTTTCCTGCGCTAGAGGAAACTCAAATTGTGATGTAGATACATTTTATGAAAGCCTGCAGTTCTCTTTTTCTTTCACTCGCTGAAATGTTAAAGCACCAGGCAGAATACATGTCCTACTAGTGTAAATCCTACTACTGCAAAAGTCAAATGAACAAAAATGTATCTGAAATTCATCCAAACACATCAACAACGTTGTTTTATATACTGTAGCTTAATAACACAAACTATATATTGGTCTCCACTACGACATACATGAAATGCAGCCGTAAGCTACACCTAAACTATAGCCTACCATAGGCTATCAAAACTAATTTCCCGTTACAAATAGCACTTTTTTGAGAATAATCAAATCCTCCTGCTGCAGGATTAATTTACTCCTGCGACGAAACTGGAAGAACATATATATTTACATATATATACATATATGTATATATATTTACTCCTCAGCACCCCCAAGGAGTATTGGCTTCACAACACGTTGTCAGGACCCGGTTACGAACCCGGGTCTCCGGAGAGAGAAACAGTCACTTAACCAACTGAGCCACGAATAGTCGGCAGAACCCAGAAGATGAGGCAGACACAGCAGTACTTGAGACGGTGTATTTAATGTAGTAAAAAGTGAAGTCCTTCAGGAACACATGTAACTCCACAACCTCAAAAGGAATTCCACAAGAACAAAAGGTAATCCTCCAAGACAAAAAAGGTAAATCCACAAGGTGGTAGGTATAGCACAAAAAGCCTCAAAAGATACTCAAAAATAAATAAACAAGAACAAAAAACAGAATTCCACAAGAGCGTCCACCGGGATCAACAAGCGTTAACAGAATACTAGGGCTGGGTGCTAACATACAAACACAGAGCAAAGGACTGAGGAAAACAAAGGGTTTAAATACAATCAGGGGAAACGAGGCACAGGTGCAAATAATAATGGGGATCAAGGGAAAACAAAAGGTCAAAAGGCACAATGGGGGCATCTAGTGACCAAAAACCGGAACAACCCTGGCCAAATCCTGACACACGTGTCACGTTCTGACCTTAGTTATTTTATTATGTCTTTGTTTAAGTTGGTCAGGGCGTGAGTTGGGTGGGATGTCTATGTTCCTTTTTCTATATTTTAGGATTTCTGTGTTTGGCCTGGTATGGTTCTCAATCAGGGGCAGCTGTTTATCGTTGTGAACCATATTTAGGTAGCCTGGTTTCACTTTTGAGTTGTGGGTGATTATTTTCTACGTTAGTGTTTGTGACCACACGGGACCGTTTCGTTTGTGTCACTTTGTTATTTTGCATGTTTGTAGTGTTCAGTTTGTCTTATTAAAATGGACACTTACCACGCTGCAAATTGGTCCGACCTCTCTTACTCCTCATCAGAGGAAGACGACGAATGTTACACTGCGGTCGTGAAGCCAAATTCTCTAAAATGCCGTTGGAGGCAGAGAGAAATTAACATTCAGTTCTATGGCAACAGCTCTGGTGGAAACTCCTCCAGTCAGCATGCCAATTGCACGCTCCCTCAAAACTTGATACATCTATGGCATTGTATTGTGCGACAAAACTGCACATTTTAAAGTGGCCTTTTATGGTCCCCAGCCCAAGGTGCACCTGTGTAATGATCATGCTGTTTAATCAGCTTCTTAATATGCCACACCTGTCAGGTGGGTGGATTATCTTGGCAAAGGAGAAATTCTCACTAACAGGGATATAACAAATTTGTGCACAACATTTGAGAGAAATAAGCTTTTTGTGCATATGAAAAATGTCTGGGATTTTTTATTTCCGCTCATGAAACATGGGACCAACCCTTTACATGTTGTGTTTAGATTTTTGTTCAGTGTATATTATACTCATTGACTTTGATATTTTTGTCTGTCATCTGTTTGACCATGGGTGGATGACGCCTGACACACCTGTCCTGCTGACAGTCTGTTGGGTTTTCCAATCCATTGGGGCGTCCCAGATCTGCACCAGTGCCCATTTGTGGTTGAGACCATTCCAGACCTAGACAACATTGATGTCACTCCTGGTGAGTTGACTTCACCTGGGTAGTTCTACTGCGTCCCTTTGGGGGGACGCACACTGTCTATGACCATAATAACCAATGCATTGTACTTTTTATGTTTTCAGAGAATGCTATGGATGTGGTGGAGATGATAGAGGACCTGCTGAAAGACCATCCAGACCTCAATTGCACTGAACTGAGCACCATTCTGAAGAAACTCAAAAACATTGTTTTCATCAGCTGTATGACCCCACCTCTGGGCGAAGCTATCATCAACATCATCTCAGACATCTTGGAGTCTAAGAGCTACCTGCAGCATGTCACCAACCAGTGGGTGTTTTCTCTCTGTTCCACTCATCCTACCCACACAGATCAGGTGGTTAAAGAAATGGAGGGGTGATCAGGAGGAGGCTTCCTCAAAACCACACGGTCGTACGAGATACGCCTGGGATCCGATCCAGGATCCATACTAGCCTACCAATTAGAATGAATTAATGTTTGGGCTAATGTTAGTATGGATATTGGAACGTAGCCCTGGACTATTGAAGCTGTACAAATGGATAACGTGTTCTCTCTCATTTTCCTGTACGTTCTGCTATCAATATTTACTGTGTCCTCAACTTTGCCCCCTGCTCTTTGCTCTGCAGAATACTGGACATTACAGAGATGGTTGGCGACAAGATGTCTTGTTTTGACAAGACAAATTACACGTTGGTTGCTTCTGCGATGGCAATCTCCGTGGTGGACGTAGACCTGGGCCAGTTTCAGGTCCTCACTTTTGGCGTCTCGTCTGCTGCAGAGGGCCTAAGCCCCGAGGTTAGTGCTAATTCATTGCCAAACATTAAAATGGTTCCCCAGAGTTCTACTTCTAAACACAAGGTGATATAACCCCTCCATGTTACCCATCTGTACAGTTATTGATATTAAGATGGCATTGTTCTGATCCTGGCCTTAATCTTGGTGTTGTAGATTTATATCAACAAGGATCCGTTCAAAGGGACTGTTGCGTTCATCTCCTTACCCTCAGCCTTGAAGTACAGATTTCCTCAACACAGTGGAGCCCAGCCGCGGGTTCAGTTTCAGTTTTATGGAGTCCCAACTCTCTTCATGGTAACCGAGTTGTACCACTGCAGGGCTGCCTTTATTATGTCAGAACGGGCACTGTATTATTGGATAGAAGTAAATCGCCGGTCTTGTGCACTTTAACATTTCAGAACAACCCGGATGGGAAGATCCTGAACACTTATGTGGTCTCAGCCAGTGTCACCAACGCCAGTGGCCCCATCAAGGACCTAGAGGAGGATGTAGAGGTGACACTACATCACTTGACGTCCAATCCAGTATGTGGAACACTTCCTGACAAGAAATCAACTGAACAATCACTTGTAAAAGGATCAATCAAACCCATATTTTTGCTGCCTGATCTAATTGGATTTTCTCTTGAAGCTTGGCAAGGAGGTGCAGTGTGTCTACTGGGACTTCAATCAAAATGGTGGGTCCTATTATAAACCTCAGAGGAATAATCCAGCAAATGAAATCCTAATATTTTGGAAAGTGTGTACTCCGAGTTGATCTGTGTAGTGTGTGTGTGTGGGGTACAGAGGAGGCATGGGGTAGATAAATATTGTATTTTACTACAGAAGGAAGGGGAGGATGGGAACAGCATGGATGCAGGAAGCACAACACCAGTGCTGACTATACCACATGCCTGTGTGACCACCTCACTCATTTTGGAGTACTTCTGGTAATGAACCTCTTTGAAATGCACCAAGGGTGGTTACCTTGCAAAAAAACGGTACACAAGCTTTGTTCTCACCACGATGTTCTCCTCTACGCCACGATCCTCCCTCGTACTGTAGGATGTATCCAGGACTCAAATTGACATACCAAATGAGGAAATTCTGACCATCATCACTCATCTGGGCTGCGGTGTGTCCTCCGTCTTCCTGGGAATCACTGTGTTGACATACACAGCATTTGAGTAAGACTCAATTCAGCTACATCTACACTCTGCACCTTCAGTTTTTGGAGTGGCACCGTCTTCCTGTTTTCACACTGTATCGTCTTTGTGCGTTTTGTAAAGTGGCTTCCAGTGTTCTTTCCACAGCCTCCTTTTTTTTCATGTACTTTAAACCATCTGCTCAAATTTTGCCTTCTCAGCTTTCTCTCAATCTCACATACCCCCATTTTCCCTCACAGGAAGCTCCGCAGAGACTACCCATCCAAGATCCTCATTAACTTGTCTCTGGCGCTGCTGGGTCTCAACATGGTTTTCCTGGTCAACTCCTGGATCTCCTCCTTTGGCAGCTATGGGCTTTGTGTGGCGGTGGCTTCCGCACTGCACTATTTCCTACTGGCCTCTTTCACCTGGATGGGCCTGGAGGCTGTGCACATGTACTTTGCCTTGGTCAAAGTCTTCAATGTTTATGTGCCCTCATACATCCTCAAGTTCTGCTCCCTAGGATGGGGTGAGATCAACTTCGTTCAAATAGAACAATAGCGAAATGCTACCTTTTTAAAAAAAAAGTACAGTTATCCGTATTTCCCCTTAGTCTTATCAGTTGAACCATATCACGTGTTCTACTTCTCCATCTTCCTCCCCTCTCGCAGGAATCCCTCTGGCTATATGCTGCGTAGTTCTGGTTGTGAAGAGAGAGTCCTACGGCAGCTCCCTCGGCAGTGAGTCCATGGAACCACTAGATAACTCCGAGGCGTTGTAAGTATTAGATTCATCCTGTTGTACTTTTATTGTTCCATGTCACTATCATTAGATGAACAGCACCCTTTTCTGACCCTGAATGACATGTATCTGACACTCAATGTCAATTCAAAACTTTCGACAGTTACGTTGGGCTACGTGTAGATCATGAATGATCATTGTGTGGTACTAGAGTCTGGGTATTGTAGATTCTGGCAGGGGGGCAACTTTGGTTTTAGAAGTGGGGGGGACATATATATTTTTTCTTCCAGTCAGATAAACACTCCAAACAGCTCAGAGGCGTCCACCTGGTCCTAAAGTACACCGCGCCTTGTTTTGTATCACCTTCCTATGATAAAACTGGGGGGGACAAAAATGCAATTTCAGAATGTGAGGGGGGAACATGTCCCCCCAGTTCCCAGTGAAAGTTACACCCCTGGATTCTGGACTGAGGTTGTTATTCAGATGTGTAGATAAAGTCCATCTATCCTATTATCAGCTGCTGGATCCAGGATGAAGTGGCTTTCTATCTGTCTGTGGTGGGCTACATTCTGCTAGTGATGCTGTGCAACATGGCTATCTTCGTGGTGGTCCTGGTCCAGATCCGCCACATGCGGGTCAATCAGCCGGCTGGCATCCACAGCGGCCTCCTTCTGCAAGACCTGAAGGGGGTTTCCAGTCTCACCTTCCTGCTGGGTCTCACCTGGACTGTGGCTTTCTTCGCCTGGGGGCCAGCCAAGGTTCCCTTCCTCTACCTCTTCTGTGTCCTCAACAGTCTGCAAGGTGAGTGACTGCTGCCAGGCGTTTATTTGTTTAAAGCATGCTAGCTGTTCCTGTAGACTTCCAGTCATGGCGCTAACGCTAGTTAGCAATGGCTCCAGAAACGACCTTAAACTTCATTCAAACTGCACGCAGAGACGTGAAACTGGTATCCATGAGATAATCTGACTCTGGGAAAGTAGAACAAAATGGAATTGCCAAGATGTCGCACTATCCTATCATAGGGTGTAATGTATAGAAGGTATAAACCTGATGCCAGTGTCACTGGTGTGTTTTAGGGTTCTTTATATTTCTGTTCCATTGTCTGATGAAGGAGAATGTGAGAAAACAATGGAGAATCCATTTGTGCTTTGGCCGCTTCAGACTCCAAGACTACTCTGGTAATGCAACCACATATCAATATACTGTAATATAACCACCCAAATCAGAAATTCAATTAATGTTTGAACGTGATCAGAATAAAACAAATGTTTATTTTTTTATATATACACTGCTCAAAAAAATAAAGGGAACACTTAAAACACAATGTAACTCCAAGTCAATCACACTTCTGTGAAATCAAACTGTCCACTTAGGAAGCAACACGGATTGACAATAAATTTTCACATGCTGTTATGCAAATAAAATAAACAACAGGTGGAAATTATAGGCAATTAGCCAGACACCCCCAATAAAGGAGTGGTTCTGCAGGTGGTGACCACAGACCACTTCTCAGTTCCTATGCTTCCTGGCTGATGTTTTGGTCCCTTTTGAATGCTGGCGGTGCTTTCACTCTAGTGGTAGCATGAGACTGAGTCTACAACCCACACAAGTGGCTCAGGTAGTGCAGCTCATCCAGGATGGCACATCAATGCGAGCAGGAGGAGCACTGACAGAGCCCTGCAAAATGACCTCCAGCAGGCCACAAATGTGCATGTGTCTGCTCAAACGGTCAGAAACAGACTCCATGAGGGTGGTATGAGGGCCCGACCTCCCAACTCCGTGCAGGACGTTTGGCATTTGCCAGAGAACACCAAGATTGGCAAATTTGCCACTGGCGCCCTGTGCTCTTCACAGATGAAAGCAGGTTCACACTGACCACATGTGACAGACGTGACAGAGTCTGGAGACGCCGTAGAGAACGTTCTGCTGCCTGCAACATCCTCCAGCATGACCGGGTTGACGGTGGGTCAGTCATGGTGTGGGGTGGCATTTCTTTGGGGGGCCGCACAGCCCTCCATGTGCTCGCCAGAGCTAGCCTGACTGCCATTAGGTACCGAGATGAGATCCTCAGACCTCTTGTGAGACCATATGCTGGTGCGGTTGGCCCTGGGTTCCTCCTAATGCAAGACAATGCCAAACCTCATGTGGCTGGAGTGTGTCAGCAGTTCCTGCAAGAGGAAGGCATTGATGCTATGGACTGGCCCGCCCGTTCCCCAGACCTGAATCCAACTGAGCACATCTGGGACATGATGTCTCGCTCCATCCACCAACGCCATGTTGCACCACAGACTGTCCAGGAGTTGGCAGATACTTTAGTCCAGGTCTGGGAGAAGATCCCTCAGGAGACCATCCACCACCTCATCAGGAGCATGCCCAGGCGTTGTAGGGAGGTCATACAGGCACGTGGAGGCCACACACACTACTGAGCCTCATTTGGACTTGTTTTAAGGACATTACATCAAAGTTGGATCAGCCTGTAGTGTGGTTTTCCACTTTAATTTTGAGTGTGACTCCAAATCCAGACCTCCATGGGTTGATACATTTGATTTCCATTGATAATTTTTGTGTGATTTTGTTGTCAGCACATTCAACTAGGTAAAGAAAAAAGTATTTAATAAGAATATTTCATTCATTCAGATCTAGGATGTGTTATTTTAGTGTTCCCTTTATTTTTTTGAGCAGTGTGTATATATATATATATATATATATATATACAGTACCAGTCAAAGTTAGGACAAACCTACTCATTCAAGGGTTTTTATCCATTTTTACTATTTTCTACACTGTAGAATAATAGTGAAGACATCAACACTATGAAAGAACACATGGAATCATGTAGAACCAAAAAAAGTGTTAAACAAATCAAAACATATTTTATTTTTGAGATTCTTAACAGTAGCCACCCTTTGCCTTGATGACAGCTTTGCACACTCTTGGCATGCTCCGTAACGGTTTTCGTCCTCCTCTTCTAAGGAGTAGGAAGGATCGGATCAATGCACAGCGTGCTAAGTGTTCATAATGTAATTTTAATGAAATATAACTGAACACAGAAAACAAAAGAAAATGAGAATGAATGGGGAAAATGGGGAAAACAGGCTACCTAAGTATGATTCTCAGAGACAACGATCGACAGCTGCCTCTGATTGAGAACCATACCAGGCCAAACACAGAAATACAACATAGAAAAAAGAACATAGACTACCCACCCCAACTCACGCCCTGACCAAACGAACAAAAGACATAATAAAGGAACTAAGGTCAGAACGTGACATGCTCTCAACCAGCGTCACCTGTAATGCTTTTCCAACAGTCTTGAAGGATTCCCACATATGCTGAGCACTTATTGGTTGCTTTTCCTTCACTCTGATGTCCAACTCATCCCAAACCATCACAATTGGGTTGATGTTGGGTGATTATGGAGGCCAGGTCATCTGATGCAGCACTCCATCCCTCTCCTTCTTGGTCAAATAGCCCTTACACAGCCTGGAGCTGTGTTGGGTCATTGTCCTGTTGAAAAACAAATGATAGTTCAAATAAGCCCAAAACCGATGGGATGGCGTATCACTGCAAAAATGCTGTGGTTGCCATGCTGGTTAAGTGTCCCTTCAATTCTAAATAAATCCCAGACTGTCACCAGCAAAGCATCCCCACACCATCACACCTCCTCCTCCATGCTTTATGGTGGGAACCACACATGCGGAGATCATCCGTTCATCTACTCTGCGTCTCGCGGCGGTTGCAACCAACAATCTCAAATTTGGATTCATCAGACCAAAGGACATATTTCCACCGGTCTAATGTTTCTTGGCCCAAGCAAGTCTTCTGTATACCCCCGCTACCTTGTCACAACACAACTGATTGGCTCAAACGCATTAAGAAGGAAATCAATTCCACAAGTTAACTTTTAACAAGGCACACCTGTTAATTGAAATGTATTCCAGGTGACTACATCATGAAGCTGGTTGAGATAATGCAAAGCTGTGTGCAAAACTGTCATCAAGGCTAAGGGTGGCTACTTTGAAGAATCTAAAATATAAAATATGTATATGTTTACTACATGATTGCACGTGTTATTACATAGTTTTGATGTCTTCACTATTATTCTACAATGTAGAAAATACTAAAAAATAAAGAAAAACCCTGAAATGAGTAGGTGTGTCCAAAATTTGGATTGGTACTGTATGGATTATGTTGATAATGAAAATCTAAAGTTATGGATGTGTAATTTGTCTTGTTATTCAGAGTGGAGCCAGACTTTTACAGTTGGTGCCAAATCCAGACCTAACCCTCTGGTGCGCATGCCCTCAGTGAGGTCCATCAAGTCCAGTGCCACAGAAAGCACCTCGGCCTCCTCCGACTCCAGTCAACGACAGGTCTCCATCAGAAGACCTAACTTGAGTGAGATCCCATTTTTTTTTGAAGGAAGAACTATTCTGATTTTGAATTATTCTATGACTCCTGTGATGACGTTATAATGAGTGATTTGAGCTCGAGCGCATGGTGTAGAAATATATTTTCTGCTTGTTGTTTTCGGCAGACCTTGTGTATGAGAATAACTTGGCACTACCACTTGTCCAACGCAACTCCACTCCTCTACCTCACAAGAGTGCCTCTTTCCCAGAGGAGGGGCACTGCGAGGGGCCCTCTTGGAAAGACGGATCTCACCCAAGACATCGGCTACCCATTCCTTAAGACCTTTGAAATACGGCAAGGAGGAACACCTTAATTTGTGCTAAATGAATGAATAGAGAAACAAAGATTGTAACTTGTGCAATCTGAAATATCAGACAAGGCTTGGTTCTGTGTAACATGGCAGCTTTCGCTTTGACTCAATCTGGGACATGAATGCACATGTATGATAAAGCAACATTTAGGACATAATATGAATGATGTCCTGTCCATCTTCACTGATCTATTTATTGTACTGTGTGTGACAAATTAGACTAGTATGCATGTGTGCAAAACGGACAATAAATGACATTGGCTGCAATCTTTTTTTAATATGAATATTTGTGTATCAAAGTTTTATGTGAGATGAAAAATACCAGTATGCGCCTGAAAAGTTGGGATGGGAGATTTTATTGATCTGTGGTTAACGGGTGGTGCTCTCTACTGCCCCCTGCTGCCATGCATTATATGCATGGGCAGAGAGCAAGTTGCGAAGTGAGAGGCTCCACACCTGTCAGAATCTGTCCATGTGAGAATACAGCGGTAAGCAGACCGACTAAGGATTCTTTGTATGAGAGAGTGTTGGATCTGATTTGATCAAATAGTTTTGTAATGTTACGGTAGTTACGAATGTACTGATATAAGTGGACGCACGTGGCATCAACAAAAAGTTGTCTGCTGTGCACACGTATCTGCCCTCTCATTTGCTAGAATGTTCCCACCTGATCTCGCCTCCTGCCGCCTGCCTTTCCGCCTTCTATTTATGGTGCATTACCGCCAATCCACACAATCCTCAATTTGTCTACAGTCGGTTGCTGACGCCCGACCACTCAAACGAGCCCAGACAATTGTTATCTCCATAATGCAACACACATTGAAAGGCGGTGACCAATGATGGTCACGACTTGATAAAAGTGATCCGCTCGAACGCGCCCAACGACTCCTATTTTTGAGGGACGAGACAAGACGATCTGTGTCATGGGCGTGTTCGAGGGGATCACTTTCACACACATACCAGCAACAGTACATCCACCATCATCACTACTTTTAATCAAATATAAACAATTGTGAGTTTTATTAATTGAAAAATGTATAATTATTTGTAAGAGTAAAATTCAACTCAGACAAAACAGAAGTCCAAACTCTCGTGGTAAGGTAAGAAAAAAAAAACTTTGCTCACTCAAAACCGTCTAACAAATAACAGAGCGCAGATGTTACACCCATTGCTGTTGATCCATCCATTTCTATCACAACACCCACTTTCAGGCACACTCTAATGCTGCGTTCATAACAAAGTGGGAAAGTAGTATTTACTGGAAAAATAAACTTGAACTTCCCTTCAACTGGTAATTACTAGTCTATCATTCCTGAGCTCCGACTTCTCCCACCTCTGATGTCAACTACTAAGGAAATTACCTTGATATCAGTATTTTCGTTAGATTTTTTTGTAATTTTATTTATTTATATATATTTTTACCCCTTTTTCTCCCCAATTTCGTGGTATCCAATTGGTAGCAGTTACAGTCTTGTCTCATCGCTGCAACTCCTGTACGGACTCGGGAGGGGGGAGGTCGAGAGCCATGCGTCCTCCGAAACACAACCCAACCTAGCCGCACTGCTTCTTGACACAATGCACATCCAACATGGAAGCCAGCCGCACCAATGTGTAGGAGGAAACACTGTACCCCTGGTGACCTTTTCAGCGTGCACTGCGCCCCGTCCGACACAGTCGGTAGTGTCGCTAGTGCGCGATGAGTCGCTAGTGCGCGATGAGACAAGGATATCCCTGCCGGCCAAACCCTCCCTAACCCGGACGACACTGGGCCAATTGTGCGCAGCCCCATGGGCCTCCCGGTCGTGGCCAGCTGCGACAGAGCCTGGGTTCGAACCCAGAATCTCTGGTGGCACTGCTAGCACTGCAATGCTGTGCCTTAGACCACCCGGGAGGCCATATTTTCGACAGTTAACTGCAACAACAATACATTATTTATAAAGAGCAATCTATTAATATAGTTTTTGAACACTATGATTCGTTTACAAACATGATAGCTGTACTTTGAGTTTATGGTTGACAAAGCATGTTGGCCATTAGCCAATCAGAGTTTCTCAAGGAGTTCAAAGAACGTGGGCGCGTTTGAGTGATCACTTTTGTCAAGTCGGTGACCCTCAATGGTCACCACCTTTCAAAGGTGTGTTGCATTAATGGGCATAAAAATTGTCTGACTTGCAACTACGTGATGAGCGTATGAACTTTACAAAAATCATGTGACCAAAGGACATTAAGTTTTTGATGAAGTCGCCTTCAAGTAGCTGCAATTGCTTATCACCAACTATACAATGCAGGTTGGAGACACTATTTGTCAACCAATCATTAGGGTATTTTTGTTTGCCCCACGTGAATGTGGCCAAAGACATGACTGAAACAGGAGCCAACTTTGCCACGGTTCTAAAGCTACAGGAGATATACATGAAAGTGATATTTGCGACCTCGCTCTAACCAATTCATCTTCCACGCATTATGTTTGCAGTTTGTGAGTGTGTAATATGGGGGTATAGAAAAGTTTATTTGGACAGACGGAAACTTTTAGAAACAATAGCAGCTATGTTGACATTGCCGTGTTGATCTGAGCCTTGCTGTTGGAAAACCACCAGTGTCAGACTTTACTCAACTTTCGTCTGCAGTCGGCTTCGTTAGGCGTACTACTAGAACTCACCCCGTGAATGCATTCAACTGGTATTTACGACTTCCAACTGGGAATTACCACCTTCCTACTTGGTTATGAATGCAGAATTCGTAAGCAGTTACCCATACTTGGATCATCTCGTCATTAGAGTATCACTGGCAAGATGTCCCAAGGATTCTGTTTAGACTCATCCCACTCTGGTATGCTACATGTTTAGTGTCATGGGTACCTGCATATGTGGAGTGTGTCTGAAAGTGGGAGTTGAGAAAGAAGTGGGGGGATCAACATAAGTGGCTGTATGTATGGAAACCTAACAGCTAAATGTGAAGATTGGTTGCCTCTCAAGACCATTCAGTGGCTGCTTGCTGCTTCCTTGTAGCATTTTTAGCAAATCCTAACGCTTTTCCTAACCTTAACCTTATTCTCCTAACCTGCTAGGTTAGTTCTCCTAACCTGTCACATTAATTATCTTAACCGGCTACATTCATTCTCCTAACCGGCTACATTAATCCTCCTAACCTGCCAATTTAATGATGAACAGATTTTTTTAAATTGCGCGCACAGAAGTCATGAGGATAATTTAGTTGCAAATGGCAGCCTGCAGTACCCCAGTCGGCCTTCAACTAGAGTTAACGCTTAGACGTTGCATGCATCAACCAATAGTTGCGTGCTATGTCATCGACTGTGTCACCGACTGACAGATTGCTATAACATATAATGTGGTTCGCCATTTTTATTCATTTTGGTTGTGGAACTTCTACCTCTAGATATTCTGAATGATGCTAATTTGTATGGCTTAACCATTTTTAACAAAGAAATCAACATTTCCCAACTGGCTGATGATTCTACTCTTTTCTTAGGAGACAAAGACCAGGTCGCCCTTAATGCTATAACTGCATTTTCTATTGCATCAGGATTAATGCTGAATATTTCTAAATGTGAAATCTTATGTTTATTTGACTCTGATAAAGAAATATAAAATATTCCTGTAAAGGACTGTGTTAAATACATCTGTCAAAAAAACACTTAGTCAGACAACATTTGAATTTCTCTCCTAAAATTAAGAGAACTAAAAATATATTTAATTATTGGCTACAAAGAGATCTTTCTATACTTGGGAGAGTACTTCTGTCCAAGGCAGAGGGACTGTCTCGTTTTGTGTACCCCCTCATTATCGTTATGTGTAAATCCAGCTACTTGTAAAGAGATCAATAAGACCTTTCTTGACTTCATCTGGAAAAATAAGTCTCACAAACTAAAAAAATATGTCCTTTCTAACAAAAGAGCTGAAGGCGGTCTAGAAGTGTTGGATTTTGTTGACATAAATAACACTTTCAAGATAAACTGGTTGAAAAAATGTTTGCTTGATACTGATTCATTATGGTATTTCATTCCAAATAATGTGTTTAATAAATTGGGAGGTCTTCAATTTGTACTGAAATGTAATTATATTCCTGAAAGATTACCTGCAAAATTGGCTAGATTTCACCAACAAGCTTTACTGGCCTGGAAAATATGTTTCCTGCACAATTTTTCCCCTCATAAAGCTCTTTTGTGGAATAATTCAGACATAACTGTAAGGAATAAGTCATTGTTCTATCCCGGCTGGCATGAGAGGAATATTGACTTTGTTCTTGATATTTTCGACAACAGGGGTAATATTCTCACATATGAACAATTTATAACATTGAAAGAGTTTCCAATACCTTTCAGAGAGTTTATTTCTGTGATCAAAGCCGTACCCAGTGGTCTAACTACACTTGTGAAAAGTAATCTAAACTTTGGGAATGATCACAAAGTTTATCCAGAACTCAGATTGGAAGGCGTGGGCTTACTTGAGAAATCTTGTTGTAATAAATATATAATACAAATTCTTCATTCACAAAACCAACTTACACCGAGAGGAAAGTTTTTCTGGAACACTTAACACGCATGGTTAAGATCTTACAAATACTCTATACTAAACAAAGTTAAGGAAGTGCACTTCAACATTTTGCATAAGATGTATCCATGTAATTCTATGATTTCCACATTTGTGGCTATTAATGATATCTGCGTTTTCTGTGAAAAAGAAGGTGAGAATCTGTCTCACTTGTTCTTTGAATGTAAATTTGTGTCAGAATTGCACTTATTTACCATTATGAACACTGCCTATAATTTTAACATAAAATATATAACATGTTACTATTGCAATGATAACAAAACCACTGAAATTATTGTTAATTTTTAAAATTCTTGTTGCCAAATACTTTATACACAAACAAAAATTCCAAAATTCTATACCAAAATTACCAATTTTTCTGATTTAATTTAATTATCTTATTAAAACACTAACCCTAGTGAATAACAAAAAGAATAACATCTTCATGAATCATTATAATAAGATATTTTCAGAGTGAAAATAATTGCACTTAAATTGTTTATTTTTTGTAATTTATTTTTATTTATATTTTTTGTATGTTTGAGCATTGTTAATACCTGTGTTTGGTTTGCTAGACATGTTTGATGTAGCAATGTAAGTTGATTTTTGTATTATGAATAAAATAAATGTATAATTTAAAAAAAAATATATATATAATGTGGTTCGCTGATACTTAAAATACCTATCCAGGCGTTGTAAAGACCTGGAACGCGTCAGCAACACATGGGCAGAGGAATGCTCCCTATGTCTCCATGAGACGCCATTAACCAACTTCATTTGGCTTCAATGCGCTATTGAGTCTTCACAAATTAATGAATGGTGTAAAGTGATCGATGGCTTTGTCCATTCATATATACAGTACATGCGGTCCAATCGTGTTATTTCTACCCCCTCGGCCCTCACGCTAGCCACTTTCCCTCGGGGGAATCTCTGTTGAAACTGGATGGAGTGAGATTGCCATCTTAAATTGCGGTCCAATTCATAAAAGTTGCCCCTTGGTCCTCGATTTAGCTTGAGGGAGCAAGTGAACAACTTTGATCACCAAGTGTCAAATTAAATCAACATGCAACATTTTTTTTGGCATGTGAGACAAAATTATGATGCTAGGTAAAAAATATACATATAGATGGCGTTGATTTTTAGCAGAGGCAAATGGGAATATGACACTCACTCATAGGAACCTTTAAAACTATATAAAAATATGTCAAATATATCTGGAATAAATAACCAAACTATAAAACTAGCTCTGCCAGCTTTGGTTAACTGTAGCTAGCTACCTGACATGAGTACTAGCTACCATAGCCTGCTAGGTACATCAATAGCTTCAGGTTGGTTGTTATTTTGGCTCAATTTCAAGATTTCCAACAAGGACTTTGCCTCTCAGATCAAGGCTCATTCGGGTGTGACGATGTAAAACGTAATTTAAGGTGCTGTCTTTTTTATTTTATTTAACCTTTATTTAACTAGGCAAGTCAGTTAAACCGCCTAACCAGGACGACGCTGGGCCAATTGTACGCCGCCCTTTGGGACTCCCAATCGCAGCCGGTTGTGATACAGCCTGGAATCAAACCAGGTTCTGTAGTGACGACTCTAGCACTGAGATGCAGTGCCTTAGACGTTGTGCCACTCAGAAGCCTGTCTACTTCGCGTTGGGACCATAATCATTGTTTTACAGACTATTGCAATTTACAGACTATTGCAATTACACATACCACCATCTTTGCCCATAAAAAGTCATGAAAATCGCCATAATGCCGTGGACTATATTGGGGGATCCTGTTTTCTGCAAACAATGCCTGCCTGTAGTACCACGGTCGGCCTTGAATTGCGTGGCTTCATCAAATATGTTCTGGCTTCATTTTTAAATGTCTAATTTAAAAAAAATATATATATATATTTTTATTATTCATAATACGAAAAATCAACTTACATTGCTACATCAAACATGTCTAGCAAACCAAACACAGGTATTAACAATGCTCAAATATACAAAAAATATAAATAAAATTTAAAAAATTAACAATTTAAGTGCAATTATATTCACTCTGAAAATATCTTATTATAATGATTCATGAAGATGTTATTCTTTTTGTTATTCACTAGGGTTAATGTTTTAATAAGATAATTCAATTCAATCAGAAAAATTGGTAATTTTGGTATAGAATTTTGGAATTTTTGTTTGTTCTGGCTTCATTGAGAGGCAGTTGTTCTCCCTTGGTGATAACACAGGTTAGGTTATGGCTAGAAAGCCTCCAGCTTTTGTCAGATTTCACTTTTCATAGCAGGTTAGGATAATTAACGTAGCAGGTTAGGATTAGCTAAAATCCTTCATTGTTTGTACTTAAAAAAAACATTTGACGTTTTGAGTTGACAAAAGCTGGAATCGTTCCAACCTTGACTCCATGGGTTTATTACTACCAGAAGTTCTTCTTTGACACCGGAAGTGTATCTTCAGTCATCGTTGGCGGCGGACCGTCAAAGCCAAAGGTAGCTGAGCTGGCTAATGTTTTAACGTTTAATTAGCGAACTAATCAATAATCCACATACAAATAATGTATCTTCAAAGACAAGCATTGCTTCCCTTTGGCTCGTTATGTAACGTTACTTTCTAGTTGAATTCCTGGCTAAATACACAAAGCAGAGTTTGCTAACGTTAGCTTGTTAGCTAACTAAGCACACTTGCTTGATTGTCAGCTAACGTTAACTTAGTAGTTACAATTTTTATAAATAAACAAAGCTAAATAGATAGGTCCAGTCAATTGGCTAGATATTAGTAACGTTAGTAGTTATAAAGATGTGTATAATATACTTTTCATTGTCTGATTTCAGATTGTCACGCAGCACCCATGGGCTACTAGCTAACGTAGCTCACTCGTTAGCTAGCTAACGTTACTGTAGCTATACTGAACAAAAATATAAACGCAGCATGTAAAGTCTTGATTTCATGAACTGAAATAAAATATCCCAGAAATGTTCCATACGCACAAAAATACGTATTTCTCTCAAATTTTGTGCACAAATTTGTATATATCCCTTTAATGAGCATTTCTCCTTTGCAAAGCTAATGCATCCACCTGATATGCGTCGCATATCAAGAAGCCGATTAAGCAGCATGCGCATTACACAGGTGCACCTTGTGCTTGGGGGACAATAAAAGGCCACTCTAAAATGTGCAGTTTCGTCACACAGCACAATGCCACAGATGTTTTGAGGGAGCGTGCAATTGGCATGCTGACTGCAGGGATGTCCACCAGAGTTAATTTCTCTACCATAAGCCGCCTCCAACGTCATTTTAGAGAATTTGGCAGTACATCCAACCGGCCTCACAACCGCAGACCACGTGTAACCACGCCAGCCCTGGTCCTCCACTTCCAGATTCTTCACCTGCGGGATCGTCTAAGACCAGCGACCCGGACAGCTGATGAAACAGGAGTATTTCTGTCTGTAAAAAAGCCCTTTTGTGGGGGAAAACTCATTCTGGTTGGGTCGTCCTGGTTCCAAGTGGGTGGGCGTATGTCCTCCCAGGCCCACCCATGGCTGCACCCCTCTGGTCAGGTGAAATCGATAGATTAGGGACTTATTTATTTAAATTGACTGATTTCCTTGTATGAAGTGTAACTCAGTAAAATTGTTGCATGTTGTGTTTATATTTTTGTTCAGTATAGATTTAAAGCTAGTTCACTAACGTTAGCTAACCAGCTAGCTGTCCACATAGCTATCGACATCTTGCTAGCTGCAACTCTTGACTTGACAGTTCACAAGTCTTACGTTTGTTTTAAATTGTTAGCTGGCCAGTTGGCTGGCACACTATTCTAGCTGGCTGGCTGCCTGGCCCACTATTCTAGCTGGCTGGCTGGCCCACTATTCTAGCTAGTAGTGGCCCATTCAACAACAACACATGTCCTCTAAACAAGCAAGATCTTCAATGTATGTTCTTGTATCCACCTGTGTTTTCCTGTGTTGTTTAGATGAGTGGTGATACTGATCGAAATAAGGAGTTCCATGAGCAGCTCCGGTTGCAGCAGCTGTATGGCCAGAGACAGGGGGACGGAGCTGACCCTAACACCTTCGTGGACCCAGAGGATGGGACAGTGTATGACTGGGACCATGACAAGAAAGCATGGTTTCCTAAAGTGTGTTACCTTCACGTCTTCTGCTTAGCTAAAACCTTTCATTTCTGTCTGCAACAACTTGATGTTGTAATACAAGGATGGGCAACTGGCGGACGGATGCGACCCGCCTTTTTGAAGGCTTGCGGACCAATTTCCCCCCTTGTGCTTGTGCATTAGCAGTCATTCAATTAGCCCATGTCAGCAAACATTTTTAGATTGGTTAATTAGTCTAGCGGCCAGCTATCATAACGTGTTGTAAGCATGGTCAAAAAACCGACCTTGGTCTTCAGTTATCATATTAAAAAAACTGCAAACATTTTTCTCCATTCTATGACAAAATGTGTATAATTGCAGGAAATTAGCTGTATAACAGCACATTTTTCTCTCCTCCCCATAACAAAATGTTTAGAATTGCAGCAAACTTACTTTAAAACGGCAACATTTTCTCTACGCCCCATGGCAAAATGTGCAGAATTGCAAGAAATGGTGGGAGATGACCCACGTGCCGCTGCGGCCCCTCATGACGAGTTCTGATTTTTTTGATGGCCCCCACCCCCAACAAAGTTGCCCATCCCTGTTTTAATGTTATGCTTCTAGATCCTTTTAGAATTGCCATGACCCTCTGTCAGTTTCCATTGATCACCTTTTGGTTGTGAGAATATGTTGTGCGAAATAGTGGTTGGGCTAATTCTGGTCTTGTCCAGATAACAGAGGACTTCCTTGCTGCGTATCAAGCGAACTACGGCTTCACAAAGGATGGGCAGCATGATCCAAATGCTGCGTGTGCACCTGACACGGACACAACAGCCAAGCCAGAGGAGGGGAAGAAAGCCGAGAAGCGCACTGACACGGAACAGCTGAAAGATGGCAAAAAGGAGAAAGGAGAGAAAAGGAAGGCTGATACTGCAGGTACAGGATGTTTTACAGACATGTGTTTAGCGTGAAATCGACATGTGACTTTGTGCATCCTCAAAGGGAATACTCAAACAAATGTCATTGTCTTTGCAGCCTGGTTTGATGTGGAAACTGACAAGAATACCAATGTGTACGTGTCAGGTAAGTCTCCCTTCTCTGAATATGGCTACCAGACCTAAGTTCAAATACTATTTACTGTATTTTGAATACAGTACTTTCAAATACATTTCAAAACAATTATTTAGTTTCTTTGAAAATACAAGTAGTTGAATATTGGAATGTATTTGGAGGGCTCCAGACGAACATTTTCTCCTGGTACCACTAAGTTCTTGGTGGCACCATGCTCCAATGTTTTTTGCAGCGTCGCGCATTAGAAAACGTGTAATCATCATGTAAAGTTATTCACAGTGCTTTATTAAAAAGTGTAATAGACTAATGAGATGGTATTCAATAAATAAGTTGTTTTATTTAACATGTTGTGATTCTGAATATTTAGATGTGCAACCTAATCCATTTAATGTCATGAATTGTGGGTTGACAGTATGCTTTTGTTGTTATATCGTATAGTTAAAATAGGCCTTTAGAATGTTGTTTTACATGTTTAAAAAAAAAAATCTATTTGCCTGCATCTACACCTACTCGTTCAAGGGTTTTTTACTTTATTTTTAATATTTTCTACATTGTAGAATAATAGTGAAGACATCAAAACTATGAAATAACACATATGGAATCATGTAGTAACCAAAAATGTGTTAAACAAAAAAAAAGTAAAAATAAAGAAACACCCTTGAATGAGTAGTTCTAAAACTTTTGACCGGTAGTGTATGTGCACTAATATCAAAGGCCAATTCACGACCTGAGTAAATGGAAACGCAAAACACGTTAGCTAAATCGCTAGCTCTAAATTTAATGCCCACTGCTAGTAGCCATGCGTTAATCTAACAATTAATTGAGGCCTATGCAATCGTAATGGCTGTTACCCATTTAGCGCACTCTGTATCTCAAAGCCATATCAAATATGTTGGCTGTAAAATAGTTGCTATTGAGCTCAACATTGAGAGTTGAAAAAAAAAACATTTTATACCTATAGAAATCTGAGAACCTCCTCTCTTCAACCGTGACAACAGGATAACTGTGTTTTACACGCAGTTGGATTTTAAAATGTTTTTTACAAAATTACCTCTGAGCATTTTTGAGAGAGAGAGAGACTCGCGACTCGCTCAACACAGCATCAGGGCCCAGTGGAACAGGGGCAGGAAGACACTTTCATTACAAATCATGGTTTGAGCCTCCACCCAAAAATAGGATGTATTTAGTGAGGTGGTGCGATTTAAATGGTCGCAGTCTGGATCCCTGATTTGGAAATATGTCTTGAAAGTATTGGCATGTATTTACAACTACTTCAAATATAAGTAGTTGTTTTTGGCTATGCTTTGGCCAGTGTATTTGAAAATACTCAAATACACAGAAAAACAAGGAATACAAATGTTTAAATACACGTGTCTTTTGAACCCAGATCTGATGGCTACCAACACAATTGAGTTTCACTGTTTCGGCAGAAATGAATTGTTCAGGCAAGTTCCTACTGTCCTTTCAGTCAGGGAAGTTATTTTCTATTCCTCAGGTCTTCCACCGGACATCACCACGGAGGAGTTTGTTGAGGTCATGTCTAAGTGTGGCATTGTTATGAGGGACCCCATCTCCGAGGAGTACAAAGTCAAACTCTACAGGGACGGCCAGGGGAACCAGAAAGGCGACGGACTCTGCTGTTACTTAAAGGTGAGTGCTCTGGGCTTAGCGTTGTCATGGTTCGTTGTGGTCTTACGAGGAGTGTAATTGAGACGATTAGTGTTCTCCCAGCGTTAGTGGGAAATGTCTCGCTGGATCTCTTTGTTGCTATGCGTCTATTTCCATGAGAGGGTGTGTGTGTGTAGTGTGTGGCGTTTCCATTCAGCATGCCTCTCCGTTCCCCCTCCCTTGCAGAAGGAGTCTGTGGCCCTGGCTGAGCGACTGATTGACGAGTCAGAGATCAGGGGGTATCAGCTCCACGTGGAGGCTGCCAGGTTCGAGCTCAAGGGCCAGTACGACGCCAGTAAGAAGAAGAAGAAGAGCAAGGATTACCGCAAGAGGATGAAGGCACAGCAGAAGTATGTCCCGTCCTGACAAATTCTGCAACCGGAATTGGAATAGCTCAATGCTTCTGGGCATTTAGGTGTCCCTTAACTGGCTTTTGTGTGGCTCATCTCTCACCATTGATCTGACTGATAGGCAGCTGGACTGGAGGCCAGAGAAGAAAGGGGAGGCGCGCAAGAGGCATGAACGTGTGCTCATCATCCAGAACATGTTCCACCCCAGTGACTTTGAGGTGAGCAAATACCTCACTCACTCACGACCACAAAGAGCTGGTGTGAATAGATATAGATGACTGGTGTGAGGACAGCATATACCCCCAGTGCAATGAGTCGTTTAAACTGATTTAGACTCCTTACTATCGACAGCACTGTGGTATTTTAGGGAGTCAGGCTTGAGTCTTTCTCCGTAAGAGATCAGGAATCGTTGTGTTCTAGTTTCACATCCCAACACTTCACCTCCAGTCCTTTTCTGCACTGTAGTAAACCTGTGTACTGTATCTCTGTCCTACAGGAAGACCCCCTGGTGTTAAATGAGTACCGAGACGACCTCCGGACTGAATGTGAGAAATTTGGTCAGGTGAAGAAGGTCATCATTTTTGATGTAAGTGCCTACTGATGGGAATCAGCTCACTTCATTTCTGTCACTCTGGTATAATTAAGCACGAAGGCCCGAGGGGGTGTGGTATATGGCCAATATACCACGGCTAAGGGCTGTTCTTAGGCACAGCCCTTAGCCGTGGTATATTGGCCATATATCACAAACCCAGAGGTGCCTTATTGCTATCATAAACTGGTTACTAACGTAATTAGAGCAGTTAAAAAAAAGTTTTTGTCGTACCCGTGGTGTACGGGCTGATATACCACGGCTGTAAGCCAATCAGCATTCAGGGCTCAAACTATCCAGTTTATAAACCAAAATAACACACTCCAAAATCCGAAACATATCCTCCGTAAGGTGTCAATTGGGAACCATATCTTTAGTGTTCTGACAGTAGCCATGTTTCTATCCAACCATTTGTATGCAGTGAATGCCCTGTTGCATAAAACAAACTCACAGCAGGCCTGGTGGAAACAGCAAATTGTCGGTAAACTTTCCTGAATGTTGACAACATGAAATATATTCTATATGGGGGTGGGTAGTTTTTTGTCATTGAGATAATGCAACAAATGGTAGTGGAAATGCTCTTTTTTTTGCCTAAATCGAGATATTTTGTCGAAGTAAACTTAGAGTCAAGCTAGCTCTGTTGTGTTCTCCTCCCACTACTACGACGTGGATAACCATGGAGGTTATTAGGCTATGCAGTTGACCGGACTGAAGTAAGTTATGGTGACAGGGTGGTGAAGGGACTGCATTTTCACGTCACCGGGGTATTTGTTTGCGGGTGACGTGATGATCGGTGCCTCGCTGTCGTGTAGGCTACCATGTCAGAGAAAATCCAATAGAAACCCTTCAAACTTTTTAAATGGATCAATCAAAGATTATGTGATGAGTGTTTTGTCACGTGTGACGTCACTGGGTTGCAGTTCTTGATTCGCAAACCAGCAAGTTAGAAGGAAATACCTCCGGTGGGGGGGAATTTCACATTCAAATCTTTCGGTCAATTTTGGAGGGGAAACCTAGCTAGTGACATGGTTCCTATGTCCTCCATAGAGACATCCTGATGGAGTGGCCTCGGTGGCCTTCAAAGAGCCAGAGGATGCAGACGTGTGTCAGATGGCGCTGGACGGCCGCTGGTTTGGTGGCAAGAAGTTATCAGCACAGCTGTGGGATGGATCCACTGACTACCAGGTAAGAACCGTGTGCTGTTGCAACATTAGAAGCTGCTATGGCCCACATGTCAGCACAGATGGGGCTCACGAAGAGACAGCGACAGGTAGTACAGTTGCTAGGTCACTATCACGTTAGAGTTGAGAGAGGCTTAGCACCTCGTCAAT
This sequence comes from Oncorhynchus nerka, assembly GCF_034236695.1. Taxonomy (NCBI): domain Eukaryota; kingdom Metazoa; phylum Chordata; class Actinopteri; order Salmoniformes; family Salmonidae; genus Oncorhynchus; species Oncorhynchus nerka. The sequence goes on from NC_088405.1 coordinate 50,796,900, forward strand.
TGTTTCCGGGGAACATATCAACCACCTCAATTAATGTACCCTAGCGAAAATAACTGTGTTTGCCGTGTGTCTGTATAGGTGGAGGAAACCGCGAGGGAGCGAGAGGAGAGACTGAAAGGCTGGGCAGCCTACCTAGAGGGTGGGAGCAAGGGGCCTGCACCGCCGGGGGCACCGCCAGGGAGTACAGAGGGACCAACCACAACCACAGAGGAGTCATCCAGCAAGGCAGAGGGGCCTGTGACAGAGCCCTCCAACTCTCAGAGCCAGGAAGCAGGAGCAAAGGCAGCAGTAGACCCTGGGGTGGAACCAAAGACCTCTGAGGACGCAGAAGTAAGTTCCACTGACAGCAGCCTGGCAGGAAGTGATGAAGAAGACACGTAGACAGACACACAGACTTCACTGTACACCTCCTTGTGTTCAGCATATAAAAGGACAGTCTTGCCTGACATCTGCTAAACTGCCCCCACACCTTGTTTGATTGGTGGAAAGTGACACACTGAGGAATAAGGCTATTGGGATGGAAATACTCTGTTGCATACTTAGTGATGAATAATAAAAAAAAGTTATTTTCAATTCTTTCCCTCCACAATGACCTGTTCTATTGATTGACCTCAATAATTTGCAACATCACTTTTATGTCTTTTATACTAGGAATTTGTGTAATGAACTAAATGATCTTGGTCTTGATTTGAATACGCTGGGAATGGATACGCAGTTAGAGACCAAGCTTCTGAGAGGTCTGAAACTGAAAGGATTTACATCCATGTTTCTCATTGTCTCTCTTGAATATAGCAGCGAACTCGATTTCAACCGTAAAAGCTCCATCCTGTCCTGTCATGATTTGTTTTGAGATGGAAAATAAATGTTACCAGTGGCAACCGTGCATGGTATGGTGTGTAATCTTTCACCCATGTTATTGATTTCTGTGTAGCTATTGCCGTGAGGCAGTAGACTTGTTTTGTGTGTGAATGTCTCATGAACAAAGTAACAAAATACAATAGGAGTTGTGGAATGTTAGAAAGGGCAGCAGACACTGGGGAAGTAGTGGGAAGTGTTTCTGTCAGTGTTGAGGTTTCAGCCTGTGTGGGAGAAAGAGCTAGATATCAGTATACTCTCCCGGTAGCAGGCTGGCTGTACTGAAGGCAGGTTCACTTGGGTCAAGGCCTCCCAACACCTCCAGCTTCACGTGCAGCCTCTTAATAATGTGCCCTAATGCGCTGTCACGCCAATAGCCATTGTCTTTGACACACAAAATGCTGCTGCCCCCATCCTCTAACTGTAACAGATTGTCCATCTCCCAAGTAATGTTTTAAAAAATGTAAAAAATCTTAAATAGCCTAGCAAGCCGGACGTCCGCGTCACAATGCCCCTAAATTGTGTGTAGATGGGAAGCGTGTTGGGTGAGACTGCACGTGAGATTTGTGGTTGTATCCCCGCCCTCAAGATGTGGTGTGCCCACAAGGTTAGTAAAGAAACGAGAGGGGAACGAAGTGTAAAGCGGGATTTCCTTTTCTTCCCGCACACGGCCCTCAGACCCAGTCGAGAGGGTGACAATTCTGACGCCTGCAGGTGCCTAATTGTCAGTTATTTCGTCTTGCTCTGTCCAGGTAAAATGGAAGTGGAGAATTCATGACTGTTCTAACTCAGACGGGAACTACAGTGCATTCGGAAAGTATTCAGACTAGAGGTCGACCGATTATGATTTTTCAACGTCGATACCGATACCTATTATTGGAGGACCAAAAAGGCCGATACAGATTAATCGGCCGATTTAAAAAATATATATATATATATGTATTTAAAAAAATTATTTGTAATAATGACAATTACAACAATACTGAATTAACACTTATTTTAACTTAATATAATACATAAATAAAATCAATTTAGCCTCAAGTAGAAAATGAAACGTTCAATTTGGTTTAAATAATGCAAAAACAAAGTGTTGGAGAAGAACGTAAAAGTGCAATATGTGCTATGTAAGAAAGCTAATGTTTCAGTTCCTTGCTCAGAACATGAGAACATATGAAAGCTGGTGGTTCCTTTTAACACGAGTCTTCAATATTCCCAGGTAAGAAGTTTTAGGTTGTAGTTATTATAGGACTATTTCCCTCTATACCATTTGTATTTCATTAACCTTTGACTATTGGATGTTCTTATAGGCACTTTAGTATTGCCAGTGTAACAGTATAGCCTCCGTCCCTCTCCTCGCTCCTCCCTGGGATCGAACCAGCAACACAACGACAACAGCCACCACATCGAAGCACCGTTACCCATGCAGAGCAAGGGAAACAACCACCCCAAGGCTCAGAGCGAGTGAAGTTTGAAACGCTATTAGCGCACGCTAACTAGCCAGCCATTTCACTTCGGTCACACCAGCCTCATCTCTGGTGTTGATAGGTTTGAAGTCAAACAGCGCAATGCTTGACGCACAACCAAGAGCTGCTGGCAAAACGCACGAAAGTGCTGTTTGAATGAATGTTTACGCGCCTGCTTCTGCCTACCACTGCTCAGTCAGATACTTAGATACTTGTATGCTTGAATGCTCAGTCAGATTATATGCAACACAGGACACGCTAGATAATATCTAGTAATATCATCAACCATGTGTAGTTAACTAGTGATTATGATTGATTGTTTTTTATAAGATAAGTTTAATGCTAGCTAGCAACTTACCTTGGCTTACTGCATTTGCGTAACAGGCAGTCTCCTTGTGGAGTGCAATGAGAGAGAGGCAGGTCATTATTGCGCTCGACTAGTTAACTGTAAGGTTGCAAGTTTGAATCCCCCGAGCTGACAAGGTGAAAATCTGTCTTTCTGCCCCTGAGCAAGGCAGTTAACCCACTGTTCCTAGGCCGTCATTGAAATAAGAATGTGTTCTTAACTGACTTGCCTAGTTAAATAAAGATTAAATAACGGTGTAAACATTTTGTTTTTTTAAATCCGCAAATCGGCGCCCCAAAATACTTGAAATCGGCCCGAATTAATCGCCCATTCCGATTAATCGGTCGACCTCTAATTCAGACCGATTCACTTTTTCCACGTTTAGTTAAGTTACAGCTTTATTCTAAAATATATATAGTTTTTAACATTCTCATCAATCTACACACAATACCCCATAATGATAAAGCAAAAGCAGGTTTTTAGATTATTTGCAAATGTATAAAATAAAATAAATCTCCTAAAAGGCCAGCATTCTTGAGTCGCCTCTTCACTGTTGAAGTTGAGACTTATCAGGTACTACTTAATGAAGCTGCCAGTTGAGGACTTGTGAGGCGTCTGTTTCTCAAACTAGACACTCTAATGTACTTGTCCTCTTGCTCAGTTGTGCACAGAGGCCTCCCACTCTTTCTATTCTGGTTAGAGTCAATTTTCACTGTTCTGTGAAAGGAGTAATACACAGCGTTGTATGAGATCTTCAGTTTCTTGGCAATTTCTCGCATGGAATAGCCTTTATTTCTCAGAACAAGAATAGACTGACGAGTTTCAGAAGAATGTTATTTGTTTCTGTCCATTTTGAGCCTGTAAACGAACCCAGAAATGCTGATGCTCCAGATACTCAACTAGTCTAAAGAAGGCTAGTTTTATTGCTTTTTCAATCAGCATAACAGTTTTCGGCTGTGCTAACAAAATTACAAAAGGCTTTTATAATGATCAATTAGCCTTTTAAAATTATAAACTTTGATTTGCTGACACAAGGTGCCATTGGAACACAGGAGTGATGGTTGCTGATAATGGGCCTCTGTACTCCTATGTAGACATTCAATAAAAAATCTGTCGTTTCGAGCTAAAATAGTAATTTACAACATTAACAATGTCTACACTGTATTTCTGATCAATTTGATATTTTAATGGACTAAAAATGAGCTTCTTTTTCAAAACAAGAAGATTTCTAAGTGACCCCAGACTTTTGAATGGTAGTGTATATCCAATGCCAAAAACATCTACGTTTAAATGGTATTAATATTCATTTCCATATATTTCCATTATTTCCCATATATTCCCGTGAATTCCCATATATTCCCGTTAATTCCCTCTGAAGTTTCCAACCCTGAATATTCCCCAAAATGTGCAACCCTTGTCGAGGCACGGATCTAGGGAAGGGTACCAAAAAATGTCTTAAATGGCCAAACTGAGCAAGACTCTTTGGTCTGATGAAACCAAGATTGAACTCTTTGGCCTGAATGCCAAGCGTCATGTCTGGAGGAAACCTGGCACAATCCCTACGGTGCAGCATGGTGGTGGCAGCATCATGCTGTGGGGATGTTTTTCAGCTGCAGGGGCTTGGAGACTAGTCAGGATCAAGAGAAAGATGAAGGTCGCAAAGTACAGAGAGATCCTTGATGAAAACCTGCTCCAGAGCGCTCTGGACCTCAGACTTGGGCAAAGGTTTACCTTCTAACAGGACAACGACCCGAAGCATACAGCCAAGACAATGCAGGAGTGGCTTCGGGACAAGTCTCTGAATGTCCTTGAGTGGCCCAGCCAGAGGCCTGACTTGAACCCGATGTAACATCTCTGGAGAGACCTGAAAATAGCTGTGCAGCGACGTTCCCCATCCAACCTGACAGACCTTGAGAGGATCTGCAGAGAATAACGGGAGAAACTCCACTCCAAATACAGGTATGCCAAGCTCGTAGAATCATACTCAAGAAGACTTGAGGCTGTAATCGCTGCCAAAGGTACTTCAACAAAGTACTGAGTCTGAATACTTTTGTAAATGTGATATTTCAGTTATTTATTTTCAACAAATTAGCAACAGCCCCAAAACACTGCTCTAGAGGAGATCTGCATGGAGGAATGGGACAAAATACCAGCAACATTGTGTGAAAAACTTGTGAAGACTTACAGAAAACGTTTGACCTCTGTCATTGCCAACAAAGGGTATATAACAAAGTATTGAGATAAACTTTTGTTATTGACCAAATACTTATTTTCCACCATAATTTGCAAATAAATTCATAAAAAATCCTACAATGTGATTTTCTGGATTTTTCTTTCTCATTTTGTCTGTCATACTGGAGTGTACCTATGACGAAAATTACAGGCTTCATCTTTTAAGTGGGAGAACTTGCACAATTGGTGGCTGACTAAATACTTTTTTGCCCCACTGTATATATATGGAGGTAAATAATGATTCTGGATTTGCAATGGTTACTTGAAGGGACTGCATCCCATAATAATAGGCCACACCAACCACTAAAATGACCAAAGGGGTAGAATAGAAGAACTTGAAGCCCCAGCCATTGTCCTCTCCATGACCTTGTGACCAGTCTGGATACCGCGGTGATGAGGACCTTGTATCAACAGATGACCCTGCACCCCGAAGCTCCAAGACTGGGCTTGGATGGACCCCCTCGTCCCCATCACACTGTATAGGCTTGGCCAGCATGCCTGCCAGTAATGGAGCCACAGATGGAAGGACAGACATCTCAACATGCCTTCTTGTAGATTATTGATGCCCTGGCACTAATATTAGTTTCTTCCATCTGTTTCATCTAGATGGAGTTTTTAGATGGACAATGACAAGAATTCTTCAGATTTCTCCTACCCAATTTTACCCTATACCGGTCTCGTGTTCTAGAACGTCAGAGACAGTCGCTAGCCTGGCATGTATTGTTTTATCCAATGCATCCTGCTACTCTGTTACTTTCCTGCTCGCAGGCCAGCCTCATCTGAAATGTCAATGTGGGGTTGACAGTACATGTACAATATGGCTATGTTTGTTATAGAGCACGGTGCTGCCAGCCCTACATGAAGAAATACTATAGTTTACTGTAGTATAAATACTGTAGTATTAGTGTTTATGCGGACATTACTGTAGTATTTCTTTCTAGTTTTTTTGTTGCGGATATGACTAGTATATTCTGTAGTATTCACTATACACTGAGTGGACAAAATATTAGGAACACCTGCTCTTTCCATGACAAACTGACCAGGTGAAAGCTATGATCTCTTATTGATGTCACTTGTTAAATCCACTTCAATCAGTGTAGATGAAGGGGAGGAGACAGGTTAAAGAAGGATTTTTAAGCCTTGAGAAAATTGAGACATGGATTGTGTATTTGTGCTATGCAGAGGGTGAATGGGCAAGACAAAAGATTTAAGTGCCTTTGAATGGGGTATGGCAGTAGATGCCAGGTGCACTGGTTTGAGTGTGTCAAGAACTGCAACGCTGCTTGCTGGGTTTTTCACACTCAACAGTTCCCGTGTGTATCAAGAATGGTCCACAACCCAAAGGACATCCAGTAAACTTGACACAACTGTGGGAAGCATTGGAGTCAACATGGGCCAGCATCCCTGTGGAATGCTTTCGACTCCTTGTGGGGTCCATGCCCCGACAAATTGAAGCTGCCCTGAGGGCAAAAGTGGGCACAACTCAATATTAGGAAGGTGTTCCTAATGTTTTGTACACTCAGTACATCATTTTTGTTTCTTTGCATATATTACTGTAGTATAATATAGTATTTACAGTTTACTATAGTATAAATACTGTAGTTAAAAAAACAAATATAGTATTTACTCTAGTGTTTTGTTTTATTATCTTAGTCATCGAAGTGGAGTCTTTGTTTTTTCCTAAATTCATTACATTTTTTTTCTCTGTTCAATCTAAATCAAAAGCAATAGTCAAATTCAATATTAAGTTTCAAATCAATCAACAGTCAAAACTAAACATCAAATCAATTCTAACACATTAAACCGCCTAACAAACATTCTAACACATTAAACCGTCCACATCACCAACAAACTAACATGAACCAAGCACACCAAGACAGTCGTGAAGAGGGCATGAGACTGAAAAGAGACTGAAAAAGATTTGACATGGGTCCTCAGATCCTCAAAAGGTTCTACAGCTGCACCACTGCCTGGTATGGCAACTGCTCGGCCTCCAATGTCAAGGCACAGAGGGTAGTGCGAACGGCCCAGTACATCACTGGGGCCAAGCTTGCTGCCATCCAGGACCTCAATACCAGGCGGTGTCAGAGGAAGGCCATAAAAATTGCCGAAGACTCCAGCCACCCTACTCTCTGTTGTTATCATCTATGCATTGTCACTTTAATAACTCTACCTACATGTACATATTACCTCAACAAACCAGTGCCTCCGCACATTGACTCTGTACCGGTACCCCCCTGTATATAGTCTCGCTATTGTTATTTTACTGCTGCTCTTTAATTACTTGCAACTTTTTCTTATTCTTATCTGTATTTTTTTTTAAACTGCATTGTTGGTTAGGGGCTCGTAAGTAAGCATTTCACTGTAAGGTCTGTATTCAGCTCGTGACTAATACAATTTGATTTGATTTGAAATCATCAACACAACAAAGGTTACTGTCATCCCAGAAGGAAAAAGCAACGAATCACCATCAAAGCAAAAAAAAAGTAAGGTCTATGGATGGAACATATTGGGATATGGGGGATGGGTATATGCAAATTAAAACTCTGGCATATCAATACAGTGTTTAGTGTAGCCTTCTACAGTTTATCCACAGAATTCTATAGTAAGTACTACTTTCTTTTTATTTAACTAAGCAAGTCAGTTAAGACAAATTCTTATTTTGTGGGTTAACTGGCCGTTCAGGGGCAGAACGACATATTTGTACCTTGTCAGCTCGGGGATTTGAACTTGCAACCTTTCGGTTACTAGTTCAACGCTCTAACCACTAGGCTACCCTGCCGCCCCCCTACCTACTGTACACATGATTGAGGGATGCTACAGTGTGTAATATACAGTAGTATTCTACAGTATACTACAACATTATATAGTAAGTCAGGGCTCCAGACTAACCTTTTCCCCTGCTGAAAGGTTTTGATGGCACCAGCCAATGAATCAGACTCAAAGTTTTGCCAAGGCATCACACAATAGGAAAAAAAATGATCTCATAAAATCTTACACCTAGCAAATCAGCAGGAATGCATAATGCAACATATTTTTATGTGCAATCTAAACGAGATTTGTCATGAATTTGGGATTGACAAGTAGACTGTTGCTATACCAAAATGGGACTCCAGAATTTCATTATTTTGCAGTTCCTCAGCGGGGTCAGTTCCTCTCTGCTTTCCTCATGTCAAAATAAAAGTCCCACACAAGTTCTTGCTTTTTTTTGTTACAGGTTAGCGGAGGGGAAGTAGGTCAACAGACCCATGTTTGGAAAGCCTGTTTAAATGGCATTCTATTAGAAGTTTTTTTCTCAATTTCCCCCACGCATAAGGACCAACCCTTTTAGCGTTGCTAAAAGCAGCTAGCTTCTTGGTAGCTATTTATAAGGTTGTAAGATTGGGAACTTTTCTGGGCTAGCTAGCGCCAACTTCATAAAATTGCTTAGGGGCTAGTAGTATTACAGGGGAACAACTATCAAGGCACAAGGCGAGACCCAAATGCAGACACAGCAGGCAGATGGTTGGAATCTTATAATGTTTATTAATCCAAAAAGGAGTAGGCAAGAGAATGGTTGTGGACAGGCAAAAAGGTCAAAACCAGATCAGAGTCCAGGAGGTACAGAGTGGCAGACAGGCTCGTGGTAGAGGCAGGCAGAATAGTCAGGCAGGCAGGTACAAAGTCCAGAAACAGGCAAGGGTCAAAACCAGGAGGACTAGAAAAAGGAAAAAAGCAGGAGAACAGGAAAACCGCTGGTTGACTTAGATACATACAAGACGAACTGGCACAGAGAGACAGGAAACACAGGGATAAATACACTGGGGAAAGTAAGCAACACCTGAAGGGGGTGGAGACAATCACAAGGACAGGTGAAACAGATCAGGGCGTGACAAACAAAGTTACCCCACATAGCCTGGTTCCTCTCTAGGTTTCTTCCTAGGTTTTGGCCTTTCTAGAGAGTTTTTCCTAGCCACCGTGCTTCTACACCTGCATTGCTTGCTGTTTGGGGTTTTAGGCTGGGTTTCTGTACAGCACTTTGAGATATCAGCTGATGCACGAAGGGCTATATAAAATAAATTTGATTTGATTTTGATTTGATTTAAATAAAAAAAACTGAGGGGCCCCTATGGGCCAATGAAGGGGCCCCCAAGGTCCAATGAAGCCATTTTTATCTGAATATAAAATCATTTCTGGGTAACAATTAAGTATCTTACTGTGATTGTTTTAAATTAAATTGGTAAATAATAAGAAAAAAAATAGCTCCTTAGCAAAGAGGAATTTCACAAGCAAGAATTTTGCTTAGGACTGTCTGGGAGTAGTCTGAGTGGGAAGGGGAAAACCAAAAAATGAGTTATTTTTGGAACAGAAGTTTAGAACTCTTTCTTATTGGTCTATTAACTAATAATGTCAACCAGGCAGGCCAAACTCTGTCCCACCAAAACAGGAAAACATTTCAGGCAGTCTTTTCAAACAGCTCTTACACTAAAATGGCAATGTCATAATTTTCACAATTCTACAGTATTGTTCCAGCCTCGTCGTGTGGAAATATATATAAAACACGGGAGAATCACATTTTTGACTGCACTCGGCCTTTACAAGTCTACAGATCCCTGATATTTGCCCCTCATTCCTCTTGCCTCAGCCCCCACCTCCTACATCAACTGATCTGCTGTATTATTCCGGGATAAGTGATTACTTTTTGAGACGATGTTGAGGATTTACAATTCATTACCACTGTGGAAGAGCAAAGCAGAGAGGGGATCAAGAAGCTGCACTGATGTGACACCTGGTCTAATAGACTGCTGAGACTGATGAGATCGAGGGTGTATCTCTCTCAAAGGATTACATCCTGACCCCTGGAAGCTTGTGAGCGTTATGGCTCAGAGAAGTTCTTTCTCTCGGATAACAATCTGAAAAGCTTTTGAGCAGCCTCATTGCACATTCTCAGGTTCTCAAAATAATAAATGTTATTTTTGTTGTACTCTTTCGATGACCAACATACTCAAAGCTAGAGGTACAATAGTATTGTTTACACTGAAATGCAGTTCTACTTGACAGCCAAAAGAGATAGTCAGACTATTTCAAGTGTATTGTCTTGCTTTCTGTTTTGATGGGCATCAGGTTCCACATGGTCAATAGATAAGCAGTGTGTCTCTGTATGGGGAAAGTGAGATGCCCCATGAGATGGGATAGTATCATGGCACTTCAGACAGAAGATGCCTCTTTCTTCAACCACAGGAAGAAGAGCTCCATTCAAATAAAAGCCTTGGGCCACAGATCTTCTTGCATGCAGCTATTTTTATATTTACAGGAACATAGGTGTAACATTATCTGACTGTGAAAAGTATGATATATCCAAGTGTGCAGGTTGTGACTAATTAGGGAATTAGCCACTCAACAGAACACCTTGTATTCCGTCATGACTCACGGCTCGTGGTAAAAATACACTCTCTGTGCATTAGTGCAATAGCATGCTTTCTTCATGGAATAGAAATGATTTTGGGTGTTCGTCTAATCACATTAGTCTATTAACCGTAGCCTACCCTTGTTGGTTAATACAACTACACTGAACAAAAATATAAACGCAACATGTAAAGTGCTTGTCCCATGTTTCATGAGCTGAAATAAAATGTGTTTTACATCCCTGTTAGTGAGCATTTCTCCTTCGCAAAGATTATCCATCCACCTGACAGGGGTAGCATATCAGGAAGCTGATTGTGCTGGGGACAATAAAAGTGCACACAACACAATGCCACAAATGTTTCGAGGGAGAATGCAATTAGCATGTTGACTGCAGGAATGTCCACCAGCGCTGTTGCCAGAGAATTTAATGTTAATGTCTCTACCATAAGCTGCCTCCAACGTTGTTTTAGAGAATTTGGCAGCACGTTCAACCGGTCTCACAACCGCAGACCACCTGTAACCACGCCAGCCCAGGACCTCCACATCTGGCTTCTTCACCTGCAGGATTGGCTGAGACCAGCCACCCGGACAGCTGATGAAACTGTGGGTTCGCACAACCGAAGAATTTCTACACAAACTGTAAGAAACCATCTCAGGGAAGCACATCTGCGTGCTCGTCGTCCTCACCAGGCTCTTGACCTGACTTCAGTTCGACGTTGCAAATGCTCACCTTCGATGGCCACTGGAACCCTGGTGAAGTGTGCTCTTCACGGATGAATCCTGGTTTCAACTGTACCGGGCAGACGGCATACAGAATGAACGGTTTTCTGATGTCAACGTTGTGAACAGCGTGCCCCATGGTGGTGGTGGGGTTATGGTATGGGAATGCATCATCTACGGACACAATTGCATTTTATGGAAGGCAATTTGAATGCACAAAGAGACCGTGACGAGATCCTGAGGTCCATTGTCGTGCCGTTCATCCACATCCGTCACCTCATGTTTCAGTATGATCATGCACGGACCCATTTCTGAAGGAACTGTACACAATTCCTGGAAGCTGAAAATGTCTCAGTTCTTCCAAGGCCTTCATACTCACCAGACATGTCACCCATTGAGCATGTTTGGTTTGCTCTGGATCGTCAGGTACGACAGCGTGTTCCAGTTCCCACCGATATCCAGCAACTTCGCACTGCTATTGAAGAGGAGTGGGACAACATACCACAGGCCACAATCTTTGTGAAGGAGATGTGTCGCCCTGCATGAGGCAAATGGTGGTCACACCAAGATACTGACTGTTTTTTTGATCCACGCCCCTACCTTTATTTGAAGGTATCTGTGACCAACAGATGCACATCTGTATTCCCAGTCATGTGAAATCCATAGATTAGGACCTAATGAATTTATTTAAATTGACTGATTTCCTTATATGAACTGTAACTCAGTAACATCTTTGAAAGTGTTGCATGTTGTGTTTATATTGTGGTTCAGTGTATTTTAGAGTAATTCCCTGTTCTTTGCGTAGCATGGTATTCAATTAAAACGAAGACAGATGCCAGTGAGATAAATAAAGAGTTGGCGTTGAGCTTATGTCGATAGATAGCCTCGTACTCTTTTGGAAGTGCATAGCTACAGATGTGTGATTTTAATTTGAGCCAGTTTGCTACAACAGTCAAATAATCCTAAAGCAACAGGAAATGTGAATTATGAGTATTATAATCAGGCGGAATGGATATTTGTTGTATTGGTTACATTTTTCGTTAGGGCAAAACAAATCTGACATTTTAAATTGAATATTACAATATTTCGAAGCCTTTTTAAACCTCGAATACACTATCATTTTGCATTTCCTTCTGTGCAGGAACATTCTCAGCAACAAAAGAGTGATCAAATTAAGAGCCTACATCTGTAGAGCTGCAAGCGAGAGCAGGAGAAACTGAAATCTGCAGGCGACTGATATTTATTGCCCATGTTTGCACTGATAAGGTGTGAGTGGGAGATCCAGAACAACTCTCCCCCGGCACCTTGAAATTACTCGTCCAGCGCCACCAACTCAGCAAGTGCTACCATGGTAGTTGAGAGCGGCAATTTAAATTTTAGCACCGATGACAGCTCCGGGACGAACCTCAGCCCGAAAGACAGTGTCCGCGACACTCTCACGTCCAGGGACCAGTCCGACCTCGGCAGGACAGGGCACACAGTGGTAGCCGTGTTTCTCGGTGTCATTTTCCTGTTAGGATTCCTCAGCAACTTATTCGTCCTTCTTGTCTTTGCGCGGTTTCAGGTGCTGAGGACGCCCATCAATCTCATCCTGCTCAACATCAGTGTGAGCGACATGCTGGTGTGTATCTTCGGAACTCCCTTTAGTTTTGCCGCGAGCCTCTATGGCAGATGGCTCATTGGAGCCCACGGGTGCAAATGGTACGGTTTCGCCAACTCGCTTTTCGGTGAGTTGACATGATGATCTATAAGCTTCATATCCTATCCTATTCATACTGGTAACGTTTCAGAGAAACTGGAATCCGATGGAGAAAAGTACGTCATCTCATGTTTCAACAGGTCCCCTCACGCCATGCTCTCTGCCCTGTGAGAGAGGTGCTACATGTAGTCTTGAATGTGATGGATGATGAATTAACATAACAGTAAATAAGCAACGAACAGTTTTGATCTTCGAGACACGCTACAGTCAGTTTGACTGGTAAAGAGACATACTGTATTTTGAGCCAAATGTTCCCGAGTCAAACCAGTCTTTCTTGATACATGTTTGTATTATTTTGTTATGCAGGCCTAAGTTTACTCTGTATTTTCTCCATAGCTCAACAATATACAAACTGTCACCTTGGTTAAGGCGTCTGCTAACCATTAGAATCATACCTACATCATATTTAGCTGACTGGATTTTTTTTGCCACAGCGGGAATGATCAACATTGTGCTCTTGTGCATGCTCTGCATGCCTTTCATACACCAAGTGGAGTAACCTGGGCTTGGTTAGGACTTAAAATGCTGACATCTGGAGACAGAGTGTAATTTATATTACAGGTTTTAGAGTGCAAGGGTATGAGTTAAGGATTGCAATGTGAAAACATTTACTTCCTCTATGCTCAAGCATGTGAATGTACGTGCCACATGCATTGCAATGGCCAATTGGTAATGTACTCCATGTAGACATTCTGGACAGTGTATTGCATAACCTTGGCGTTTGACGAAGTCCACAGCAAGAATGTAGCATTATTGCTCACCACAGCTACAACTCTACCTCCATCCATTTCTCTGTCCAGGCATCGTTTCTCTAGTATCCCTGGCAATCCTCTCCTACGAGCGCTACTCCACGATATTGTGTTACACAAAGGCTGACCCGTCTGACTACAAGAAGGCCTGGCTGGCTATCGCGGGCGCCTGGCTCTACTCCTTGGTGTGGACGGTGCCACCTTTCTTTGGCTGGAGCAGCTACGGTCCTGAGGGCCCAGGCACCACATGCTCAGTGCAGTGGCACCAGCGCTCTTCTGGGAACATCTCCTATGTCACCTGCCTCTTCATCTTCTGCCTCCTGCTTCCCCTGCTGCTCATGATGTTCTGCTATGGGAAGATCCTCTTTGCCATCCGTGGGGTGAGTCAGTGTCTTTGGTTCATGCTGTACGGATTATATTGATCACGGAGAGAATTTTGATGATGGTGGTGGGCATGCTTGCGAAGATTTATTTGACCTTTTATTTAACTAGGCAAGTCAGTTAAGAAGAAATTCTTATTTACAATGACGGCCTAGGAACAGTGGGTTAACTGGTCTAGGAACAGTGGGTTAACTGGTCTAGGAACAGTGGGTTAACTGCCTGTTCAGGGGCAGAATGACAGATATGTACCTTGTCAGCTCCGGGATTTGAACTTGCAACCTTTCGGTTACTAGTCCAACGCTACCCTAGGCTAGGCTACCCTGCCGCCCCATGACAATGGACACAATGATAATCATGTCAAGGTTGATTATGTCTCTTCGATTGCTTGTCCCGCACACAACGTTGTTGATGTGCTGACGGAGTCTTGAAATGGCTTTGCCCTGAGTAAACATCTTCACCTCTCTCTGATGGCAGCATCTGTCTCTCAAAAAGCATATTTCAGGACTGTGTGATCTTTAGGACTGTGTGATCTTTCGGACTGTGTGATCTTCAGGACTGCGTGATCTTTAGGGCTGTGTGATCTTTCGGACTGCGTGTCTTTAGGGCTGTGTGATCTTCATGACTGCGTGTCTTTAGGGCTGTGTGATCTTTAGGAATGTGTGATCTTTAGGGCTGTGATCTTTACGGCAGTGTGATCTTCAGGACTGTGTGATCACAGCAGAATGAATAGATTCCACATGTTATGGTGAAATGTTAAAGACAGAGAAAATAATTGAAAAAGCAGGAAGTGGAAATGTCTCAATGTTTGTATAGCAGACCTTAGTTAAATATATTAGCAAGAAATCCTTGAACCACAGGTTCAGTCCATTGAAACAATTTATCATGTTGGGACAGCTGTGAAATTCTAGTGGCCAACATCATTAAGGCTCAGTTCTGCCAGCTTGCAGTCCTCACTCTGAAAGCGAGGCAGGCTTACAAGTCCACCTTTCCACTAGTGCAATAGTGAGACATTTGGGACATAAACAAATAAAAACATAAAGGATGCTTGACTCTCACACATTTTTTGTGAAAAAATATATAGAAGATGAGTAACAGCGGTTGTGGCAATGGCACCGTCTGTCTTTCCTCCAGGGGGAAAAATATGCTTAGAGAGGTCAGGTTTACAACAGGCTGTCAGCCTTAACTCAAATGTGGCTCATCCATATGGGTGCCCTTTGAGGTGGTGTCCTTCGCCTTGTGGCGGAAGGTTGGGCGGGAGACGGGGAGAGCTGAGTTTGATTGAGATAGCTGCTGATGCAACCTGTCTGAAAGTCGTCCGTCTTGGTGCCCAGAGCTCGTATAGGTCTCATGAATGAATCATCCCGGGGATTATTTTTAATCCAGATTGAATGTGTCTATCATTGGTCACTAATGACGACAACCTGTGGTACCGCTGACTTCCTTGTGTTATACCCATGTCACATGGAGGGACCAAGGACAAGACAACATCAGAAGTGTTTTGTAGAAGACTGACTGCCGTAGAGGACATTCTGATGGTAAACCAGAATTTCTCAAGGCCCTTCTGAAACCAAACGCTCGGAGGAGTACCCACATTGCCGGTCCTTTATCCTAACATAAACGTATAAGTCTTTGTTCACTCTCCTTTCATTCAGATCGATACTCCCTGTGGCCATTTAGGAACACGTTTTCTTGGCGTTGGGCCACAAATGCATGCTGCTTGGGTATGATTTCGAGCACCAGTTTTGCTACGCTTATATAATGTAGACCTACTGTGGTTTTATGCATTAAGCAGTCTTCAGTGCAGCTTGACTTTCTCAGCAAATCCGTAGGACTCAATAATGACTGCGCTGTAGGTGGCTGACAAGTTGGAATGGCAGCAGAAATTGACACAAGGTTGTTGATTTACCCCCCCATTGTGTTTGAGTTCCTTTGTCAGGTGTCAAGGCGTGTTCCACTCCAGTGTGCCGTATATTTGTTGTGGTTCGATTATTAAGATGAGATATTACTTTTCATTCATGTAAACAAGTTGAGATATCTTTTAGCCAGATTTCTCTGTTTCAGACACGTTTTCTTATTTGATGAAAAATGCGACAATTTGGTTACTAGGTAGTCTACATCTGCGTTGCTAAATTGTAATTGATGGGGGGTAATATTGTTCCACATCCATCAACAAGAAGTTATCTCCACCCCACTATTCTCATCATTACCTATAGTTTACCCTGCAGGGAGAACTATCAGTTAAATGCAGCATATGAAATTATTTATGGATTTCATGGGAATAGTTGTGCAGAAAAACATTGGTGGTCATGACATCATCGTTTCTTAAGTGGGCAAACAGAATATGTACAGACTTCAAGGAGTAAATCAACGATCGTAAAGTTTTACTGCTTGCTTTACTGCTTACTGCTACTCAGAATCGGTGTTGTTTTCTATCATTTAACCATTCGATTTTCAGGACTCGAGCCTATTCCATGGAGATTTGGCCACCACCCTTTAGCCATTATTAACCATGACCTCTAGCTTCTATGCCTGTTTTTTTTAGGTTAGAGCTCACACCCTATGACTGTCTGTGTAATGGTTATATGATTTCCCTGCGTAAACATGAAATAAGCGTGTTTTATGAGTTCATTCCCTGACATACTGAAATCACGAGGTAGCCTTTACACTGCTGTCACTGTGACCTAAACCTGACCACTGAGAATGTTAATGACCCGATGGTAGTTAGGCTTTGGTACAGGGTTTTGTAAGTAACTTGAAAAAAATGTGTTCTCTCCTCAGGTAGCCAAAATCAACCAGTCGTCTGCACAGCGGCGGGAGACCCATGTGTTGGTGATGGTTGTCTCCATGGTGTCCTGCTACCTGCTGTGCTGGATGCCCTACGGGGTGGTGGCTCTTCTGGCCACCTTCGGCCAGGTTGGCCTGGTCAGCCCCACCACAAGCATTGTCCCCTCCATCCTTGCCAAAAGTAGCACCTTTCTCAACCCTGTCATATATGGGCTTTTAAATAACCAGGTAACGGCTTATCAATGGGACACTGGCCATTTTTCTACTTTTTAGCGATCTGATATGGAAATGGGGAAAAACCTTTAACGTCAGTACTCCGTTATTACACAGTGGACGCATTGATGATGTCATGTGTGCCAGTTCTACAGGTGCTTCCTGGCCTTCATGAGCTGTGGGTCAGAGGCAGCAAGCAGCCACACCCTCCACACCGTGCCCAGCAGCCGAGTGGTTGGCCCTAATGGCAACTCTCCAGCCCCAGAGGAGCCTGGTACACGCGAGCCTCTGGACGGCAGTGGGACCTCCTCGAAGACTCAGACAAGTGGCCAGTAGAGAGACAAGCGTGACCTGGTCCTGGTTGTGCACTACACCCCTTGAGGAACAGAGGTATTTTGGGCCGTGGAGAAAGAGCCCACTCCCCTGCTCATAAGAGCCTAAACACATGGTGCCCCACACTGCAACATATGATATGATAGAGGAAGTTATCTATTCGGCTGCAAACTGGAGATACATTAAGTATCTCTCTTTTCGTTAGATGGTGTAATTTGTCACCTGGATGTGTAAATGCTCTGTCATTTATATCGCAGCAACCTTTTCCTTCACCCTGCGGTTGAGTGTGTGCTGTTCGGCCACAAGGTGGCAGCCTGCTGTAACATTGACCTATGCTGGAGTCTGTAGAGATAAAAACATTCATCCGTCTTAGTAAACCCAGCCCTTACATACCACCAGATGTAAGATCTCCTGTATATAATCTTTGTACCAAGTGGTCGGTGAGTTGATGTGGCTGCAAAACTTGATGGCAGTGTTTCCAATGTAGATTATGAGACGGCAACTCATTGTTCATCACAGGTTCTCTCTCTCACATGTAACTAGAACCCGGATGCCTTGTTGTGTACGCATGTTCAAACACAGTAACATTCACAACGCTCCCGCTATTCATTGTTACACTTTGACATTGAGTTATCATTGATGTAGTGACCTGTTTAATAAAGATGTTTTACAAAGATCATGTGTAAAGGAAGATTCATTGTTATTTGGACCGTCACACTGCTGAAAGGCTGCCCGCTGCATCTCCTCTTCACCACTAGATGGCACTATGAGTCCCAATGGGCTTTTATCACTTCAATGAACCACACCTCAAAATGGAATGCCACGAGCAGAGGTAAACTACTTCTAAGGTCATGGCTGGAAGAGTTTCAGTTTTTGTCAAAATTGACTTCTCGTAGCATGTTTAGGAGAACTTACGCAGCAGGTTAGGACAATAAACGTGGCAGGTTAGGAAAGGGTTAGGGTTAGCTAAAATGCCAAAAAGAAAAGATACATCTAAAGATCAATTTGAAAAAGCTGGAATCACATCTAGACATGACTCACTTCAAACCCATGTGATACATTATGAATCAGCCCTCTTTTTACGTGACAGTCCTGTGAAGTTGACTCTTCCTCTTCTTTCTGCATACAGCTACTACTGTACGAGGGGGCTTATAATATAGCGCTAGCTCATCTATCTGTCCAAAATGACCCAGATGTGAAGATAGGAAAGTGGACAAAAATAGGGACCAAAGCAATTGTCTGTGGAGGGGGGGGGGGGGGGGTCATTGATTGGGCCAGTGCTCTGAGCCCAGCAGGTGGTCAGGGGTAGATGTGTACCTTACTAGCCTGGAGGCTTGGTCTGGCAATGAGAGGAGAGACAGCTGAAAATAAGTTGAAAAGTCATGAAGGGTAGTAGACACAAATGCATATATGCACACAGAGAGGGGGGAAAAAATAGTTTGGAATCAGAAAAGCAGAGCGACATTTTGGAATGAATGATGAGGACCTATAATGTTTTACAAATAGTTTATTTTTCTCTTTCTCATCGGTCTTCAGATAATCAACTAATAGTTGACTATAAACGGTTTTGTGAATGCTAGGTCTCTTTAACTTCCCTTCCCTCCTCGTCCGCCTCAACTGTAGATGGAATTTCATATTTATTCATCAGTTTCTCCTCTCCCAAGTTTTCCAAAGAGGTGGAAGATTATTTTTTGTTCAGTTGAGTGAGTATGAGAGATGAGCCAGTAGGAGGTCTTAGTCTGTGACTGGTTAGGACCCTCACCTCCTCCTACCCCCCCTGGCTGTTTCCATGGTTGCAGGGTCAGGGGCCCCCCTCCTGCTGGGCCCTGATCCAAGACAGGCCAGCACCTCAGCAGGGGCGCAATTACTGCAGGCTCGAGTCTGTCACCACAACCTTCACCACCACCACCATGGCTGACTGCTCCTCTCCTATGACAGGAGTCTCCTCAGAACAGTGTCGTGGAGGTCAATGAGGATGATTATGGTGAAGAGGAAGCAAGAGAACAGGGAAGATGAAGATATGGGGGAATTTTTTTGGGGAAAAAATTGAAATCAAATGTGGCAAGCATGACTACTCAATCGCTTGTGAAATTGGAAATTGCGGTGATGTAACTGAGTACACATTTTATACTTGTGAGGTTGTCCCCCAAAACGCAGAACCGACAGGAAGTCTGTTGACATTGGCACAGCCAGGCTATTCTTTAGAAATCAACACGACTAGACCCCCTCAACGATGACACAGACACTTGCGTGACAAAGGGCCGTTGGAAAATGCTTATATGGGTTGATCCTCTTAGAACGTAGTGCGAGCTAAGCCAGCAGATCTAGACGAATAGAGCCGAAGGTTAGGTTGAGGAGGTGAGTAACTGTTGTGTGCCCGTTCAAGGCCAACAGTAAAATAAACACTTGCAATAGATAATACATGAAAGGTGCAGTGCATTGATTTAAATATGGGTTCTCTCTGCTCATCGTCAAAATTGCATTCATTCTAATAATCTGATAAAGGATATCCTGGTATTTCAACACAATTTCTTAATTTTCTAAGCAGACGATATCTCATAGGCTATATTGAGAGCAGATTAGTGTACGGATCTAAACAATGTACAGCATCGTGATAAATAAACAGGGAAGGCAAAATTAAAGTAGTACCAATTTATTGGCCATTTGGGATACACTGCACCAATGGAATCCTTTCGAACTAATCAACTAGTATGTTGTTCAGTTCGTCAAAAAAACGAACTGAAAATTTAAAATAAATTAAAGGCCACCATTTTTTTTAAAGGTCAAATTTATGTAATTTATTATTATATTCTTCCTGATATTTATGAAACTTTTGCCTTGTTCTATGGTAGTTTACATTTAGCTTTCATTTAATTTTTGAATTCCAGCGAGGAAAAACAACAGATGCCTACTTGAGTCTAAATCTGATGCTAGTTTTGACGAACTGAACAACATACTAGTCCTATACCAGATGTGTTTAAATTGCTTGTTTAAAACCTTTCCCTTGACGTTCAACTGAATACTTTCAGATTATTTTGTGTCTTGTGGGCAGTAATGGGTTGTCAACTTTAGCATTGTCCTCAAACACTGGATGTGGGAATCATTTAGCAAAAGGTAGGTTACGACTCCAGAATCAAAAAAAATAAACGCCCAAACATCTATACAAATGGATCTTATCTTACCTAAGTTATTAGACTCAACATCGTATAAAATGCCCATAAACATATTTCTTATTAAAGTTGACTCAAGTTGCATGCCTCTTAGAAATATAATTTGTATTTGATTTATTTATATCCATAAATGTATACACCAACATAATACGTTGCAACAATAACACAATGAAATAAATGATATTATAAACGGTATATTTTAAGATAGAGAAATAAAGCCATTCATTTGTATGTCTGACGACCACAGTAGACCTATCGTTTTCTGTCTGAAAACGGATTCTGACAAAATAGCTCAAATAGGCTAGCGCTAGCCTATCAACAATGCAAATAGGCCTATACTGTTCAACTCTATTTATTAATATATTTCCTCGGAAATCTGCTTTCCTTCTTTCTTTTTATACATTTGGTTTCTATAGGCCTATTTGACTTTTGCTTATTCATTTCGTATATTTTTGTCTTTCATCATGTATTCATTTATTTGTCTATTTATCAGTAGCCTATAGGCTTATACAAAGAGGCCTGTCTATTAATTTAAAGGCTTTGCGTGGCTCACATTTTCATCTGTTATACAGTCAATGTGTAGTCTATTCCAAGGATAAGACTTTTCCAAACATTTGGGAGGGAGGAAATTAATTAATTAATAGAAATTACTCCAAAATTACAGCATTTTATGATGGCGCCTTTAAAGCGTAACACTAAGGCAATGCATAGGCCTATACCCTGTGTTCTCTATAACTTTGTTGAAACTGTTGCAAACCGGCCTGTGTTCCTAATTCTATTGACGTTTTAGTGTTTACACTTGGACAGTTAACCCTTTCAAACGTACCATTCAACCAAATCGGTTGAGAGATCCTCTTTAAATATTGACTTATGACGCAGCAGCATGGATGTTTTTGTCGAGTCTTTGATGGTTGAGGATGTAGGTCTACACGGAGCTGGTGGCGTGGACGACTCATATCCAGACGTTCCCGTTGGGGAGTTCTCGGAGGTTTGAGATTTGTGAACCTGCGAAGTGAGAAAATGTATTGTACATTTGATCATTTAAAACTGTATTTTTTTTATTGATCCAATTGATAAACAAAAAATGCCTATGTGGTCCTTCCGTTGTTTTTGTAATATTTTGTGTGTGTTTAAAAAAACATTGAAATAACAATGCAGAAACGTGATTTCTAGGTCATATAGGCCTACAGGTAACTGCCAAAATAATGGAAACACTTGAGTGACTGAGGGATAAAACGTCTATTGAAAGCAGTTGCTTCCACACAGGTGTGGTTCCTGAGTTAATTAAGCAATTAACGTCCCATCATGCTTAGGGTAAAGTATACAAATGCTGGGCAGGCCATTACTTTAGATAGGATGACAATGCTCCCATCCATAAGGTAGGAGCGGTCACAATGGTTTAATGAGCATGAAAACGATGTAATCCATATGCCACCACGGTCTCAGTCACCAGATCTTAACCCAATTGAACACTTATGGGAGATTCTGGAGCGGTGCCTGAGACAGCGGTTTCCACCACCATCAACTAAACACTAAATTATGGAATTTATCGTGGAAGAATGGTGTCGCAACCCCCAGACACTCTATGCTGAAGCTGTTCTGTCTCCTGATGGCCTAACGCCCTATTGACACTTTATGTTGGTGTTTCCTTTATTTTGGCAGTTACCTGGACGTTTGCATTCATTCTCCAGAAAAAAATGGCTTACCTTCGAGTGTTTCCTCAGAGAGCTGGGATGAGTGTAGGCCTTGTCGCATAGCTTGCAGATGTATGGCTTGTCTGAGGTATGAACGTGCATGTGTTTTTTTCTGTCGCTGCTATTTGCGAACCGCCTGTCGCAGCCTTCGAATTCGCATTTGAAGGGCTTCTCACCTGCCAAAGAAAATGTGTAAGCCTAATTTTAACACAGACGTGGAGTTCAGAAATTGTAATGTGTTGTAGGTCAAAATTGCAGTTGGATATGCCTATTGACTGGTAATTGGCCCAAGTTGGACCCATAGCAGTCTTAAACAAAATCATTGTAACTTCCACCAAGTTCAAATGAAACATTAAATATTGCGTGTTATAAGCCGGTTGGTTTTACCCGTATGAATCCTTTTATGTATTTTCAAATTTTCCGACCTGGCAAACATTTTCCCACAGCCATGAAAGGGACAATTGAATGGCTTTTCTCCAGTGTGTACACGAATGTGGTTGACTAATTTATACTTCGCTTTAAAAGATTTGCCTTCTCTCAGACAATCCTCCCAAAAGCAAGTATGCAGACTCTGGTCTGGACCGCCGACGTGATCCACGGAGACGTGCGTAACCAGCTCGGACATACAGCAAAACATCTTGCCGCACGTTTTTTGGAGTTGATTCGTCTGATTCGGATCTATCCATTTACAAGTGGCATCCTGCTTAGAGCGCTGTCGCATGTATCGAAAGAAAGCACCGTGACCAGTCTGTGTTGTCACTCTCATGCCCATGGCCACATTGTGATCAAAGTGGAGCTGGGTATCACTGAAATGCGGGTGCGGGCTCGAGACAGGTTGATGCGGATCTGCTCCCACGAATATGTCTCCCCGTGTACCCAAATGCGCCCTGCTAGTCGCCATGTATCCATTTGGGAATGCGCTCTGTTCACCTACAGATGAAAAGAGAGTGTGCGCTCGGTTTTCAGAGATCCTTGGGGGAATTCGCACACTTCCTGTAGCGGTGCGGCTTAAAAACCCGTGTCGAGTATCTCTTGCTGCGGAATCGACAATGTCTGGAGTGCGATAGGTAAATGTAATATTCCTGGAATCGATAGCTCTGTATCCATGTGAACCGATGTGCCCTCCGCAGTGGCTTCCTAGCGCAGCTGCGTATCCGGAGACTTGGGGAATAAACTGGGACTTCTGTGCGGGGGCAATGAAATTGAAGGCTGCGAAGTGAGAGGTCTCTCCATACGGGCTGATCCCTAACCGAACGTCGTTGTCCCCCGGTTCATGTTGTCTTGGTATTCCAACGCCCCCGACAACAAGCGCGGAGAATTGCTCACCATCGTCAACTAGCTTGGTCATTGAAGCGCAGAAGATGGAAAATAAATAAAGCAATACGGAAACCTTTTACAGCTTCATAACAGCTAAATGGTCTCCAACATGGCCAAACTTCGCGAAAATCGTATGTATGCTTCCAATCTGTTAAATGTTGGCTAACCCACAAAATTTATTGAAACCAAGCTTTTCAGAGGGTACAAAGTGAGAGGGGGTCAAACTCCTAACACTTTCGATTACGTAGGCTATAGTAGCCTAAATGTATTTGGTCGAATCAAGTCAATCACTCCACCAAAATACGACAACAGCAGCACCCATACAGTAACCAATGACATCCAAGATAACTCTTGGCACGTGATTTTTTCGCACAGTGAATTCATTGACAAGCTATTTCCTCATTGCAAACTGGTAGCCTGCATGTCCCATAAGCGTCTGTAGTGACACCAAACCCGGCCAGCTCTCCTATTTCTTGTCTATCAAAAAGTGTACCTTTATTCCCATGTCTTCCATGACTCTGCTTTGCGTCATTGCTATACGCTTGACCCTAATTACCACCACTACCTGCAATGATGCTGCTGCTGCTGCTTTAGATCGGCAATGTTTGGAATTTCAGTATTGGGTAATTCAACCAAACCCGCACTGAGGTATTTACACCGTAACCTCTCACGTGTTACCGGACAGGTCCTTACGCCCATGCCCATGAAAATGCCTCCAAATAAATATTACATTCGTGCCGGTTGAAAAATGATAACACTGAACCAAAATATAAACGCACCATGCAACTATTAAAACGATTTGACTGAGTTACAGTTCATATAAGGAAGCCAGTCAATTAAAATAAATAAATTAGGCTCTAATCTATGGGAACACACATGACTTGGAATAAAGATATGCATCTGTTGGTCACAGATACTTTTTTGTAAAGGTAAACCAGTCAGTATCTGGTATGACCACCATTTGCCTCATGCAGCATGACACATCTCCTTTGCATAGAGTTGATCCGGCTGATTGTGGAATGTTGTCCCACTCCTCTTCAAAAGTCTGTGCGTAGTTGCTGGATATTGGCGGGACTTGGCTCACACTTTCGTACACGTCAATCCAGAGCATCCCAAACCTGCTCAGCGGGTGACATGTCTGGTGATTTTCAGCTTCCAGGAATTGTGTACAGATCCTTGCGACATGGGGCTGTGCATTATCATGCTGGAACATGAGCTGATGGCAGCGGATTAATAGCACGACAATGGGCCTCATGATCTCGTCACGCTATCTCTGTGCATTCAAATTGCCATCCATAAAATGCAATTGTGTTCATTGTCCGTAGCTTATGCCTGCCCATACCATAACCCCACCTCCACCATGGGACACTGTTCACAACATTGACAAGGGGCCATGCAGACTACCTTGCGACATGGGGCTGTGCACTATCATGCTGAAACATGAGGTGATGGCGGGGGATGGATGGCACTACAAAAGGCCTCAAGATCTCGTCACACTATCTCTGTGCATTCAAACTGCCATCCATAAAATGCAATTGTGTTCATTGTCCCTAGCTTATGCCTGCCCATACAAACACCCCACCTCCACCATGGGGCACTCTGTCCACAACGTTGACATCAGCTAACCGCTCTCTCACACAACGCCATACAAGATCATTCAATGATTTAAAAAAATACAAATTGCAGGACATCATACATTTTCAGTTCACATTGACAACACAAAACAAAATAAATTGAAAACAGACAAGATAACCACGTAAGAGTAAACATTGAGGTTTACCAAGAGGGTAGAATATTATCATTACACAACCTCAAATGTTTTGCAGAGGAACACAAATAAGCATATCTGAAGAATAAAAAAGGTCCTTCACTTCCTTTTACTCTGATGACCTTAGAGGAAAAATATTGAGGTTCCTGTATTTGAAATCTTCAAATTGAGGAATTTAAAAACTGTATGTTTGAAAGAGATGCCCCGTACAGTTGAAACGGGATTCATGCGTGAAGAGCACACTTCTCCAGCGTACCAGTGGCCAGCGAAATGTGAACATTTGCCCACTGAAGTCGGTTACAATGCCGAACAGCAGTCAGGTCAAGACCCTGGTGAGGACGACGAGCACGCGCATGAGATTCCCTGAGATGGTTGCTGACAGTTTGTGTGGAGGTCCTGGGCTGGCGTGGTTACATGTGGTCTGCGGTTGTGAGGCCGGTTGGATGTAATGCCACAAATTCTCTAAAACGACATTGGAGGCTTCTTATAGTAGAAAAATTAACATTCGATTCACTGACAGCAGCTCTGGTGGACATTCCTGCAGTCAGCATGCCAATTGTACGCTCCCTCAAAACTTGAGACATCTGTGGCATTGTGTTGTGTGACAAAACTGCACATTTTAAAGTGGCCTTTTATTGTCCCCAGCACAAGGTGCACCTGTGTAATGAGCATGCTGTTTAATCAGCTTCTTGATATGCCACATCTGTCAGGTGGATGGATTATCTTGGCAAAGGAGAAATGCTCACTAACAGGAATGTAAACAAATTTGTGCACAACATTTGAGAGAAATAAGCTTTTTGTGCATGTGGAACATTTCTGGGATCTTTTATGAAACCAACTCTTTGCATGTTGCGTTTATGTTTTTGTTCACTGTACATAAAAATATCTGGGACATTTGAATCACAATTTCAATAAATATAGCCTAAGAATAGACATCATTCCAATTTGCATTGGTGCATGTGTGATTAATTCAAGGTTTTAAAAGCTAGAATCCTTAGTTGCTACATCCATTTTTTTACTTATAAATTAATGATATATACCCATTGATTCTTGAGGAATATAATGTCAGGTCCATAATTATCCTTGATAAAGATATGCAAAAATACTACACAATAAATATACACACTGAGCTCTATTGCATGCATTTTTTTGTGTGAAAAGTAGAGTACCCGTTAAAAGTTTGGGAAAACCTACTCATTCAAGGGGCTTTCTTTATTTTTACTATTTTCTATTTTGTAGAATAATAGAACACATATGGAATCATGTAGTAACCAAAAAAAGTATATTTTTTATTTGAGATTCTTCAAAGTAGCCACCCTTTGTCTTGACTGCTTTGCACACTTTTGGCATTCTCTCAACCAGCTTCATGAGGTATTCACCTGGAATGCATTTTAATTAACAGGTGTGCCTTCTTATAAGTTAATATGTGAAGTGTATTTCCTTTTTAATGCGTTTGAGACAATCAGTTGTGTTGTGACAAGGTATGGGTGGTATACAGAAGATAGCCCTATTTGGTAAAAGACCAAGTCTGTATTATGGCAAGAACAGAAACGACAGTCCATCATTACTTTAAGACATGAGTTGGACCCCAGAGTGAAGGAAAAGCAGCCAACAAGTGCTCAGCATATCTGGCAACTCCTTCAATACTGTTGGAAAAGCATTCCAGGGGAAGCTGGTTGAGATAATGCCAAGAGTGTGCAAAGCTGTCATCAAGGCAAAGGGTGGCTACTTTTAAGAATCTCCAATAATTTATTTTATTTTATTTGTTTAACACTTTTTTGGTTACTACATGATTCCATGTGTTATTTCATAGTTTTGATGTCTTCACTAGTATTCTACAATGTAGAAAATAGTACAAATAAAGAAAAACCCTGGAATGAGTAGGTGTGTCCAAACTTTTGACTGGTGATGTATATTAATATTTTATACTAATACAATTGCTCAGAAAAAGAGATGTTGTTTAATCATAACTTTAAAAGATAAGGGTCAAAATCATTGGCACCCTTGTTTTCAGTACTACTCCAGCACCCTCCCCTTGCGAGGATGACGGCACTGAGCCTTTTTCTAAAATGTTTTGTGAGATTAGAGAACACTTTGGGAGGGATCTTAGACCGTTCCTCCATACAGAATCTTTCCACATCCTTGATATCCTTCGTCTGTGCTTATTGACTGCCCTCTTCAATTCAAACCACAGGTTTTCAATGGGGTTCATGTCTGGAGACTGAGATGGCCAATGCAAAATGTTTATTTGTATGGTCAATAAACCATTTCTTTGTGGATTTTGATGTGTGTTTGGGGTCATTGTCTTGCTGGAAGATCCACTTGCTGCCAAGTGACAGACTCCTGAAAGAGGCAACCAGGCTTTTGACTAAAATAACATCAACAATCCATCACAATATTTTACCGTAGGTATGAGGCACTTTTCTGCATATGCTTATTTTTTTCAATACCAAACCCACCACTGGTATCACAACCGGCCATGATTGGGAGTCCCATAGGGCGGCGCACAATTGGCCCAGCGTCGTCCGGGTTAGGGTTTGACCGGGGTAGGCTGTCATTGTTAATAAGAATTTGTTCTTAACAGGCTTGCCTGGGTAAATAAAGGTTAAATTAAAAATAATAAATAAATGGTGTGCGTGGCCGAAGAGCTTTATTTTCATGTTATTATTTAACCATAGCACCGGTTCCAATCCAAGTGCCAATCAAGTTTAACAAACTCCAGGCGGTGTCACGGATCAGATTGGGGCATTACGGCGTCCCTCCGTAGGTAGCCTATCACATAGAGTACCAGGTGCAGCAGACCGTAGCTCTAACGAAATGAATAAATCAATACAAGAATGAACTATCCAGGTATCCTGGTCTATGACATTTCTAATTCGGGGAAAACGGAGCTAAAATTTGAAGAGGTTCAATGGTGCCTTTAATCGTAATCCCATTGTTGTAAAAACAGTTTGGAGCCATTGGAAACGGTAGGTCTGGCGGATCAAAACGTGCAAGTGATGAAATCCCGAAGCTTTCCCCCATCATTAACATGGATCTACTTTTTGGATGCAAGAAGCATTTCCCTTTGCTAGCCATCTACTTTCTCGGCCATCTCAGAAATGCCAGCCCCTAGTTATGATGTTTTTTTCCCTCATCCACTAGCTGCAGGGATGTCCCCTCTGTTTCCTATTTGAGGAGTCAGTGTGACCATTGTGATCCATGGTTCGAGGGCTCGCGCAGGTTTCTCAGAAGTAAGGTGTGTTCAATAACCCCATAAGCAAACAAATTGATACAATTCACGCAACAAAAAACAACAATTGGATTGGTAATATTATGTTTGTGATAGGCAATTAACATGTGCACTAACCAATCTAGCGTGTTGGGACGTTGTATACAGATTCGTTCAAGTGGCCTCTGCATCAGAGGCATCAGCAATCTCATGCAACTACTATTCAGAGGCCTTTGGCATTGAAAATGAATTATCCGCAACCACAGAGTAAACATGAATTAATTCCTTGTTGATGATCACTCCTTCTGTCTTTGGTCGAAATGCAAAGCATTGAATGCAGGCCTCAATAGCAAGCTCCTTAATAATTCAAAACTCAAAAGGCAGCGTTCACAGTGTTTGCCTTGGGCAGGAGCTCACCGGAGCTCAGTACATGACTTCAAATATTCTACTGCTTGATCTCCTGTTCCTCATAGAACATTAGCTCAGAAGTATTGTGGAGCTCCTGCATCTAAATACAAACATTACCAGCATCCAAAATGAATACCAGCACCTAATTCAGTCCAAGTCAAGTACTGAGCATACGAGATTCAGTTCATAGTAACCGAGTTCCATTATTAAATTAATATCAAAACACTCTCAGGATCCTAAGGGCACCAGTACGAGACAAAGGATGTTGAGGCATCAGGAAGCTGAAACATCTCTGAGCCTGATCTTTAATACAGACACAGTAGCATAGATTGAATTTGTTCAAAGTCACTCACTGGCCAAATGGATTAAATAGATCTAACGAACGCATCCCTAAACGCACCCAACCAACACGTTATTTTTTTATGTCTGTGTATGTAAAGAAAGGCTAAGATTATGTTACGAGCTGTCATGCACTGCATGAATTTGTCAAGAAAAAATATGACTCAGGAATGGTAGCCATTTTTAGATGTTCTTGTCCCTGGTAGGATGAAATGTTGTATCAGGATGCTCCGTGTTTTGTGAGAGTCTGATGTTTCAATGAGTTGGGAATATTATTGAAATATTTGTCAGTGAGAAAGATTTGAAATATTACTCACGGCGTGACTTTGATTTTGTAATGTTTAATTTGATCACAGCCTTTGATATGGAAGAACATTTGTAATTGCAACTATTCCAATACTAGCAGTGGCAATGTAAGAAAAAATGATATTTGTGACTGTCTCATCTCTCTGTTACTTATGAGAAATGTATCAATTGATCCTTACTCACTATTGTCACAATATGCTCATTGTATAATTGATGGGTAAATATGATCTTTGACACTACGGTTAACTTTCCATGTCGCTGTGTGTTTTCGTATTAGCAAAAAGCAGAGGCAGCATCGATGGTGAAGCTTAAAATAATTTGAGAAAAAAAAGGAAAATCCCTACTATTGAGTCTTCAACAGTAGTATACAAGGTATTGATTCTTGTAACCTGTCCCAAACATAATCCTTACCCCAAAATGTATTACCACAAAATCTGTCCATGTATTTCGAATGTTTTCACATTAAAACCATCCCCAAACCCTTTATTTATCGCAGAGGAGAAAAGTGAGAAGAGGGTACAGTACCTTGGAGGAGCACTGCTGAAAAGTGAGAAGAGGGCACCTTCATATTTCACTGCTGGCTCCGGTGCCTATGAAAAGATCCCCAATATAAGCATACAGGACAATGGACCACTCACTTAAGACTACAGATTCTATTTGGGCCAGTAGCTTTTATGAGGAGATACTAAGAAGGAGTCTTTGTGAGAATTTGGATGGCACATTAAACCTCCATTATATGAGCCATCAGAAGAGAACGATATTGGACTTTAGGTTTCTTTTTAAAGTACAGATCGAAGATCTGATCATACAGCATATGTGGAAGAAGAGGGGGGAGGGAGGTGGGAGGGTATTAAAGTAGTGGTGTCCCATTCCCTTATAAAAGGAGCTCTTGCTGTTTTTGTCTCTTTTCAAATGTCCCCCACACAGTTATACAAATAACTATGGTCTTGCTCATCGTGATGATCAATCTATAGCAGGCCTACCACTTGACAGAAGAGAATAAACAGTTGAATGGCTGACAGATTGAATAGGTGATTATTGATCTGTTTATGGATGAAAAGGGGAGAGGAGATGTGAGAGAAATGATATAGATTAGAGGCCTTTCTCGTCACAAAACAGGGGACAGACAGAAAGCTATGCCCCCTACTGGCTAGTTCTGTCATTCTATTGTCTTTTTCCATGAATGGTTATGTGAGATGATGAGAGTATTATGATGCTGTTCGCAACACTAACTATGATTTAAAAACCTTAGTAGTCCAACCGTGTTTTGGACGATTTGTGGGTTTGGTTTCAATATAAATAAATGAAATCTTTGGATATGTCATCATATTTACATGATGGCACATATCATTTTATCCCATTTATATTACACTTTACCTGTACTATTCAAAATAGTAGCACAAAAGGTAGCAGAAAATGGACATTTACATTAGAAGAGAGTGCCCTCTGCTGCATAGCTAAAACTAGTGCACTATTGTTGATGCAGCAATTTATCTTGAGCTCGGTACTCAATCTTAAAGGTTCAATGCAGCTGTTTTTATCTCAATATCAAATCCTGAAGTACCTTACTGTCATTGTTTTCAATTCAAATGGTCAAAAATAAACAAAAATAGCTTCTTAGCAAAGAGAAATTCCTCAAATAAGAATTTTGCTAGGACTGTCTGCCAGTGGTCTGAGTGGGAAGGGGGAAAACTGAAAACTAGCTGTTATTGGCCGAGAGTTTGGAACTCTCTTTCTTATTGGTCTATTAACTCCACCCCACCAAAACAGGTTGAACTTTCAGGCGGTCTTTTCAAACAGCCCTTACACTAAAAGGGCATTATCATCATGTTCACAATTTCACAGTATTATTCCAATCTCATAGCGTGGAAATATAAAACACAGGAACATCAAGTTTTTTTTCACATTTTCTGTCCCACCAAAATGGTTCCAGATGAATCCATAATCACTTCCATATAGAACAAATTCAAGAAGCAACTTCTGCTGGAAGGATGGAAGGTCCATGTTTCCATGTATGTGTTGAGGTAAGGCATTTCTGAGGCAGATAAGAGAGGGGGGAGGGGGGCTGCTCTATTAAATCCCTCTATATCGGAGTGACCAACCATGGCTGTGTGACTGTTTCTTTTGCTGTATTCTGCCGTGAAAATTGATTCAACCCAACTTAATCCTACCGTTGTTCTCAACAATGGCCGCTAGTGGCCCTGACACATCTCAAACCAGAATGATATGGCTGTCCAGTGGGATTCTACTGCATTGAGATAATGACCCTGTTGGTGGGCTTTAGTCGAGCCAAACAGACAGTTACCCAGATGGCATGAATCAAGCCCTGACTCCACACAAAACCACAGCAGAAATCCTTAACAACCAGGTGTCAAATACAACTCTTTACTGCACCTTTGAACAAGTGAATGAGCCCTAATCATTACACAGACTAACTGCAAGGGAGAGAAAGAGAGAGTTAACAAATAACGGGGTTAACAAATTCTAGAAGTGCACAGATGACCATACCTTGGCCTTTTCTCATTTGGGCAAAAGTCTGTCCTCCGTTCTCTGTCCTACGTGACCAGGATGCCAATAGGTAGTCGAGGACTGTGTCAATTCATTAGCAGACAAATGGAAAACGGTCCTCCCCTCCTCCTCGATAGCCTCCTTTTGGAGAGGAAGCAGAAGTCTATCCTACTGCGGAATACTTTTGATATCTGCCACACCCAGTGGTGTAAAGTACTTAAGTGAAAATACTTTAAAGTATTACTTTAAGTAGTTTTTTTTGTATCTTTACAATTTATATTTTTGACTACTTTTACTCCACTACATTCATGAAATAAATATGTACTTTTTTACTCCCATACATTTCCCTGACATCCAAAAGTACTAGTTACATTTCGAATGCTCAGGCAGGACAGCAATAATGGTCCACTTCACTGGACCTATCAATATAACACATTGTCATCCCTACTGCTTCTGATCTGTCGGACTCACTAAACACAAATACTGCATTTGTAAATGATGTCTGAGTGTTGGAGTGTGCCTGTCTGTTCGTAAATAAAAAAAATAAAAAATAAAAATTGTTCCGTCTGGTTTGCTAAATAAAAGGGATTTGATGTTTAGCATTTAAAGCATACTTTGTACTTTTACTCAAGTATGACAATTGAGTACTTTTTCCACCACTGTACTTAAGTACATTTAAAACCAGTTACTTTCGATTTTTAATCAAGTAGTATTTTACTGGGCGACTCACTTTTACTTCATTTTCTATTAAGCTATCTTTACTTTCACTCAAGTACGACAATTTAGTAGTTTTTCCATCACCCTTTGAATCAGATGTTATATTGTACTGTAGGAGAAAAGCATGCATAGTCTACATTTAAAAACAATATTCTACTTAATAATAAACATGTATTGCACAACTAACTGCATTTGTTTTTATCACTTTGCACATTTATTTTGGGATCCCACCCCTGTAAACATCTTTTGCCTGGTGATGTGCGAGTGGGCACTGGGCACAGACGTCAATTCAACATCTATTCCACGTTGGTTCAGTGTCATTTCATTGACATTACGTGGAAACAACGTTGATTCAACCAGTGTGTGCTCAGTGAGGAAGGCGCTTTTCATTTCATACAAGCGCATTTTCGCCCACGTTCAGTCTCCTGGCCGCCTCTCCTCGATTTACCTTCGACCTTTTTCAAAAGGAGTCGAAAGTAGACGGAGGAGAGAGGACGCAGGAGTTAAACCGAAAAGAGCATTGTCCAGTCGGCGCGCGTCTCTACATTACATTAAAGGTTCAATCTGCATTTGCTACATACATTTCTTTCTCTCACCCTACACTGCCTTTGATTCTTGAAGAATATAACTTAGAAAGGCCTTGTGAGCTTAGTTCAACTGTCTAACCCAACCAGAACCCAAAATATAAGCTCGTTTTACTTATTTGCTTGTAAACAAGGCATAGCCTCAAAACATGGTTAAGACTGTAATTGTAACGTCATGGATGGTCAGTCCTTGCATCCATAGCTCTGTCTATGAATTTCAAAGCGGTGACATTTTTACAGCCCCATCCCTCAGCTGTTTCCCCGAAAGTGGCTGGGGTAGGCGCTTTGTTTTTGTTTTAATGGTAGATTTCCCATTTAAATGGGTGGCTCCCTTTGTTCACCAGTAGATGGCGACTCTGGTACTCACAGACGATGGCGAGGCTGCTGCAGAACTCCTCTCAAATCTTGGCTACACATCTGCGTTCCTTCAGGAGTGTGTCCCATGGAGAATTAATTCCACTCTATTCACAAGAAGTCATTGTCATGTTCCCAACATAAGGCCTTACATCGGTTGACCTTGCATCGGTTGCCTGTTGTGTAGGCTAACCACAACCATTTCATTTGAACCTATTAGGCCAAATTCAATTCAATCAATAATTCAGAATCAATCATTTGTTATATCATGGTAGGATGTTTGTTTCTAGTGAGGTCCATCTCTACCTTGACAGAACCCCTTGTTCTGACATTTTTTTGTCTCTGACATACACTACTTGACCAAAAGTATGTGGACTCCTGCTCGTCAAACATCGCATTCCAAAATCATGGGCATTAATATGGAGTTGGTCCCCCCTTTGCTGCTATAACAGCCTCCACTCTTCTGGGAAGGCCTTCCACTAGATGTTGGAACATTGCTGCGGGGACTTGCTTCCATTCAGCCACTAGAGCATTAGTGAGGTCGGGCAGTGATGTTGGACGATTAGGCTGGCTCGCAGTCGGCGTTCAAACTCATCCCAATGTTGTTTGATGGGATTGAGGTCAGGGCTCTGTGCAGGCCAGTCAAGTTCTTCCACACCAATCTCGACAAACCATTTCTGTATGGACCTCGCTTTGTGCACGGGGGCATTGTCATATTGAAACAGGAAAGGGCCTTCCCCAAACTGTTGCCACAAAGGTGGAAATACAGAATAGTCTAGAATGCTGTTGTATGCTGTAGCGTTAAGATGTCCCTTCACTGGAACTAAGGGGCGTAGCCCAAATGATGAAAAACAGCCCCAGACCGTTATTCCTCCTTCACCAAACTTTACAGTTAGCACTATGCATTGGAACAGGTAGCGTTCTCCTGGCATCCGCCAAACCCAGATTTGCCCGTCGAACTGCCAGATGGTGAAGCGTGATTCATCACTCCAGCGAATGCTTTTCCACTTCTCCAGAGTCCAATGGCGGCGTGCTTCTGGGAAAACCCTTCCCTGAAGAGTGGAGGCTGTTATAGCAGCAAAGGGGGGACCAACTCCATATTATTGCCCATGAGTTTGAAATGAGATGTTCACGTATCCACATACTTTATGTAGCCATTCCCTGCACTGATTGGGACTCAGGTTTCAGTAAAAGGCCTTCAGTAAAACGCCTTCAGTAAAATCTAGCTGTCTCCTCTATATCCTCAGAAAAGCCAGTCACATGTCTGAGGTAATAGCACTGTGGCCACAGTAAGTTTCTCGTTTGAATCTGTCAATATTGTTGAATAACTCATACAAATACCAAATAACAGTGTTTTATATCATAAGAAAGTAAATGAGATTTGAGGAAAGAGTTGACCTCACGAGATACTAAGACAGTAATGCATTTTATCCTGAGGCTAAGTGTGTGACTTGAAAAGGTTTCCCAACAAACATAACAATGGGTAGCAAAGTGAGTGGTCAGCAACAGCTCAGAAGTTGAGAGGTCAGGATCTGAAAGATTACAGTACCACACAGTGCGGCCCTTAATCTATGAAAGTATTGTTAAAAGAAAGTACATAATTGTTGATCGAAGTAAGCCATTGTGCTGTGGTATGTATCTGCCCATAGTAATGGCTATCTAGAGGGCCTCCTCATTGACGTGAGGCTCTATTCAATCCGGATTGTGGAAACTCAGCGCTAAAGCCTAATTAAAGGCAATGTTCTCCACGCTGGCGGAGACGGCGCTCACGGTGACCGCTGGATAATGTCAGCTCAATCAGAAACGACCTTGACATTTCTATGGTCGAGTCTTTAACGCTTCAGCTTGACAGGTTGACTTGAGCCCTTAGAAATGTAAGTAAAATAACATTCTCCTCTCACTGCCATTTGACCCTTCATTGACCCCTCCAGAGCGATTGATAAGAGTGGGCTATCATTCACTGCTCTGGCATGTTAACCTTACCCTTGAACCCAGCGCTCGAGGTCCATCTATCGATT
The DNA here is from genome assembly GCF_034236695.1 of Oncorhynchus nerka. Lineage (NCBI taxonomy): Eukaryota > Metazoa > Chordata > Actinopteri > Salmoniformes > Salmonidae > Oncorhynchus > Oncorhynchus nerka. The sequence continues at coordinate 50,832,514 of NC_088405.1, forward strand.
GTTGTCAAGGAAGTGCACTGTCCTCTGTGTTGTCATCAATACCATAATCAATTCCAATGCAGGACGTTTATGAGCCTAGTGGTACTTCCTGTTTCATGAGTGACAGTTAGTCCCTTTGTTCTTGACCATGTACAACTCATTGTCTTAATCTGATCGCTCTTTTGTTGGTGAGAATCTTCCCCCGGAGAGCGGGAAATGCTAACTTATAGTGTATTCAAGGTCTAAAAAAGCTTCTAAAGTTGTAATTTCCATTTTGAAATGTCAGACTTGATTTGCCCGAACGTGTCTATTAATTATAATCCATATAATAATGAACTTTTCCTGTTGCTGCAAGATTTTTATCCTGCTGTAGCAAACTGGCTCAAATTAAGATCTTACATGTGTATGCTTCCTCCACCCTCACTGCACGGAAGGGCTCTCCCCACAGTACTACATTTCTTTATTTCTGTGGCGAATAGACATGCTCTACCAAATAAAATAAAACAAATGTTGTTTTTTTTTGCCAATATTTTATTTTAGTCTGCACAATTTCTCCTGACCCTCTCTGTCTCTTTCTCGGTTTGCGGGCACTCACATTTATAACGCTGTTTGTACTGAGGTCTATCCCATCTCAAGCAGAGCTCTAGAGTTGTGCTCCACTCTGGCGTGATTGGCTACCCCTCCTGCTGAGATTGCCTTGGATTTCAACATGTGAGGAATTACCATCAATATTAATGGCCTCTCAGTCTTTAGCACCACTAGAAGAGGGGTGTATCACTTCCCTAAGGATTCATTGAAGATGATCTAGCTAGCCCATCCATAATGGATGGATGGACATTTTACACCGCCCAGGATATTGTAGTCTCAGTATTAGCACTGATGACAGCGGTTTAACCCTTTCATAGCTGGGGAGGGGCCACTAGTATCAACAAGTGGAAAAGAGGGACAGCATAAGCAAAATGGCATTTCCTTATAAACATTTTATTCAGTGCTTTTTCATTAGAACAACAAATAACAAACTGGAAGAAGGTTCCAGATTAAATGTGTGTCTGTGCTATGGATCATTCACTAGTAGTCTGGTACAGACTGGAACACAGGGTCCAAAACAGATAGATAATAAGAACACTAGACCTACAGTAGTACATCATGCTGCTAGTTCCCAGAGGTCCACAGTCTCCCATGCAATAATAGTGTCAATAAATAAATGCATCAAACCAAATGGTACTGAACAGAAATATAAACGCAACATGTAAAGCGTTGGTCTCGTGTTTTGTGAGCTGAAATAAAAGATCCCTGAAATGTTCCGGCACGCACAACAAAACGCTTCTTCCTCTCAAGTTTTGTGCACACGTTGGTTTACATCCCTGTTACTGAGCCTTTCTCCTTTGCCAAGATAATCCATCCACCTGACAGATGTGGCATATCAAGAACCTGATTAAACAGCATGCGCATTACACAGGTGCACCTTGCGCTGGGGACAATAAAAGGCCACTCTAAAATGTGCCGTTTTGTCACACAACATAATGCCACAGATGCCTCAACTTTTGAGGGAGCGTGCAAGTGGCATGCTGACTGCAGGAATGTCCACCAAAGCTGTTGCCAGAGAATTGAATGTTAATTTCTCTTATGTTGTTTTAGAGAATTTGGCAGTACATCCAAATGGCCTCACATGCCCGCCCAGGACCTCTACATCCGGGTTCTTCACATGTGGGATCATCTGATCATCAGCCACCCGGACAGGTGATGAAACTGTGGGTTTGCACAAACTGTCAGAAACCGTATCAGGGAAGCTCATCTGCATGCTCGTTTGCCTCACCAGGGTCTTGACATGACTGCAGTTCGGCGTTGTAACCGAATTCAGTGGGAAACTGTTCACCTTCGATGGCCACTGGTACGCTGGAGAAGTGTGCTCTGGATGAGTCCCAGTTTTAACTTTACCGGGCAATTAACAGACAGCATGTCTATCGTTGTGAGGCTGAGCTGTTTGCTGATGTCAACGTTGTGAACAGAGTGCCCCATGGTGGAGGTGGAGTCACGGTATGGGAAGGCATAAGCTACGGACAACGAACACAATTGCATTTTAACGATGGCAGTTTGAATGCACAGAGATACTGTGACGAGATCCTAAGGCCCATTGTCGTGCCATTCATCCGCCACCATCACCTCATGTTTCAGCATGATAATGCACAGTCCCATATCACAAAGATCTGTACACGATTCTTGGAAACTGAAAATGTCTGAGTTCTTCCAAGGCCTGCATACTTACCAGACATGTCACGCATTGAGCATGTGTGGGATGCTCTGGATCAACATGTATGACAGTGTGTTCCAGTTCCCAACAATATTGAGCAACTTCACACAGCCATTGAAGAGGAGTGGGGCAACATTCCACAGGCCACTAACAACAGCCTGGTCAACTATATGTGAAGGAGATGTGTCACGCTGCATGAGGCAAATGGTGGTCACACCAGATACTGACAGTTTTCTTTTTAAATCCATGCCCCTACCCTTTTTTTTAAAGGTATCTATGACCAACAGATGCACATCTGTATTCCCAGTCATGTGAAATCCATAGATTAGGGCCTAATGAATTCATTTCAATTGACTGATTTCCATACATGAACTGTAACTCAGTAACATCTTTGAAATGGTTGCAGGTTGCATTTATATTTTTGTTCAGTGCATTTGGCCCCAGGGAAGAAAAAAACAATGCAGGAGAATACAAACAATCATTTTATCTGGACGAGCCCTCCATTTCACTAATAACCCCCACTTGATTGTACATTTAAAAAAAATTGAGGATTATGTTATTATCCTTGCACATACACGTAATACACATACACGTAAACAAATGACGAAACACATCTAAATACACTATGAAACTACGTTCGTGGTTTGCTATGTCCCCTAGAATGGAAAAGGAGCCTACTAATGACACAAGGCTGTAAAAGGGTTGATATAAGTGGCCTATTCAAACAACAAGATCTCCCAAAACTCAAGAGGTCTCTAGTTAGGCTTCCGGATGTAATAACCGAAGATGGTCCCTATAAAAGTCCCTATAAACCACACATTGGCCGTGTCCAATTACCCCTTGTCCTACTCATAGTCTACTTGCGTTCGACAGAAAGTGTTATAGGGTATCAAATTTCGAAAATGTTATTCGCTTTAAATGCCACGATGCCATAGTCATTTCACGTTTCATCTAGTACGAGTTCGCTACATGCTATTGGGGGGGAAGAGAAACATATTTTCAGACCAACGTGTGCTTGGCAACAGCTGATAATCAGATAAGGGGAAGAGTTCTGCATTCTGCATTAGATGAGGCATTTTCAGTATGAGTGAGCCTAGTATGTTGAAATGTGTTACTTATTGTATACATTTTTTGCCAAACAGTATGTTGTAAATAGTATGTAGTACGATTAGTCCACAGTTTTTCCGACTTTTTTTTGTCTTCAGCAAAACCAGAGAGACAGGTTTGAGTCTTTGGTACACAGGAACAAATGAACGCAATTGGTATGGCTGGCAAGCAATGTATAGGGCAGATAGTAGGACCGATGCAGAAGGCTTGCAGATATGTACACCTTTCTTGGACTCAAACACCCCAAAAAAGAGCTTTTTTTTAGGAGGCATGGAAGCGACCGATCACGGACCACATAAATACTGGCCAGTAACTCTCCCTCTCAAGGCCCTTGGAGAAAGAGATACATGGCTAATACGCTACATATGCTCAAGAATAATCCAAGGAAGAATATATACTCCAGACCAGCAAAAATGGTTTAGGCCTTTTGTATCAAAGTTCATAGCAAATTTGACCCGCAGAAACCCATGGATTTTTTCAATGATGATGTCATAGTCTGTCACAGTGGTTTCAGTACACGCTAAGCTAAGCTAATTCCCTTGCTCTCCACCTGATCAGTTGGACGAGGATCAGTTGAGTCTGCTTACTGTACGATTGGGAGAGCCGCCCTCTGCCCGAGACGGACTCCCCACAGCTATGTGGACTGCTCGTTCTGGCTCAGTGTCTTCCCTCCTCCGTTCAGCAAGGCCGATGCACTGCGGCTCTTGGTGGGAGTACCGCTGCCGGAGCGGGAGAACTCGGTCAGGTCATGGAGTGAGGGTTCTCTGTACATGGCAACTGGAGGAGAAAGAGGCAGAGAGGAGCTCACGTTTGGTAAAGATAAAGTCTGGTTATCTGTATTATGCACAGTGTTGGGGAGTTAGTAATTACATTTTGCTCCAGCTTGGTGGTGGTTGAACCACATTCAAATCCTGGTGGTGTTTACAGTAGTTTAAATACTTTGTTTGCCATGTAGCAGTGTAGCTAACTACTGGAACTACGCACTACTTCTTTTGCAGAAAGTAAATATGGATCAAGTAAGCCAGAATTTCCTTTCTTTATCGGCATCGAAAGTAGTTTGGATGTCGGGAACTACTTTTTCAAAGTAACTTTAGTTAAGTAAACGATGTGTTTCATCAGGGTCGCTTTAGTGTAGCTGAACTTCAGCCGGTGTGAAGTAACCGGTAGCTTGGTAAACTATATTTCCAGAGTAGCTTCCCCAACACTTGATTATGCTTTTGACAAACATTCTTCCGTAAAACGCCAAAAGAAAATATACTAGGGTGAGTCTTTCTAACGAGCCACTTCAGGGTTCCCACCAACAGACTTTCACACAGACGCACAGAAAAAGGCCCACTTGCCTTTCAGTGGTTTAGGGATGAAGTGGGCCGCTGGTTTATTCTTCTTCACATGGTTGCCCTTCATGATGACCCCCTCTTTATTGAGGCCAAGGTACCAGGCTCTGCCTGACTGCTGCTGTCTGTAGAGCATGGAGGAGTAGGTCACGTAGTAGTTCTCAAACACCGACTCCTTGAACTTACACTCCGGGGTGAAGTGCTCCTAAAGAGGGGGACAGCGAGGAGAGAAAGACAGGAGGGGGAATGTGTGTATGTGAGAAAATAAATAAATAGAGAGAGAGAGAGAGAGAGAGAGAGAGAGAGAGAGAGAGAGAGAGAGAGAGAGATCCACCTAGTTTCAGCCATTTCACTCTCACCTAGGCTATCCATTCATATCGAATGCCCAAAGGGGGAGTAAATGACGACAGAAGGGATGGAAACAACTAACTGGAATGAAACACTGACAGAATCGGGTTGAAAGCGGACACAGAAGACTGAGCTAAAATGCATTTGGGACCAATTCCAGTTCTATGCTTGGGAACCTTTTACGTACAAGTCAGGATAGGCCGGCCACACAGTGCCCGGCAGCAAATCTACGAAATCCTCAGTTGTGACTGGTGAGCTGAATTGAACTCGCTTGCCATACTATGTGAATAAGCCTAGGATGGGAATCTCTGATTTTTGGAGCCACCATGAGCCATCCATCACTCTCACAGCTTGCTCAGATTGTGACTTTTAAACTGCACGCTATGAAAACACTGACTCATTCAATTGCCAGACAAAAGTCAATACTTTCATTGGTAAAGATTGATGCAAAACCACATTCTGGCACGAGATATCCAGCGGCACCAATGTTCATGGTGACCACATTCACACACACACACACACACACACACACACACACACACACACACACACACACACACACACACACACACACACACACACACACACACACACACACACACACACACACACACACACACACACACACACACACACACACACACACACACACACACAAATAAATAAACATAATGAATTAACCTAAAAAAAGTGTTTGAAATTCAATATCCATCCATATTGCTAAATAACCTTACCAAAGCTGAAACATGAACAACTTGAGAGGGTTAACATTAGCATTGCCATACTCATGTGTCTCCATGGTAACTTGCAACTCTTCCAGAAACCAGCCCTCTCAATAAGATGCAGGTTACCAATGGGGACATAACAAATGGAACCAACTTGTGTTTTCACAGCAACAAGTGATACTTAAATAGAATTAACATGGCGGTTAAGGTGACTTTCAATGTAATCAACTAGCTCAGTAATACAGGTAATTACTATACTGTGATATACAGTGCATTCGGAAAGTATTCAGAACCCTTGACTTTTTCCACATTTTGTTACGTTACAGCCTTATTGTAAAATGTATTAAATTGCTTGTTTCCCTCATCATACATTTACATTTACATTTAAGTCATTTAGCAGACGCTCTTATCCAGAGCGACTTACAAATTGGTGCGTTCACCTTAAGACATCCAGTGGAACAGCCACTTTACAATAGTGCATCTAAATCTTTTAAGGGGGTGAGAAGGATTACTTTATCCTATCCTAGGTATTCCTGAAAGAGGTGGGGTTTCAGGTGTCTCCGGAAGGTGGTGATTGACTCCGCTGTCCTGGCGTCGTGAGGGAGTTTGTTCCACCATTGGGGGGCCAGAGCAGCGAACAGTTTTGACTGGGCTGCGCAGGAACTGTACTTCCTCAGTGGTAGGGAGGCAAGCAGGCCAGAGGTGGATGAACGCAGTGCCCTTGTTTGGGTGTAGGGCCTGATCAGAGCCTGGAGGTACTGAGGTGCCGTTCCCCTCACAGCTCCGTAGGCAAGCACCATGGTCTTGTAGCGGATGCGAGCTTCAACTGGAAGCCAGTGGAGAGAGCGGAGGAGCGGGGTGACGTGAGAGAACTTGGGAAGGTTGAACACCAGACGGGCTGCGGCGTTCTGGATGAGTTGTAGGGGTTTAATGGCACAGGCAGGGAGCCCAGCCAACAGCGAGTTGCGGTAATCCAGACGGGAGATGACAAGTGCCTGGATTAGGACCTGCGCTGCTTCCTGTGTGAGGCAGGGTCATCAATCTACAGTACACACAATACCCCATAATGACAAAGCAAAAAAAAAGTTTGGGACATTTTTGCAAATGTATTAAAAATAAAAAACCGAAATATCACATTTACATAACAATTCAGAGCTTTTACTCAGTACTTTGTTGAAGCACCTTTGGCAGTGATTACATCCTTGAGTCTTCTTGGGTATGACGCTACAAGCTTGGCACATCTGTATTTGGGGAGTTTCTCCCGTTGTTCTCTGCAGAACCCCTCAAGCTCTATCAGGTTGGATGGGGAACGTCTCTGCACAGCTATTTTCAGGTCTCTCCAGAGCAAGGCCCTTCTCCCCCGATTGCTCAGTTTGGCCGGACGGGTTATTATGTGTAGATTGATGAAGAAAAACATTTATTTAATCCATTTTAGAAGAAGGCTGTAAATGTAACATAATGTGGAAAAAGTCAAGGGGTCTGAATACTTTCCGAATGTGCTGTACAACCTGTGTGTCGCGTGTAGGAGACCCAATGTTGTGGTTGGGAAGGAAGGAGACTCACAGAGGTATACAGGAAGCCATCGTTGTTCATGGCCAGGTAGAGTTTGGTCTGAACCCCCTGGATGGCCACAACTCGCAGCCCAACAGGAATGAGGTTGAACACAGCTGCAATGTGGAATACAAAAGAGAGAGGGTGCGTAGTATACTGTATAAGAGAAACATTATACTCAATATGCAATAGTGAAAATACAGCTACAGGAAATGTTTGAGCAAAAAAAATCAAGCCAACATTTCTTCTTGAATTCGACATAACAATAATCTGAAATCGGCACGAATTAAAGGCAAAAACACAGTCAAATGCACACAGTCCTACCATGGCTGTTGTCCTCGTCCTTGGTTCCATCGATGGTTCCATCAGCTTGCATCTGAAGGTAGAAGCCTGTGCGGCTGTACAGTCTTGTCACTATCCCCTTGAGCTGGGGCTCTGTGGAGACGACAGGGCAGAATGGGAGAACGGGAGGAGAGGGAAGAGAGGGGGAGAGGAGAGATTGGACATATGCCAAGTCTATAGTCCAACGCTACTCGTTTGCCACGGCTTCACAGTCAGTAGTAAACTTTCAGGGGAGAACCTCAGGCATCCCATAGACATCACACTATGGCACAAACCCAGACAGTGTGATGGGTACCTGGGATCGTGGTGGCCGGCCATGCAAAAAAAAGAAAGAAAAGAAGCTCATTCATAGATTCAAAAACAGGTGCACTAGCTTTCTGGATACGGTGCAATGTATTTTGAATGTAACGCTTGTTTAGATGATAATTTCATGCACAACAGAAGCATGGAAGTGTGAAGGTGTTGTGCACGTATCCGATAATGACACTGAACGTATTGCTGGTGTCTTTAGTGTTCGAGTGAGGTAATGAATTGATGAGTGCATGGACTTGCAGGATCACCAGAGTTTGATGGAATAGGTCTTTCTTACAGTGGAGCAAAAAAGTATTTAGTCAGCCACCAATTGTGCAAGTTCTTCCACTTAAAAAGACGAGAGAGGCCTGTAATTTTCATCATAGGTACACTTCAACTATGACAGACAAAATGAGAAAAGAAAACCAGAAAATCACATTGTAGGATTTTTTATGAATTTATTTACAAATTATGGTGGAAAATAAGTATTTGGTCAGCTACAAACAAGCAAGATTTCTGGCTCTCACAGACCTGTAACTTCTTCTTTAAGAGGCTCCTCTGTCCTCCACTCGTTACCTGTATTAATGGCACCTGTTTGAACTTGTTATCAGTATAAAAGACACCTGTTCACAACCTCAAACAGTCACACTCCAAACTCCACTATGGCCAAGACCAAAGAGCTGTAAAAGAACACCAGAAACAAGATTGTAAACCTGCACCAGGCTGGGAAGACTGAATCTGCAATAGGTAAGCAGCTTGGTTTCAAGAAATCAACTGTGGGAGCAATTATTAGGAAATGGAAGACATACAAGACCACTGACAATCTCTCTCGATCTGGGGCTCCACGCAAGATCTCACCCCGTGGGGTCAAAATGATCACATGAACGGTGAGCAAAAATCCCACAGCCACACGGGGGGACCAAGCGAATGACCTGCAGAGAGCTGGGACCAAAGTAACAAAGCCTACCATCAGCAAGGGCATTGAAGATGAAACGTGGCTGGGTCTTTCAGCATGACAATGATCCCAAACACACCGCCCAGGCAACGAAGGAGTGGCTTCGTAAGAAGCATTTCAAGGTCCTGGAGTGGCCTAGCCAGTCTCCAGATCTCAACCCCATAGAAAATCTTTGGAGGGAGTTGAAAGTTCATGTTGCCCAGAAACAGCCCCAAAACATCACTGCTCTAGAGGAGATCTGCATGGAGGAATGGGCCAAAATACCAGCAACAGTGTGTGAAAACCTTGTGAAGGCTTACAGAAAACATTTGACCTCTGTCATTGCCAACAAAGGGTATATAACAAAGTATTGAGATAAACTTTTGTTATTGACCAAATACTTATTTTCCACCATAATTTGCAAATAAATTCATTAAAAATCCTACAATGTGATTTTCTGGATTTTTTTCTTCTCATTTTGTCTGTCATAGTTGAAGTGTACCTATGATGAAAATTACTGGCCTCTCTCATCTTTTTAAGTGTGAGAACTTGCACAATTGGTGGCTGACTAAATACTTTTTTGCCCCACTGTATGCAATAACATCACCATTTGGACAGAGGTGCCATTACTCCAAGGTCTTCACGCTTTAAAGTGGGATAGAAGTGGTGCTGTTGGCGTTCGTGGTGATGATCAGTGGTGTAGTGAAGGGTATACCGACTTGTTTTTCAGCGGGCATTGCGTATACTCACTTCGTAGTCCCCACGATGCGTATCAAAGTAGTGTGGTGGAGGTACGTGCCATTGTCAATGAAAAAGGCTAATTGAACAGATCAGAATGTTTATCTTAAAATGTTGGCCAACTATTATTGGTTCACATTTTAGGTGCAGCGGTAGGCCTTATGTGCAAATGTTCCGAAGTGCAATTTGCGGATAAATACTGTTCTAAAAATGCGTACTGCACGTGAGCATAAATTTAGGAAGAGGGGAGATCTAAAGATGCAACAACTATCATGGGATGCTAATATGACTAGGATAATGCCTTTGGCTGCTAGACAATGAAAGAAAGTGGAAAGAAAACCAATAGAACAGGAGAACGCATAATGAGGAAGTCTATAAAATACTTGCCTCCATGTTTCTATGGTGGGATTTTGGCTATAGGCTACTTTAAAGCAAGGTAAGACATGCCTCATAATACAAAGTAAAACATCCAGGTTTCAACAATTAAGGAACAGGAAAAATGCAACGATGGCGATGATAGGCCTAACCGGCTTCTGGTAGACGGAAAAGGCTTTCCCATAAACCTTCTCAATTAAATATTAAATAGCTACAAAGTAGCCTATGCCTACCTGGCAGAATGATATCATGATTATTTGCATCAATCCCATTGGCAATTTCTTTGGCAAACTCCATCTTATGTGCTACAGAAACACCACTAACCAACCAACAGTGCTAGGTGCCTGCACACTTGAATTAAAGGGTAACTACACTTAAAAATAAAAAATTCTTAGATTTTTCCCAAACCTCAAAAATGGTCTCCTGATGTGGTTTAAGGTTTGTTATCGACTTAGAACATGAAATGTTGTCTTTTTTTTCTATTAAAAAAGTGTGACTGTGAGACCAAAAACCTGAAGAAAATGCGAAAAATGCTAAACCTGTACATTTCTGAAAGCCTCATTTATCTGTTTCAATAGTAGGCCTACAATTAGCCTAATTGCACAGTACGTCTTGGGTTGGCCTGACTGTGAAAGACCCATATGGGATTCATCATTTTAGGTCACTGTTTCTCATAGAATTTCTCACACAGGGCACCTTTCCTTTTTCCGGGCTGACCGTTTGGGAAATTATTAGCAAAATGAAAGTATACCCACTTCTCCAGGCATCACTACACCGCTGATGATGATGATGGTTATGATAACCGTTTTGTTTTGTGTTAAGTCGAAAGATCACACCTGGTCGCCTTATTCTCTTCCGTTTCTTAGAGCCAAAGAGTTTGACGCGTGAGAACACGTTCAGCTTGCTGGGTTTCTCACAGGGTCCCCTGTCCCCTGCTTTGCAATTATCCGGACTGCTTGCGCAGCGGCAGGCATTCGCCTTCTCCCGCTCCCTCGCCTGCCTCTTCTGCCGAATGAGGGAGCTGGCGATCGCCGCGGCCATAGCCAGCTTGGCGGCTTGGTGATGACAAAACGTCCCAGGAGAAAATTTGAGATCCTCCGCTCACCAAACAATGAATATTATCCAATGCAGTCTTTGTAGTATTGTTTTTAAGTCAACCAAATAATCCATGGTAGCCTTCAGGTGTGTAATAAAAGCATTATATTAGCCTTCACATTTTAATTGTCAAAGCTGGAAAAAAAGATTCTGGATAGTCCAAGCAGAAAAACCTTCAGCTGTGAATCAACAGCTAGTCCCTCCAATTCATACATTTGATTTGTTGTTGATCACTGCAGCTTCTCTTGCATGCACACAATGGCTGTGATGTGTTCACTCTACGTGAGAAAAATGCAGTCCTCAAATTGTTTTTCAGTCAATGAAACAACTCTTGTCATAGTTGTGTGTGCCATTGATGCAGCAACCACAAGCAATCCCCAATGCCACATACAGTATGGCTTATGGTAAATAGACCCTGTTAAAGCCATGAGGTATAAAAATCATGTATGTTATGCTGTGAAGAGAGAGAGAGAGAGAGAGAGAGAGAGAGAGAGAGAGAGAGAGAGAGAGAGAGAGAGAGAGAGAGAGAGAGAGAGAGTCTAGCCTCATTTTGGTGCAGAGGTTCCCCTATTACCGTTCTCCTAGCAGCAGGATATTATGCTGGCTGCAAGAGCACAGGTTTTTATTTAATTTAAAAATAAGAGTCCCCCTGCAAAGACACGCTAAACTTTAGAAATATATATATATTTAGTACTCTAGTGCAGTACAAATGTTTTTCACAGCATTGCAACCACTTTAGAAGGCTTACACCAATACTGGTACGTTGAAAGCTATTGTGTAGACTATATTTAAAGAAATAAACATTTAATAAAATACAAATATATGTAACTGGAATTACTCAATAGAGTCTGCTAAACTTAAATTGGTCTGGGTAATGGGTTTAATACAGAGTGCTAGTGACTTCTTAATCCACCCTCTCCACACACTGTGTATAAATTACATATTGACTTCTATAGAAAAAGCGATCCAATGTGACGAGGTAAAAAGGGGGTTGGGATTACTCAGTGGGGTCTGTAGAATCTATGTATGGTGTTATTTCATGAGGAAATGTGATCTAAATACCCAGCAGGACTTTATAATACAACCAATCCATTAGTCCCCAGCAATTACATATGGGCTTATAGAGAAAGATACATCATATAGTTTATCTATGTATGGTGCCATTTAATGGGGGACTGTGGTCTAAATACCCAGCAGCACTTTCTTCTCTTCCTCCTCAATGCACTGCAATTCATTGATGACGCTGCACTTGAAACACCGAAGACATTTTTGACTGTAGATTTTTTTTAAAGTAGAGTACCCGTGTCGTGAAATGTGGGTCTGAAATGTATGAGGACGACCTCTATCAACAACCCTCAGTAATTCAACTACTTAATAGGAACGTTGTATGTTAAACCGCCTTACAATGATCTGGTGCTATCCGTGGTCCTGAAGTCAATGCCGATATCCACGCAGAACTATCAACACTCAAAAAACAAACGCACTTGCAAACATTTTATTCAAAATGAAAATCGTGTTTATTTACAAGGTAAACGTAATGAATATCAAGCAGGCTATTAGTACACAGTATAATCACGCTTTCAGAACAGCAATGGACACAATTATTTACAAGTTACAGGCCTTTATGAGTTGCTTACCTAGCAAGGTTAGCAGTATACAATAAAGGTCTATTAACTCGTTTTCAAAAACAATAACAGAGAGAAGATAATTTACAATCTATATTATGGTAATTGTCTATGAAGGTCAGCAATGGCATTTTTTCTGAGTTTAAAGTGCATTACGTCAGACAATCCACAATAACAGTCGAAAGAGAAAATATTCTGAGAAGCACTGGAATGTATTTAATAAAACGTGTCAGTTAATTCCCGTTTTAACACACTGGGATACATTAATTCATTTCAGTCCCCCGTTTCATAAAATGTTTAGGCTAAAAATGCATGGTCTAACACACTCTATGATTCGTTTCAATCACTCATTGAATAAATAATACAATGAATGATGGGCACCGATATGGAAAATCTATATCGACATCAATTGCATTTTTCGATTCAATATTGATATGTCGGTTTGTAGAATAACACATTGCGACTGTGTTGAATGTTTCTGTATAGTCCAGACAAGTGCTTGTGGATTTCCCATTGGGCCAGGTGTGTTATGGTGGCATAAACCTATCTAAACAGTTTTAAATACAATCCAAATACCATCCACAGTTGATGGCCCATCAGCAGGCAACTAAGTATGCTAAGGAACCTGTTTCAGTTTTAGTGGAGGTTTTTAAAGAATGAGAAGCAGCCTGTGAGAAGGTCTGTTGGAGGGCGTTGCGCATGCAGGAAGAGTTATGTAAGCTATTTTTTTTACAGAACACTGAAGAATAATCCAAAATCACGATATGAATTGCTCATATCGATATCAAACAATATCGATATCGACTTATCAAAATTGGTGCCCACCACTACATTAAATAAATAACAAATGTATATTTAAATATAATTTCATTATTAAAGGGCAATTCTGACACTTTTCAACCTCACATGCAGGAAGGTAAATGAACCCCTTTACAAACATATACTGGCTTAGAAGTCTATCCTTTGTTATGGCAAATGTTCATTTTATTCACCCTGGCATTAAATATACTGTAAATGGAGAATGTCACGGACTGTCACATTGATGTCTTCATGGCTGAATGAAAATGATGTTGAAAAGTGGTGGGCTTATATTTTGAAGGTTTCCTCATGACCATATAAAAGTGACGCCATAACTTGTGCTGCTGGCAGAATACTAGTGGTGCCACTACTCCTTTCACCTCCCTAACTCTGCGGTATGAATTGCGCAATAGACAGGAGTCTTGTCCAAATTGATTAGGAGAAACAGGTAACTGAATATAAGCATATGACAGGCATGAGACGCTGATCCAAAAACAATTCAAGAAAACGTTGTATCGTATAAATCCAGGGATATATATAGATAGCTCTGATGTCGCATATGTCCTCATCGCAAAAATAATCAGGAGAGGGAGGTGTGTCCAGTTGTGTTTTCTGCTAAGACTAACTTGTTTGCGGCAGATCATGCCTCATTCACCTCCCTGTCCGTCCCCTCTCCAACTGGGATGTGGTCATGTGATATGAATCTGCATAATATACTTTCCAAAAGGTTCATTCAATCGGTGCATTCCCGAAGCGCCGAGAACATAAACCGAGATCTCATCGGTTTCCAGAAGGACTAAGGTATAGGTCTTCATCCTGAGGTCAAATCTATCTAACGTCAATGCCGTGCCTGTCTTCACTCAGGTAACAACCACACCCGACATCAGATTGAAATGCATTTCAATTTAGTTGTGGTTTCGGATTTGGCGACATATATCCTATAGGTCTTTTCAGGTCAATGAAAGTTCGAGGATCAATGAGTGGCGTCTCCTGGTTTTATTTGGATGAATAATTAAAGCATAACCAATCATATTCTTCGATTGAGATTTAATGAGATCTAATGTGAAATAAAATGTCCATGTAGGCTAGTATAAATTTCCCCTATTATAACTTTCTTTGTATTTGGATGAATGATTTCCATAAAATTATAACCCTACTTTAAAGCCCTTTAGTTGCTTTGATTCGTGGTATAAATCTAGGTTTATACTAGTGGCACTGTTGTTTTGATTTTCTGTTTACGTTCCTCTGGTGTTCAATTGCCTTCTCTAAGGCCCTTAACACAGATCATTTCTTCAATTGCATCACCTGCAGTTCATAGAGAATCACTCACACTTAGAATGACCTAATTCTTGCCTTCTCGTATCAACAGTAAAATAACAACCTCACCCTTACCAACAACAACAGTTAAACTGTGAATAGATAAATGTTTTAACATCACATATCGCAGGAAGGTAACACAATGTCACTTAAGCACCTTGGACAGGGAGCGTCATTTATAACTTCAGGACATTGGAAAGGGATTATCACTTATGACTTCAGTGCCTTGGACAGGGAGCGTCACTTAACTTTAGCACATTGGACAGCGAAAACGTACACTACTATTTCTATGAAATACCGATTAAATTATATTTGACAGGGAATGTCACTACATTAGCACCGTGAGCAAAAACGTCACAAGATCAGCACCAGGGACAGGGATGTTACCTCTGAGCTCAGCACAATGGACAGGAACCGTTACTCTAAGATCAGCCCCGTAGACAACACTCATACTCACAACAGGCACTCCAGGAGGGGAAAACTACGTCAACCTATTTCAACCTACAGTATGCCAACAAGAGCATTAGGCTATGTAGGCTCAGTACACTCTTAGAAAGGAAGGTGCTATCTAGAACCTAAAAGGGTTCTGCGGCTGTCCCCATAGGATAACTCTTTGAAGAACACATTTTGGTTCCAGGTAAAAAACCTTTTGGTTCCATATAGAACCTTTTTGGGTTCCATGAAGAACCCTTTTCACAGAGTCTACATGGAACCCAAAAGGGTTCTACCTGGAACAAAAAATGGTTCTCCCATGGGGACAGTCGAATAACCCTTTTGAAATCCTTTTTGCTAAGAGTGTGGGCTAGGCCTAATATTTGATTGAATTGAATGGGAAAAGTACGATACTTTTTAGCTAAATCGGGGCCTCCTCCCCCCAAAACTCATTTTTTGCTATTTTATTTTAAAAACATAAAGATGATTCTATATTGTAACAATAAAACGTCTTTAAGTAAGCGTACCTGATGCTGATCTCCGCAGAGGGAAAGTCATGCTTCGCCAAGGAGGAGTCCTTTGTTAATGTTTCAGCAGGACTTTTCGAAGTTTAAACCGACAATTCTCAAAGGCATTCCATCCATTAAATGTGTGCACGTGGTTGTGATAGGATATCATTATAGAGCATTAGTGGAAGGCCATTATTATGACTTTAGAAACGCTCGTTAATGATTTATCCCAAGGTATCGCTGATCGGGGAAAAAAGCATGCATATCACTGGGCCACTGTAGCCTACGCTGATGTGCAGGAAGGTATGGGAACCCCTTTACAAACATATACTGGCTTGGAAGTCTATCCTTTGTTATGGCAAATGTTCATTTTATTCACCCTGGCATTAAATGTACTGTAAAGTGTGAATGTTATGGACTGTGACATTGATGTCTACATGGCTGAATTGATCTAAACATCATATAGATCGCAGGTATCCATAGACTACAACACCTCCCACAGCAGCCGTGGAAATAAAGGGGAAGCCAAGCAAACCACCCCCCTTAAAGATGGATTCTGCACTAGGGGGGAACAGAGCCACTTTCTGCCCCACAGCAGAAAGCAGAGGTGGGGAACGTTGCGCATCATGGCAAACAAAATGTACATACATACTTCTGTTCTATTGCAAGTGTTCATTTTCTGGAGTAACTTCTTTGTTGTAATATCGCAAACCAACGTGGCAGTTTCACCATTAAGGATTCCAGCTTTAAAGATTTGACTCGCAACTCATTAAATCCAGAAGTAATACGGAAGTCTTATTAGGCCTTATTAGGCCTTCCTGTTACGACACAGATGGTCGTCATCCTGGTGAACAATAGGCCAACGGTTTTGCATTAGAGACATGATCAAATGAAAAAAAAATATTTTAATAATTAGAATGAGTCATAATTAGTGCAGGGAGTGGGCTATATTTTTATTTATTTATTTCACCTTTATTTAACCAGGTAGGCTAGTTGAGAACAGGTTATTTAGATTACTTGTTGGTTATCACTGCATTGTCGGAACTAGAAGCACAAGCATTTCGCTACACTCGCATTAACATCTGCTAACCATGTGTATGTGACAAATAGAATTTGATTTGATTTGATTTTGATTTGATTTGAGGTTCTCATTTGCAACTGCGACCTGGCCAAGATAAAGCATAGCAGTGTGAACAGACAACACAGAGTTACACATGGAGTAAACAATTAACAAGTCAATAACACAGTAGAGAAAAAAAGGGGAGTCTATATACAATGTGTGCAAAAGGCATGAGGTGGTAGGCGAATAATTACAATATTGCAGATTAACACTGGAGTGATAAATGATCAGATGATCATGTACAGGTAGAGATATTGGTGTGCAAAAGAGCAGAAAAGTAAATAAATAAAAACTGTGGGGATGAGGTAGGTGAAAATGGGTGGGCTATTTACCAATAGATTATGTACAGCTGCAGCGATCGGTTAGCTGCTCAGATAGCTGATGTTTGAAGTTGGTGAGGGAGATAAAAGTCTCCAACTTCAGCGATTTTTGCAATTGTTCCAGTCACAGGCAGCAGAGTACTGGAACGAAAGGCGGCTCGAATGAGGTGTTGGCTTTAGGGATGATCAATGAGATACACCTGCTGGAGCGCGTGCTACGGATGGGTGTTGCCATCGTGACCAGTGAGCTGAGATAAGGCGGAGCTTTGCCTAGCATGGCCTTGTAGATGACCTGGAGCCAGTGGGTCTGGCGACGAATATGTAGCGAGGGCCAGCCGACTAGAGCATACAAGTCGCAGTGGTGGGTAGTATAAGGTGCTTTAGTGACAAAACGGATGGCACTGTGATAAACTGCATCCAGTTTGCTGTGAAGAGTGTTGGAAGCAATTTTGTAGATGACATCGCCGAAGTCGAGGATCGGTAGGATAGTCAGTTTTACTAGGGTAAGCTTGGCAGCGTGAGTGAAGGAGGCTTTGTTGCGGAATAGAAAGCCGACTCTTGATTTGATTTTCGATTGGAGATGTTTGATATGGGTCTGGAAGGAGAGTTTGCAGTCTAGCCAGACACCTAGGTACTTATAGGTGTCCACATATTTAAGGTCGGAGCCATCCAGTGTGGTGATGCTAGTCGGGCATGCGGGTGCAGGCAGCGATCGGTTGAAAAGCATGCATTTGGTTTTACTAGCGTTTAAGAGCAGTTGGAGGCCACGGAAGGAGTGTTGTATGGCATTGAAGCTTGATTGGAGGTTAGATAGCACAGTGTCCAATGACGGGCCGAAAGTGTATAGAATGGTGTCGTCTGCGTAGAGGTGGATCAGGGAATCGCCCGCAGCAAGAGCAACATCATTGATATACACAGAGAAAAGAGTCGGCCCGAGAATTGAACCCTGTGGCACCCCCATAGAGACTGCCAGAGGACCGGAAAACATGCCCTCCGATTTGACACACTGAACTCTGTCTGCAAAGTAATTGGTGAACCAGGCAAGGCAGTCATCCGAAAAACCGAGGCTACTGAGTCTGCCGGTAAGAATATGGTGATTGACAGAGTCGAAAGCCTTGGCAAGGTCGATGAAGACGGCTGCACAGTACTGTCTTTTATCGATGGCGGTTATGATGTCGTTTAGTACCTTGAGTGTGGCTGAGGTGCACCCGTGACCGGCTCGGAAACCAGATTGCACAGCGGAGAAGGTACGGTGGGATTCGAGATGGTCAGTGACCTGTTTGTTGACTTGGCTTTCGAAGACCTTAGATAGGCAGGGCAGAATGGATATAGGTCTGTAACAGTTTGGGTCCAGGGTGTCTCCCCCTTTGAAGAGGGGATGGCTGCGGCAGCTTTCCAATCCTTGGGGATCTCAGACGATATGAAAGAGAGGTTGAACAGGCTGGTAATAGGGGTTGCGACAATGGCGGCGGATAGTTTCAGAAATAGAGGGTCCAGATTGTCAAGCCCAGCTGATTTATACGGGTCCAGGTTTTGCAGCTCTTTCAGAACATCTGCTATCTGGATTTGGGTAAAGGAGAACCTGGAGAGGCTTGGGCGAGGAGCTGCGGGGGGGCCGGAGCTGTTGGCCGAGGTTGGAGTAGCCAGGCGGAAGGCATGGCCAGCCGTTGAGAAATGCTTGTTGAAGCTTTCGATAATCATGGATTTGTCAATGGTGACCGTGTTCCCTAGCCTCAGTGCAGTGGGCAGCTGGGAGGAGGTGCTCTTGTTCTCCATGGACTTCACAGTGTCCCAGAACTTTTTGGAGTTGGAGCTACAGGATGCAAACTTCTGCCTGAAGAAGCTGGCCTTAGCTTTCCTGACTGACTGCGTGTATTGGTTCCTGACTTCCCTGAACAGTTGCATATCGCGGGGACTGTTCGATGCTATTGCAGTCCGCCACAGGATGTTTTTGTGCTGGTCGAGGGCAGTCAGGTCTGGAGTGAACCAAGGGCTGTATCTGTTCTTAGTTCTGCATTTTTTGAACGGAGCATGCTTATCTAAAATGGTGAGGAAGTTACTCTTAAAGAATGACCAGGCATCCTCAACTGACGGGATGAGGTCAATGTCCTTCCAGGATACCCGGCCAGGTCGATTAGAAAGGCCTGCTCACAGAAGTGTTTTAGGGAGCGTTTGACAGTGATGAGGGGTGGTCGTTTGACTGCGGCACCGTAGCGGATACAGGCAATGAGGCAGTGGTCGCTGAGATCCTGGTTGAAGACAGCGGAGGTGTATTTGGAGGGCCAGTTGGTCAGGATGACGTCTATGAGGGTGCCCTTGCTTACAGAGTTAGGGTTGTACCTGGTGGGTTCCTTGATGATTTGTGTGAGATTGAGGGCATCTAGCTTAGATTGTAGGACTGCCGGGGTGTTAAGCATATCCCAGTTTAGGTCACCTAACAGAACAAACTCTGAAGCTAGATGGGGGGCAATCAATTCACAAATGGTGTCCAGGGCACAGCTGGGAGCTGAGGGGGGTCGGTAGCAGGCGGCAACAGTGAGAGACTTATTTCTGGAGAGAGTAATTTTCAGAATTAGTAGTTCGAACTGTTTGGGTATGGACCTGGAAAGTATGACATTATTTTGCAGGCTATCTCTGCAGTAGACTGCGACTCCTCCCCCTTTGGCAGTTCTATCTTGACGGAAGATGTTATAGTTGGGTATGGAAATCTCTGAATTTTTGGTGGCCTTCCTGAGCCAGGATTCAGACACGGCAAGGACATCAGGGTTAGCAGAGTGTGCTAAAGCAGTGAGTAAAACAAACTTAGGGAGGAGGCTTCTGATGTTGACATGCATGAAACCAAGGCTTTTTCGATCACAGAAGTCAACAAATGAGGGTGCCTGGGGACATGCAGGGCCTGGGTTTACCTCCACATCACCCGCGGAACCGAGAAGGAGTAGTATGAGGGTGCGGCTAAGGGCTATCACAACTGGTCGCCTAGAGCGTTGGGGACAGAGAACAAGAGGAGCAGGTTTCTAGGCATGGTAGAATATATTCAGGGCATAATGCACAGACAGGGGTATGGTGGGGTGCGGGTATGGCGGAGGTAAGCCCAGGCGCTGGGTGATGATGAGAGAGGTTTTATCTCTGGACATGCTGGTTGTAATGAGTGAGGTCACCGCATATGTGGGAGGTGGGACAAAGGAGGTATCAGGGGTATGAGGAATGGGACTAGGGGCTCCATTGTGAACTAAAACAATGATAACTAACCTGAGCAACAGTATACAAGGCATATTGACATTTGAGAGAGACATACAGCGAGGCATACAGTAATCACAGGTGTTGAATTGGGAAAGCTAGCTAAAACAGTGGGTGAGACAACAGCTAATCAGCTAGCATAACAACAGCAGGTGAGATGGCATTGACTAGGCAACTCGGCCGACAGATAAAACAAACAAGCAGAATGGAGTACCGTGATTAATGGACAGTCCAGCGTGCATCAGCTATGTAGCCAAGTGATCAGAGTCCAGGGGGCAGCGGTGGATGGGGCAGGGGGGCTGGGCTGGCGAGTGTTATATATAGTATATATAAACTACGATCTGTAAGCTGCAGTCATATTTGCGACCCTGTCTATCATTAGGTAACTCTAATAGAAAGTCTAACTGACCACAAACATTTCCACAGTCATTGGGGGAAAACTTTAAGGTAGACACAATAGCCAGCTTCCCGGAAACCATTTCCATTCATTTCTACCATTAAATCTCTACCATTGAACTTCATCTCAGGGCAGGGGCGTTCTTTTCCAATCCGATTCAGATTCTTTAGTCTACAGATTGTATTTTCAAGGTAGGCTATAAGAACACCAGCATACCAGGTATGCCCTCTTATGTGCAGTATTACAAACTGGTGATAACTTATCCCCGTTGAGTTGTAACTCGTCAAACTGGAACACTCTCCACTAGATGGAGCCAAATGAAAGTAAAATCATTTAGGAGTGAGTGGGGCTCCAGGGTCCATATTCATAAAGTGGGTCAGGATGTGAGTACTGATCTAGGATCAGCACTCCTACTCTGACACACTTTATGTACAAACAACAATGTGGTCCAAGACATCATCACCTACTACTTCTCCCATGAAGGAAAAAAATCATTGAAGGTTTACTGTAGTGCATCCAGGCTGGGGTTAGGGGGGTTCCAATGCCGGGGGAAAAGCATTGAAGGTTTACTGTGGTGCATCCAGGCTGGGGTTAGGGGTTCCAATGCCGGGGAAAAGCATTGAAGGTTTACTGTGGTGCATCCAGGCTGGGGTTAGGGGGTTCCAATGCCGGGGAAAAGCATTGAAGGTTTACTGTGGTGCATCCAGGCTGGGGTTAGGGGGTTCCAATGTCGGGGGAAAAGCATTGAAGGTTTACTGTGGTGCATCCAGGCTGGGGTTAGGGGTTCCAATGCCGGGGAAAAGCATTGAAGGTTTACTGTGGTGCATCCAGGCTGGGGTTAGGGGGTTCCAATGCCGGGGAAAAGCATTGAAGGTTTACTGTAGTGCATCCAGGCTGGGGTTAGGGGTTCCAATGCCGGGGAAAAGCATTGAAGGTTTACTGTGGTGCATCCAGGCTGGGGTTAGGGGGTTCCAATGCCGGGGAAAAGCATTGAAGGTTTACTGTGGTGCATCCAGGCTGGGGTTAGGGGGTTCCAATGCCGGGGAAAAGCATTGAAGGTTTACTGTGGTGCATCCAGGCTGGGGTTAGGGGGGTTCCAATGCCGGGGGAAAAGCATTGAAGGTTTACTGTGGTGCATCCAGGCTGGGGTTAGGGGGGTTCCAATGCCGGGGGAAAAGCATTGAAGGTTTACTGTGGTGCATCCAGGCTGGGGTTAGGGGGTTCCAATGCCGGGGAAAAGCATTGAAGGTTTACTGTGGTGCATCCAGGCTGGGGTTAGGGGATTCCAATGCCGGGGAAAAGCATTGAAGGTTTACTGTAGTGCATCCAGGCTGGGGTTAGGGGTTCCAATGCCGGGGAAAAGCATTGAAGGTTTACTGTGGTGCATCCAGGCTGGGGTTAGGGGGGTTCCAATGCCGGGGGAAAAGCATTGAAGGTTTACTGTGGTGCATCCAGGCTGGGGTTAGGGGGGTTCCAATGCCGGGGGAAAAGCACATCCTAATCCTGTTGAATGACATCAACATGACATTCAAAGGACAACTGAATTCAAGCAAAGCCCAAAGATGTATATCAAAAAGACAAACCAGGTGCAAACATGACATTTTCATGGACAAACCCTCAGGAGAGATTTCTCTTCCCATTCTGATGGCTTGCTTCAATCGACAGCAGAAGATTTTGTGACACGTATTACGGCAGGGGGACTCAATAATCTCCACCTCCACAGATTGGCTAGAATCCTGCCATAACCGAACATAATCCAGGGTCTTGCACCGTGGATATAATATATCCTACCATAAAATGAGTTCGATTGTGCACCAACAATACACATACTGCACACACACACAGTAAGACGTGGATGTATATAACCCTCTCTCACCAGAGACAGCAGAATATCCTTCGAGATCAAGGAAGAACACCCGTGTCCATTATCTTTTTGCCTGAGTATCTTTCTTCTGGAGGTAATACACACCATTTGGCCTGGAAAATTGTGACTAGGCACTGCCAGTACTCAGGATGAGTGACTGTGCTGCCAAGACACATGTCGATGGGCTCCTGTCATGTGTAACCCGGTGGTGAAGGAGTTTGGACAGAGGGTTTTTGGTGTAAATGGGATTTAAATGTCTTCAATAAAAGCCTTTGTGATACCTCTAGTTTGTCCATACAAAATTTGCTTTGTGTTTTTGGATAAATGATCAGTTGGCATAAATGGATACGTTGAAACGGTAATAATCAGAATCCAAAAATATATGCATGTAGTTAAATTGCGGTGAGTTACATTATCTCCAGCTTCCTACACTTTAATGCTGATGATAAACTGCCAGGATAGATATGTTAGTGTCCACACATGATCAGTGGGCGGTGAGAGACAGCAGTCTTGCAGCCCTAGGGTCTGCTGTGGCTATGGGCAGAGGCAGACCTCCATCTGCCGAATAACAGTCCACAATAATGTGGCTTACGCTGTCACAATTGACAGTCACTTGTGTTCATGTCTAAAGCGTAGAACAGGGCTTTAAAGCACCAATTCATATGGGACAAAAAATATATATAAAAACATTTGTTTATTGAAGATGTTGGAGCCTGAAACACAACACAAAACACCCCTTTGACAGTCCATCTGGAAAATCGAGTATGGATGCTGAGCTGAAACATTACCGAAGATACCCACCTTTAGTATCCTTTAAGGAAAAAGGCAATTGAAAGTGGCATCATCTCAACTTCAAATCCTTATGTTATCAACCGTTCTGTTCCTTTATCTGCACTTTATTTAACCTCCTTAATTCACATGATTTTATAAACGTTAAATTACTTTGTGTCTACAGTCTACACTAACTTAATCCACTGCAAAGTCTAAAAATTCAAGATCCTTTGGGGTCCTTAGAAACTGTCTAAATGACCTCTAACCTTCTACCAGAGAAAGAGAGAGAGCGAGAGACAAAGATAGAGAGAGAGCAGAGATGTTTTGTTGTACCCTTACCAGATAACTGTTTTGATTTATTCTTACTCTGAGTAGCTACAATGACCTAGTAGCCACCTAGGCTACTATTTAGTCATTCTAGTCATGTGAATGCTATGAATGAACCATTGTTTTTCTAATGTATGAATATGATGTCATTATGAGAGCTCCTGGTCTAAACCCTGTTAGGTCTACTCCCTGTAGAGGTCTACTCAATGAATTATATATATATATACTAGATGACTATTAAGGGGCGCTGTGTTGAAGCCACCGTGCCTCCATCTTGGCACTCCCCCACAGTGTAAAAATATTTTGGAACCTAATAGAAATGCATTTATTAACGTCTACATTCTTTTTTTGCCACATTTATTCTATTTCAGACAACTTATTGCAAACTTAAAAATGCAAAAGGGAAAAATATATACAAATATATTTTTTTAGAGATGACTCATTTTACTGTCCCCACTACAACAAAAAAATACTTCAATACATTAACAGGGAGTGTCAACATGGCCGACCGGTGGCTTCAAAGCCTCTCAATGGCCAATACATAGAATCAGCAATCCAGGGTTTATATACATCACTTGGTGTACTCCCTGTAGTGAAAGCAGTGAGAACTCGCGGTCTACTACCTCCTTTGTCTCCATGGCAATTTTATTTTCCCAGCGTCCATTGCGGCGTTTCCCGCGGAGATTCTGTTCATGACATAAATATTTGTCCAGAACGCGCACCTCGCAGTGAACCACCATAAACTCTCCATTACGCACTACAGTTGTCATAACAGACCGGGTGTCTGTCTCTCCTCTCCATGCACACGGCATATTCTGTTTAGCCTACACTGTTTACATTTTTATCCAGTCGTTTCTCCTTGTTATTTGCATATCGTATCGACTGTGTGTAGGTAACCTTGATAATAGTCAAAACCGTTGTGATATTATATTGATGAGGCGCACTGAATTCGTTTAGTTGAAAGATCATTAACCGACTTCATGTTAAATCCCTACATTACAGCGAAAGTGGCATAAAGCATTCCTAAAGGCTATACATTCTGTCATTTAGGTAGGCTGATCACTCACCTCTGGTTGCATGTTCCTTTTCCTCCTTTGTCACTTGTTTCGCCGTTTTCGCACTCATAGAGCCGTCTTGGTAAATCGCACAATGAAGCTTCAACCCAGCAGAACAACGCCACACTGGTTCTCCTTCGAATTACAAGAATATGTCAAGCGGTTTCAGATTTTTTTGTTGTTATCATCAGGTGGGGCTCTGTGGCACAAAAACACTAAGGATAAGCTACTTGACCGTAAACTACTGGTCGTTTAGCCAGGGAGTGTGCTGACTTGATTTATTGAGAGAGGTAATATATAAAACATAATTTACCATGTGAATTCAGTGTCCAGTAAAACACGTAATCTTAATGTAATATTAAATAAGATATTTTCAGCATTGTTGTAAACCACATAAAACAGTTCGATACTCAGACCACTCCGCCACGTTTTTGCAAGCAAAGCAAAACTGCCATAACCGAGACATACACACATTGATACAAATTATCATATTTCTAAGGTGTCAAATTGATAGCAGGTGATACAAAATGACAAGTGAACGGAGGTAGTTTACCAAGATTGAGTAACCTCCCTCCGTGTCCTTCCACAAGAACCGACAACGCATCCCCCACTCAGCCACACAGGTCCGCGCCTGCGAGACTCTGTCTGAAGAGCACTATTCAGGGACTCAAGATTCCAAGGAGCCAACTTCACAATGCAAGTGTCAAGTTGTTTAAAGAGATTTCATTGAAACAAAACAGTCAGTCAAAATGAATAAAACGACATTTAAATAATCTGAAATGCATGAATTACTCCCCGTATTTTGTATTATTACTCCCAATACAGGCACTAGCCTCTTCCAAAAAGGACTTCAATAACGCGTGACAGCCTAATCATCATCATCATCATCATCGTGATCAGAATCATCATCCTCATCATCATCATCTGTCATACTTCTTCGTTTTAGGTTGTTGTGATTATCACGACTACTTGGTAAACCTACTTGGAACATTTTATTATCTTAGTCTTGGCTTTCTTTCCTGTCATGATCATTATGACTTTCTGAGGTCCATTTAGTTCTTATACTAACGAACTAATCAAGAGTAACTGGCTCAAAACTACAGTCTACAAGATTGAGGGCAGAGTAGATTGACTGGGGTTATTAGGCATAAGGCCAACTGGGGGGGGTCTGAGTTATTTTATTGTATTTTTGTTGACAGGACAGAAGAAATGACAGATAGGGAGGCAGATATTAGAGAGGGTTACATAAAGTGGTGAAGGGCACAGACACAGACAGTCGGGGGAGTGGGCATATGTGATCCATAGTCCGGACCAGACTTCAGCACATTGATAGGATTTTTCAATTAGATTATTGTATATAAAATAATATAGGATTAGAATCCTATCGGAGTCAAATAGTACTGGTTCCAAAATCTGATAAGATTTTTCTATTGGATTCTAATTGCATTCTAATTGGATCGTTGTATTTTAATCCTATAGTATCCTATAGGATTTCGAGTTTTTTTGTTCTCCTATAGGATTTAAATACATTTTGTTGATGGGAATTGTATATATATTTATGTTACTTCAGGATTTTTTTCCTCAAAACATAGCTATACACTAATAGGATTCTGATAGAGGTGATACAAAATCTTACAGCATTGCGAGAATCCTACAGGATCCGTTAGGATGAGCCTACTTTTGATGTCCATGAAAGACAGCAGTCCAATAGGATTCCAATAGCTTTCTGATAGAGCATCCACAATCAATATTTTTTTTGTTGGATATTATGTTGCAACAAGATTAAAGTACATTTTCAATGGTAAGCAATTTATTTTGTAAGTGGATCTTTCCATGTCATTTCAGCAAGCCATCTCAGATTGTTCTGAAATCATTTCTGCAGTTAGAAAGAAGACAAGATAAGCTTTCCAGAAGCCATTTATTTTAATTTATAGGATTCATATAATATTAAATAATTATAGCACCCAACATCTGATTTGGACCAAACTTTTTTCTAACAATGAGTAAGACATGAGGAATCCAAAGAAGTGGTCAGAAGCTACCCACGGATCCCCCCACACACCATGCCAATCCCACCCCAACGACCAGTATATAGTTTCAGTTTTCTATGTCTGACAAGTAGTATGGTGCTGCGGCTTGGAAGTATTGTTTCTTCATCCTATGCAATGTATTCTCAGTGAATTTGTTATAGTCCCCCCTGTTTAGAGTCATTTGCCATTAAAGCTGTTGGGTTTACGTCCCATCCTACATCTTGATATTACCAGGTTCGGACTACTAGATGATGCTGTAAAAATGCTAATGTACCATAGGTACAATTGACTTGCGTTGGATTTGTGTCACAAATGCAATAAATTTAGCATTTGAAACAGTGGCTAGGTAAACAAAACCAATGCGTGGGTTGCTCCAGAGGGGTATCCTATGAAGCAAGCTAGACACATTCTAGCTCAAGCTTCATCTGTATATTACTCATCCTCTCAGTGTTGCCAGCTCCTCAGTAAGGAAAGTAGCTATTGGCTGTCCTAAAAGTCGCTAAATGACTTCATCACAAAATTTGCATTAATGGCCATGTGCATGTAATTGTGATGGATGCTGTAGGAGAGAGGAAGAATATCGTGGGAGAGACAAAAAGTGAGTAAAAAACACCCTAAATATGTTTAGAACTACAAATGAACTTTCTTCTGTCGATTCTAGTTTTTTTTAATGTCACAATTCCAACCCTCCTCCTTTATCCGGGCTTGGAACCGGCAAAAGTGACCCAAAAGAGACACTCTGGCGGAGTTACTTAGTTTTTTATTTTATTTTATTTTTAAAGTTTTTTTAGTTTAGTTTTTTACATTAACATCCCGCCCTGAATGTAAGCCATGGCGGGATCAGCCAGCAGTGGCTTCCTGCATGTACAATTAATTTGCAGTCTGGACAAGGAGTGGTGAACATCTCCTGCTCTGACTGCAGCTGGGAGGGACTGCTGCGTGAGGACTGGGCCGCCTGTGAGTGCTTTGGGATGGGGCCCACGGCAGCACCCGCTGCTCGTTGAGAAGAGTAAGAACGATACGTGCTTTCACGTCAGAGTCTCCAAAAGTCTCCAATAACATCAGAAAAAGTCGCTAGATTTGTTGCTAGTTGCTTTTTTGAAAATGTGTCGCTAGAGGGCTCTGAATACTCACTAAATATAGCGACAAAGTCGCTAAGTTGGCAACACTGCATCCTCCTGCGCTAACTCTAGCAGGCTAGTAACTGCGCATGCTTGTCGCATATGGCTAGTCAAACGCCAAACTCTTCATTGAGACAATGCTGATACAGCAATCCATGGGCGAGTCAGTGGCACTATTTCCTTTGTGCCGAAATCCAAATGAAATAAAAGTTATCTTGAAAATTCAGCAGGCTATGGTGTGAAATAGGCTTTTAGAAGTGCCATATTTATTTTATTACTTATCGTTAATGCCGTCTTTGATGTGCTTATCAATTAACAACCACAAGCACCTTTCCCCCACTCCTATCAATGCAATTGTCACGCCGTGGCCATAGAGAGGTTTTTATTCTCTATTTTGGTTAGGTCAGGGTGTAACTAGGATGGGCATTCTAGTTTCCTTATTTCTATGTTAGTGTGGTTCCCAATCAGAGGCAGCTGTCTATCGTTGTCTCTGATTGGGGATCATATATAAAGTTGTCATTTTCCATTTGGGTTTTGTGGGATGTTGTTTTCTGTTTAGTGTTTTTCTCCTGACAGAACTTGGCACTTTCGTTTTCACCTTTTGTCATTTTGTTTGAGTGTTTTTTGAACATTAAATCATGAACACTTCCCATGCTGCCCTTTGGTCTCATTCCAACGACAGCCGTTACAGCAATAATGTTATTAAATCATACGAAAGTGTTACCGTATGTGAAGTTTCAAATGCATTCTGTCATTACTAAATGTGTAATGTGACCCCTGGGGCCTCTCAGGGGTGTGCTTAGTCCCCTCCTGTACTCACTGTTCACGCACGACTGTGTTGCCGCACACAACTCCAGCACCATCATTAAGTTTGCTGACGACACGTGGTAGGCCTGATCACCGACAACGATAAGACTACAGGGAGGAGGTCAGAGACCTGGCAGTGTGATGGCAAGGACAACAACCTCTCCTTCAATGTGATCAAGACAAAGGAGATGATTGTGGACTACAAGAAACAAAGGGCCAAGCACGCCCACATCCACATCGACAGGGTTGTAGTGGAGCAGGTTGAGAGCTTCAAGTTCCTCTGTGTCCACATCACTAAGGTATTATCATGGTCCACACACACCAACACAGTCATGAAGAGGGTACGACAATGCCTCTTCCCCCTCAGGAGGCTGAAAAGATTTGGCATGGGCCCTCAGATCCTCAAAAAGTTATACTGTTATGCTGCACCATTGAGAGCATCTTACTTGCTACATCACCTCTTGGTATGACAACTGCTTGGCATCCAACAACAAGACGCTACAGAGAGGAGGGTATTGCTTACGGCCCAGTACATCACTGGGGCCAAGCTCCCTGCCATCCAGGACATCTATACCAGGCGGTGTCAGAGGAAGGCCCTAAAAATGGTCAAAGACTCTCTGACACCATACGGCAGCTTCTACCCCCAAGCCATAAGACTGCTAAATAGTTAGTCCGGGTAGCTATTGCTTAACTACTTAGCTATCTGCATTGAATCTTTTTGATAACTCTTTTTACTCATCACATATGCTGCTGGTCCTGTTGCCTAGTCACTTTATCCCTACCTACAGTATATGTACATATCTACCTCAATTACCTCTCACTCCTGCACATCGACTCGGTACTGATGCACCGTGTATATATAGTCAAGTTTTAGTTAATCATTGTGTATTTATTTACTCATTGTGTAACTACATAAAACATTTTCCTTTTAAGTATTTTCTTAGAGAGTACTAATGTTACTGTCCCCACTATAACAAAAATATACCTAAATAGATGTCATTTTGTCCTTGAAACATTTCATTCCATTCATTCCTATGGAGGACTGCTCCTACTGGGTAGTGCCAATATGGCCGACCAGTTGCTTCATATCCTCTCAATGGCCAATGCATAACATCAGCAATCCAGGGTTAATATGCAGTACATCATTGGTACCGACTCAAAGGGCCAAGCTTCCATAAACAGGAAGCAAATTCATATTTCAGCTCGTCATTGTAATTTCTAAGCAAAATATATTTATCTGTGAACAAGATCATTGCTTGAATACAGGTGCTGTCAATGTCCATTGGGGAGATGACAGCATTGTCTATGATAAATCTTACATTCTGTTAGCTGTGCAAAACTATATAATGGTTAATAAGGACTTTGTAGTTATACATTTGAGAAATATTCCCAATAGTTTCCAAGTCCTATGTTTTCTTCTGATGCTTTCACACTGCCTGTTCTGCTGGTAGTACCACACTCACATTGTGACTGCGTGTAAGCCTGTTTTAGAGGTCTTAGTGCCCTGTTTATACTCTTATCATCCAAAGGTCACGAAAGCTCAGACGGGGAAAACAGCAGGACAGTTAGATATTGGAAAAGACACAATTTGCGAGGCAGAACTTCATCAGCCTGAGCTGGCATCGTCCCTAGGAAGAGATCAGGAGCTGACAGTTTTGCGAGCTCTGCAAAAACTGTACAACTTAGAGTTATACTGACATGCCCACCTCTGCCCCTCATTTGGGTACACAATCAATGTTTTTTTTTGTGACACAGACTAGAATTTACAACAGCCGTTTTTAACCTTTATCAAGAGTGGAAATAACCTTGTGGTTGAAGAACCCCTATTCAGCGGTCTTGCACTTCAAACACAGAGTTGACACAAGTCAGACAGCAACTGTCAATATTTGTTGTGTTGCCCAAGTTTGGACCACATTTGTCTTCAATTAGTAAAAATGTATGAACAATTTCATTTGAATCAGCAAAATATATAGACCAATAGATTTAATAATAACAGTTAGGTTTTAACTCAAGCCACCCACAAAAAAAATTTAAACTCGAAGAGGAATTTTATACAGACTCACAGAGAGACGGAGAGAGAGAGAGAGAGAGAGAGAAAGCGAAAGGGAGAGAGATTCGCTTACCCAGGTGGTCATGTGCAAATAGTCTCCTGTACTTTGGAGTTTAGAGTCAAGTTTGTCCATTCCTTTTTGGTCTTTTCTGTTTGGTGGGATATCAATAAGAATAACTACCTAGAGCAACAAGATGACAAGGATTTGTTTATTTGTCATAACTGCGGTGTTCATGGTGGAAAACGAGTTCACTTCTGGAGGTAGGCTTCACACATTTAACAGAAAAACAGATATCGACAAATAGTATCCTATGCTTTTCACAAGTGCTTCTTTATCATTCTTTATGATAGTATAGAAATACCGTACGAATGTGATGTTTGATTCACATATTATTCACATAACATTTTCTATTATATCTGCTTCACATAAACCCAAACCAGGGCTTTACTTTGATTTCAGTAAACTGGCCTCACTTCTTCCCTGATAACTCATACCCGTAGTGGGCACAGGGGCATGTTCCCCCTCAGCTTTGTCCTGTTTAAAAATATATATATCTATTATCATTTTAATACATTTTTTTGTGGTTGTTTCTCTGTAATACCTAGCCATCTAGCAATTTTATGAAGTTGTTTTAGCTAGCCCAGATAGGTTCTCAATCACCCATCCTTATAACTAGCTACCAAGAAGCCATTTCAGGCTATCAAGTTAGAGTGGATTACTTGTATAACTATATTAGCTGGCATGCCTGCTGGCAAGGTTGGTAGACTTTAGAAAAGAAACGCAATATCTAAATGGATAAGACTCACATTCCTTTCAATCTTTTACACAGAAGTTAGCAGAGATGAAGGGAATCACACACTACGTGACCTAAAGTATGTGGGAAAATCATGGGAATTAATATGGAGTTGGTCCCCCCTTTGCTGCCTTAACAGCCTCCACTCTTCTGGGAAGGCTTTCCACTAGATGTTGGAACATTGCTGCAGGGACTTGCTTCCATTCAGCCACAAGAGCATTTGTGAGGTTGGGCGCTGCTGTTGGGTGATTAGGCTTGGCTTGCAGTCAGCGTTCCAATTCATCCCAAAGGTGTTTGATGGGGTTGAGGTCAGGGCTCTGTGCAGGCCAGTCAAGTTCTTCCAAGTTTTACCCCCTTTTCGTGATATCCAAATGGTAGTAACAGTCTTGTCCCATCGCTGCAACTCCTGTATGGACTCCGGAAAGACGAAGGTCGAGAGCCATGCTTCCTCCAAAACACGGCCCCGCCAAGCCTCACTGCTTCTTGACACGCTGTTCGCTTAACCCGGAAGCCAGCTGCACCAATGTGTCGGAGTAAACGCCGTACAGCTGGCACCACCTGGCCGCCACAAGGAGTCACTAGAGCGCGATGGGACAAGGACATCCCGGCTGGCCAAACCCTCCCCTAACCCGCACGATGCTGGGCCAAAAATCATTACAGCCTGGGATCAAACCCGGGTCTGTAGTGACGCCTCTAGCACTGCGATGCAGTGCCTCACACCGCTGCGCCACTCGTTAGGCCTCGACAAACCATTTCTGTATGGACCTCACTTTGTGCACAAGTGCATTGTCATGCTGAAACAGGAAAATGCCTTCCCCAAACCGTTAGCACAAGTTGGAAGCACATAATCGTATATAATTTCATTGTATGCTGTAGAGTTAAGATTTCCCTTCACTGGAATTAAGGGGCCTAGCCCAAACCATGATAAGCAGCCCCAGACCATTATTCCCCCTCCACCAAACTTTACAGTTGGCACTATACATTCGGACAGGTAGCCTTTTCCTGGCATCCGCCAAGCCCAGATTCATCCGTCGGACTGCCAGATGGTGAAGTGTGATTCATCACTCCAGATAATGCGTTTCCACTACTCCAGAGTCCAATGGTGGCGAGCTTTACACCAGTCCAGCCGACGCTTGACATTGCGCATGGTAATCTTAGGCTTGTGTGCGGCTGCTCAGCCATAGAAACCCATTTCATGAATCTCCCGTCAAACAGTTATTGTGCTGACGTTGCTTGCAGAGGCAGTTTGGAACTCGGTAATGAGTGTTGCAACTGAGGACAGACAGACACATTTTTACGTACTACGCGCTTCAGCACTCTGCGGTCCCATTCTGTGAGCTTGTGTGGCATACCACTTTGCGGCTGAGCCGTTGTTGCTCCTAGACGTTTCCACTTCACAATAACAGCACTTACAGTTTGACCGGGGAAGCTCTAGCAGGGCAGACATTGGACGAACTGATTTGTTGGAAAGGTGGCATCCTATGATAGTTCCACATTGAAAGTCACTGAGCTCTTCAGTAAGGCCATTCTACTGCCAATGTTTGTCTTACAAGATTGCATTGCTGTGTGCTTGATTGTTATGTCCACATACGTTTGTATATATAGTGTATTTAGTTTTTTTTTTAAATAACCACCAGTCGGGAGGATACAGATTGCTCAAGAGGTATGCTTAGACATACAGAAAAATAAGCATACATTTTTTAATAGAATTAAGCATAATGATTATGACTCTGGATTGCAGGAAAAAAGCTGTTTAAAGTGTTTGAAAAATGCAAAATTCTTCAACTTCCTGATGGGGGCCCTAGCCCCCCTCCAGACTCCCCCCTAAGTCATCCTCACATACTTTGTGCCCCCTCCGATTTTTGGTGTGCATGACACCCCTGCTCCTTCAAGTTCAGTTGTCAGTCAGTCAAATGCATTGGCACATTGTATAAACTTCAGGGTACAGATACAGGATGAGAGCATAAGGGCGAGGATGAGAAGAGTCAGAGGACGGGACGTTTTCTATATGTCAATGATGATATTTTCTTCTTCATGGGAAACGACATATGCTTTGCCAACCTGAACCTATAAGGGGAATTCATTTCAACTCAATTGTTCATTTAGTGACCCCCCCCATCTCTGTCCTCGTTTCCTCCCCAGCCTCAGTCTTTCTGTCCAGGCAGTCTGCAGACACCCTCCTGAGGAGGCAGAAGCGCTACAACACGGGGGCCTTCGAGGAGATGAAGAAGGACAACCTGGAGAGGGAGTGTATCGAGGAGCGCTGCAATCTGGAGGAAGCGAGGGAAGTGTTTGAGAACGAGGAGAAAACAGTAGGTAGCATCCCCTACAACCCCACATGAAGTCCATCTGCCGATTAGGCTCTGCCATGTCAAGTGATGGAAAGCCTCAATAATGGTGTTTCTTTGTCTTTTGATTTAGATGCAATTCTGGGCGAATTACCTTGGTAAGCATTAAGGCTCAAAATTAAAAATAAATCGATATTCTGTAGAGATAGTAGAGTTGTACAATGAGCTGATTGGTATAATCTATCTCATCTACCTGTAGTCAAGTCTTTGTCTATGTGCCCCTACAGACGGGGACCAGTGTGAGTCCAACCCATGCCAGAATGGGGGGAAGTGTATAGATGCCATGAGTGCTTACGTATGCTGGTGTCTACCTCAATTCAATGGGAAAAACTGTGAGATCGGTGAGTAACCTGTAATCTGTTTAAAATCAAATCAAACGCAGTAACGTCAACTATCTTGTCATCCACTTGGCATTCGATTGGATTTGCAGATATTCCTGCTTTAACTTGAACATTGCATAACACACCTTATAGTAGCTTACATGTTAACCTCGTTAATCTCCCCCCCCCATTGTTCAAAATCAACTCGTCTCCTAATCCTCTGTTCTCATGGATTCTCCCTACTCAGAGATGGCTAAGCAGTGTGACATTAACAACGGTGGCTGCTCCCACTTCTGTGTGCTGAACGCCCAGCATGCAGTGTGTGACTGTGCCACAGGGTATAGACTGGCTCCGGACAAGACCACCTGCGAACCAGAAGGTACTGATTGATCCTGCATATAAGTCCGCGCACCATGTTCTCTTTGCGTTGATTTAAACCATCTATCATCTATTTTTCAACCGGTCTCATCTATGTTTGTTTTGGCCAGGACCATTCCCCTGTGGTCATCTTGGCAAGGCTATAAGCGCAACGCTGTCCTCTCGGTCGATCATCACAGCCGTAAATGTTGATCAGACTCGGCAGTCCGACAACGCCCTCAACATCACTGAGACACCGGAGGCCTCTGTGAACAACACGTTGGATTCTCTTGCGGTCAATGCCACCACCACAACCCCCCACCGCGTCAGCGGCACCAGTAGCAGCCACTCTTCCTCAGTGCTGGGGGACTTGCCCTCCTGGGCCTTCTTCCCAACACTGCCCACCATCCAGGAAGAGACATCCCGCGACCAGCGCATCGTTGGGGGAAACACAGTGAAACCTGGGGAGATCCCCTGGCAGGTAGGCCAGTCGTGTGAGTGTGTGAGTGTAACTAAGCCCCTCCAGTCAATTTGTTTAGACTGCGGTTGTCTGTGCTAACCTCTGGGACACTGCCAGGTGTCCCTGATGAGCAAGCTGACCGGACAGAACTTCTGTGGTGGCACCCTCCTCAGTGAGATGTGGGTCATCACCGCTGCCCACTGCCTGAACGAGGGCAAGATTGGAACCTTCTTCATCAGAGTGGGTGAGTCAAACCAAGTAGGATTGACTGCCTATTTGGTATTTGTGCCTCATTCGTTCAAAATAATGTTCATCTGATCACAATGCCTCTCGCCAGGGGAGCACAACATGCAGGTCAAGGAGGGGACGGAGCATGACCACGCTGTGGCTGAGCATCACATGCACCCGAGATACGACGCCAAGATAAGTCAGTACAACCACGACATAGCCCTGCTCAAGCTCCGCACGCCCGCACGCCTCTCTGACTACAGCCTCCCCATCTGTCTGGGGCCCAAGGACTTCACTGAGACGCTGCTGAGGGAGGCCTCTATCTCGGTGGTCAGCGGCTGGGGCAGGATGCGCTTCCAGGGCCCTGAGTCCTCCATACTGCAGAAGGTGGAGGTGCCCTACGTGGACAGGACCGAGTGCAAGGGCAGCAGCGCAGAACGGGTGTCCCGCTTCATGTTTTGTGCCGGTTACCGCAGCGAGCAGAAGGATTCATGCCAGGGGGACAGTGGCGGTCCCCATGTCACCCAGTACCGGGACACTTGGTTTCTGACGGGCATCGTGAGCTGGGGGGAGGAGTGCGCCAAGGAAGGGAAGTATGGCGTCTACACACGTGTGTCACGTTACTTCCCGTGGATCTCCAATGTCACTGGGCTTAGAAGCATTGGTTCCAATTCTGAGCCTGATGTCTGAGAGGTCCAAGACACCCCCCATGCCCTTACGTTACTTAACGTTTTGGATGATTACCATTGTGTAATGTTTAACTGAGCTGATTTACTCTTTGTTGATGAATTAAAAGGGATCCGGGAAATGATGTCTCTTTGAATGTCTTCTGTAAGTTATTCAAAATAGTCAGGCAGATTCAGAAACATTAGAGACTGACCCAGAGGCCTACACCTTGTACAGTAGTATCAGTCAACATTTACAAAATGCACATCCACACCCATAAAGGTAAAAAAAAATAAAAAAAATAAAGTTAAGACATAGTAAAGAAACATTTATGAAAATGGATAAGAGTGTCTTCTAAATTACTAGAATGTAAAGAAAGACTCTCCCATCAGATCCGGTTGTGCTTGTATTTGGTCAAATAATTTCCATCCATATCATATATGAAATTCTCTGTAGATTCGCATGAATCCCCAACGTCCGTCTATGTGGAGAATTTACATAGAAGCTGCAACATCCAATCATCACACTCACTCAGCAGCAGAAGTAGCGGCAGCCGCAGCAGCACTGCGGGACCCTCCTCTCACGTCAAATGGTCAGACGACTGACACACCACCCCCTACTGGCACAAAACTGCAGTGCACATAAAAAGAAGCATTCGGCAATGTTCAACTTGGAACTGACCACTTGCAACACCCTGTCGACATTCATGCAGAATAGTGAGCATAGAAATACAACGCTTGGCACAGTTTGCTTGCTGTTAGCTTTCACACTGCAATGTCAGCTATTTACCATAGTAATTGGGGATAATGAGAGTGGTACAAAATGAGGCTGTTCTAACAAATAAAGCAGACAGGGAAACTGTACAATAGCATGTTTTGGCACATAACCTGGCATTGACGATATGTTGAAATCTGTTATGGTTCTATCATGAACCATGATAGTAACACACAAATGTAAAATAAAAAAAATAGAGATTGGATTCACTTTCACTGTAACAGAAGTAAAACAGTCCTTTTCTAAGTAAATGTATTTATAAAGTGGACTAGAAACAGTTCATGCATCTCATCCAGGAAAATGAAGACATGGAGATCCTATCTCCCGGGGTGACAGTTCTTTAAGGTGATGTTGTGATGCTGCCCGGGGTTTCGGAAAGTAGACTCAGTCCACTGCCTTGTGCTCGAGGTTGTTTGCTTGACGTGGGTAGGGACATTACCCACGGCAACACATGCACCCTCTGGAGGAAATGTAAAAAGACGTCCTTGTGGTTTTATCGTCATGGTATTAATATGGTGGTGATTATTATACATTTCTGGAGATGGACGGTTAAAAGAAGGCAAAGTCGACCCTTCAGATCCTCTGGTTTGATTGATGACTGGTCGGTCTCTGGCAGCATGTTCAAGGCCCCTGGAGACTCCAGGAAAGACGACCTTGGATGGGAAGGATGTCAGGACGACAGTTGTGGGGTCAGAGGTTGTGTCCGGACGGAGGGTGGATGGCACGTACTTCATTCAGAGAGAGCTGAGCTTCCGGGTTTTCTGATTCCCTGAAAGAGAAACACACAGGTAGTAAGGTCGTAATGTGCAGGTATGTTTGTGGATATGAGGACATCTTATTCATCCATGCTAATAGCTACAAACACCAGAACAGTGAGCTCAACTACTGGTCCACGGGGAGCCCCTCACCTTCCATCCTGCCTGAGTGGGCACGGCCACTCTCTCCCAGAATCCTGTGCAGGTTATCAGCTGAGACCCGACCCTCATCACAACGACTGACATTCCTCACGAGCCTGACAGAGAGAGAATCAGGAGTACTGCTGTAGTAACGACAGCAAGCAACAGCAACAGCAACAGCGGTAGTGATGTTAGTAACGGGGCTTCTCACCACTTCCCTACAGTGTCCTGATCCAGCAGCTGGATGACATCGCCGCACTTAATGATGAGGTCATCTGTACTGCACACACTACTTTCCACCAGGGCCCTGTACCTCCCAGGAACCTGTGAGAGGAAAGCATGTCCCCTTAAGACCAGATAAACAGAAAAACAGACTGACAATAGCCTCGTATTTTACATCGTGTTCTAACTCCAATGTCCAATTACGTCCACAAACTGTTTTGCAGGAACACTTGACAATACAACGCCGGGTGACGTTTAGACCGGCTCACCAGTGGAGTAGGGTCGTCCTCCTCGTCAGAGTCTGACAGGTTGGACAAGTCAGTGGTGCTCCAGTCCTCCGGACCCTCACAGATGTCCACTGAGTGGGAGGTGCCAGGCCAACCTACGTTTTACAGAGAGAAGCTCTTGATTACAACCCTCCCTGCAAGTCAAAGGCCTCTCACTTTCAAAACCTTCCCGCTGATGACAAAAACACAATTCCACTGCGACGACATGCTGGACTTTTCAGTGTCAAAACCTCACCGACCGGCCCCAATTGGCCAGTAGACTTGGCGTGTGTGAGACAAAATGGTTGCTGTTTTCCACGCATACTCACTGCGTCGATTGTTGTGCTGGGGCTGAGGGGAGAAGACCACGGGGTCTGTGAGGACGGGGCTGGTGCGGCCTGATGACTCGGCCTCCTCCGTGCTGAGGGACTGGTCTGGAGGCTTACTGTGAGGAAGGACATCAAAACAACCTGAGCAGCCAGTGATCTGCCTGGGACTCCACGGCATGCACACCGACATATGAGCCAGACTGTCCCGCGTCGCAAAGGAACGGGGGGCAGAAACACAACATCCACATGGTCACAAGCTTGGCCTCAGGCACTGGCTAAGTCACACCGTTCTCCAGACCAACTCCAGAGAAACAAGCTTGACATTTCGGGAGTCACTAGGCTGGAGATGACTTGAAACCAAGCTATGATTGGAATCGACCACAAACGAATCACACGCTACGAGCGCCATTTTCAAACATTTCCAGGAAATCCCCAACGTTCTCTTTGTTCATCATGCAAATTGTGAGACACGGGGACATGAGAGAACATGAGAGGACATGCAAAGAGCATCACCTGTCAGTAGAGGGAGGAGACAGAGGAGTCTGCTCTGAGAGTTGAATAGGGGGAATGTCTTCTGAGAGAGGGAGAGGGGGGGGGGGCAGAGGGCAGATAAAAGTCATTTTAGACCTCCAGGTAGTTGAACCAAACTACTGGCATGCAGACAGACGAGTCACATCACACCACAATAGAAGACAAGGGGAATGGATAACACACCCAACATGGAAGCTGACAGACAAGTAGACGCAAAGTAGAAACCTTGGAGGAGCCTCTGCTGGTTGGTGAGAATTTTCCTGATCTCTGTGAGCCAGGTGATCTTGATCTGGAACGTCGGGGCCTGGGGAACACAGCCACGGGCATCAGTACCGAGTGTGTGTCAGCGAGTCAAATCAAACCAAACTGTATTGGCAGCGTACACATCTTGCAGATGTTATCGCTGGTGCCGCGAAATGCTTGTGTTTCGACAAAACATAAAATAAAAGAATTGAGGAATGTCCGGACGAGCAATGTCAGTGTCCGGAATATCAATGTACAGGATGGTGTGTGTATAGACATTATGGACAGCGTAGGAATAGAAAAGGCGGGCACAGCAGTAGTTGTTTAGGGTGAGCCTTGACTAGAATACAATGAATACATATGAAGTAAGAAGCCCAGACCAAGCCCACTCCATCACTTGCCAAGGCACAGACTAAACTGAGAGCACAAGATCATCAAAATCAAACGATACATAATGTGGCCCTCACCTGAACAACGTACACCTCCTCTCTGCCACTGTACCAGAGCTCAAACTTCTTCACGTCTCCTTTGACATTCTCAGTGATGCCAACAGCACTCATCTGCAGAGAAAACACAATTCACCACCGCGGGTGTGTTGACTGTAATCAAAGCGAACGCGTGTCCATATGATAAGAACAGAAGTGCCGGACGTGCCCCCCCCCCCCCCCGCGGGCCTTACCCTCAGGCAGTGCTTGAAGCTGTAGAAAGGGGTGCGGTCGTGGCCCTCCCCATGCTCCTCACGGCGCTTGCAGAAGAGCAGAGCGTGCTCATGCAGGAAGAGGTGCCTCTGCATGGGTTTGAAACGGGCCTTCATCCTCGTCGGGCCCCTCTTATGGCTGATCCACACACTGAAGGAGCCCTGCATCAGCACCCGGCCCAGGTCACTCAGCTCCCCCTGGGGACACAGCCAGACACAACACAACCCAGCATGTTGGGATGTGGTAAGACATAATCATTACGAAATTCACGGAGAGAAAAACAAGATGCACATCTGTCCCTTTCTCATTCATTCTCACTTAGTCACTCATACATTCTCTCAATCACATGCTTTACCTCATAACCTGTGATGGCGATCTGGTGCATGGAGTCGTTGACAGACTTGAGGAGATCCAGCATGGACTCTAGTGCCCCCTGCAGCTCAGATATATAATCACTGTCTGCGCTGTGCTTCAACAGCTCCTGTCGGGAAAGACAGGAGCCCGGAAGGCCCCAATGTGTTCAAATGGAATGTTAAAGCACACACACGGACCATGTAAGTCAAGATGTCGGCTGAGCCCAAGCCCTACCTTCAGCAACAGCTGGTACTTAGTCAGTCTCTGGACAGGCTTTAGGAGGTATGAGTCCAACCCCAGTTTGTGCTCCAGCTTCTTCTGACACTCCTGCACAGGATGGAGACGTAAAGACTGGAGAAATCGTTCAAATGTATCCAGAAGTTCGTCAAAACTTTATCACTTTTATCAGCACGTGAAAGGGGATTCAAAAGTGGGAGGTAAGGGGAAGTGCATCTCTCTTCAATGAAAAAAAAAAACAGTTTGGCAGTCCACTTAGCCAGAGTACCTGGAAGAAGAGGGAAGCAGAGCACTGTCTCCATAGCAACTCAGAGTGCGGCTTGTTCTGACAGTAACGCTCGTACACCTGGAACTTTTCTTTCTGAAACGGACAGAGAAAACGTCAAAACCAAGCCAACTGACTGTAGAGGGTTTACAGGGGGCTCTGCCTGATGACCCCATACCACATGAAGTCAGAGAGGGGTGATCAGAAGCTTGCTCACCCGTCGTAGAAAGCATGCTCCAACCCTCTCGGGAGTCTCCAGGCACCCATCCAAGTCCTGGAGGAAGGTCCTGTAGAGAGGAGGGGCGGATGAGGCATGACTTCAATCAATACTCTCCTCACTGTAAAAACAGAGCTTTTGCTTATCAGTGCCTCAGTGCGTGTGAAAGAGCGAGTGTTTGTGCACTTCCTTGCCTGCTATGGAATTTGTAGATCTCTGGCATATTCCCGAAGAGGACCTCCTTCTTGCTGCGCAGGGCAGAGGGCAGTAGGTTGGAGAGGGCGGGGTTATCCATCTCTGCCCTGTAACCCTACAGAAATGAAGACTTGTTTTTTTAAAAATATTGTACCCTTTGGGATGGTTTGTGTGTCTGTGCAACTGTTAAATGAAACACCTTACCAGCAAGACAGAGAGCAGCTCCTCTACATAGATCCTCTCTGTCTCAATAAGCTCTTTGATTATGTGTCTGAAGACACAAAGCACAGTCAGCAAGATGCACAGAGAGAGAGAGAGAGACAGAGAGGCACCAGTAAGGGAAATTCCTTTATTAAATGAAATGCAATTACATTTTCTAGGCAGATAACAGACAAAGACAGATAAACAGTTGATGAAACCAAGCTGGAATCAGACAGTACATGCAAACTGATGATGAGTGGGGTTCTGTTTCACCGTTTCAGCTGGTCTGGGCTCTCCTCTCCCTCCTGGCCGTAGGAGAGAGAGTTGCGGTTCTCCTCATAGTCATGCATCACCTCTATCTGGAGGGGGAGAGAGAGAGAGGGCAAGAATGAATTTAGTCAACATGACAAGCTGAAACAGTGATAAGCCACTCTGTAGGACAAAGATGATGTGGAGGCCAGATAAATAAATAAAAATGCTATCCCACACTGGATATGCTATCCCACACTGGATATGCTATCCCACACTGGATATGCTATCCCACACTGGATATGCTATCCCACACTGGATATGCTATCCCACACTGGATATGCTATCCCACACTGGAGAAAATGCAAATCATGTTGACATGAAATGTAAAGTAGGGACATTTTATAGCCCTATTGGGACGGGGGAGGTTGGGATGGTCGGGTAATGTAATTATCCGCACGAGCACAAAACACCACATCCGTCATTTTAGTCTTGTCCGTATCTGCCATGTCAGTCATTTTTACTTGGCGGGAAGGTTATTATTCCAGACTCCCCAGGTTCTCTGCTAATACGTATCCCGTGTGAATCGTCATCCCTGTGTTTTGAGGGACGTTACAGAGTTGAACAGGTGCTGCACGCAGTCTTAAAACAAAGCGCTACGCGCGTAGCGTACAGATGTTGGATCTGCTTTGTCATTGTACCAACTTTCCCGCCTGCTGGGCACAGACTTTAACTCGACGTCTATTCCACTACGGTTCAACGTCCTTTCGTTACAATGACGTGGATACAACGTTGATTCAACCAGCGGGCAGTGCCTATTTCTCTTTTAAAAGATTAAGCGGATGATATTGTGCCAATGAATTGGTCAATTGGCAATTACGCCAGCTAATTGATTGACTGCATACAGTTCACGCAGGTAAGTCAATATATATTCACACCTAGAACAGCCTCCTGTCTCCCATCGCGATGGTCCATTTTGAATGAGAAAAATGATATATTTCCCGGGGCAGTTTGGTAAAACGAATCCCATTCGAATCGTCGATTGGGGAAAAAACGGACGTGTTCCGGTTCGAAACAACCACGTAGCCAAAGTCCTATATCAATACAGGTCTCGTGCGTGTCAGACACTTGATGAATGCAGTGGATCTTAAGGAACCTTCTGATCTGTAGGTGTCACAACCCAACTCTCACCTTTCGAGGGCTTTTCCGAGCTGCCCTCTTGCCAGGTAAGAGGTCAAAAGAGAACCTTGAGTTGAGAACCGAGTTGAAATCTACACCTGCAGGCATGAAAATGCACAGAATGATTATAAAAATTTTAAAAAGACGATTACTTCCAAGTATGAACACTTGATCTGAGGAAGACAGGCTGCTGAATGTCCACTATCATCCTTGAAAAACCTTTTCTCACACACCTAATAATCAGAGTACGAGAACTAACTCACATTCAGCGTCCGTTAGGCCTCGGTAAGAGTTTTGTGGTTGTGTATTT
The DNA here is from genome assembly GCF_034236695.1 of Oncorhynchus nerka. NCBI lineage: Eukaryota > Metazoa > Chordata > Actinopteri > Salmoniformes > Salmonidae > Oncorhynchus > Oncorhynchus nerka. The sequence continues at coordinate 50,875,703 of NC_088405.1, forward strand.
ATGGTAACGTACTGTGTTTGGGGGAGAAGAGAGGGGATTTGCACCGGGGAGAGTGCTCAGGCCGAGGGGCCACCAGCTGGATGGGCCGCACCTGAATGTCAGCCAGCTTCCTCAGACATGCCTGTCTGTTGTGGATCATTCTCTGCATGGCAGACAGCTTCTCAGTGGCCACCCCAATCTGAGACTGAGATAGAGAGAGAGACAGAGAGAGAGGGAGAGAGATTACTGATAGAGATCGACAGGCCTATTGGATCTGCATGAGGGAGGAGAAAGGTGGAAAGTGCTGGCAACAGCAGGTTGTTGATAATAATACCCTACGCTTGTGGCAGTTGTAGTATTAGAGTACGTGTCAAGTTTGCCGTGTCGACAGGATGTTGTCGTCGCACCAAAGAGCTTTGGGATTAAATGATACGGTGATAACGGGAGGAAATGGCACGGTATGACTTGGAGCCAGGCTGGGTGGAAATGTGACTGATGCCAAAGAACACACTATGGAACAGGGATGCATACCTCTAGCTGAGGGGTCAGGATGGCCTCAAACTCCAGACTGAGGACATCAGGGCTTTGGCTCAGACACAACGGTGTCTCCTCCTGGAGTCTCTCTATATCCTGCAGCGCTCCCTGAGCTCCCTCCTTGGACTGGAACTTATCCACCAGCTGATTGGCTAAGAGGTAAGCCCCCTCGTCACACCAGCGCCGGGCCTGAAGGCGGATATAGACACACAAAGACAGACACACACACAGAGACGCATGGAAGCATGACACACTGACCATCACAGACATCACAGACTCTACAAGCTTTATGAGTGGATATGAGAGGATGGGTGTTACAATTGTGTGCGTGTGTGTGTGTGTGCGTGCGTGCGCCCGCATGCCTCTTCCAGACGCAGCAGCAGGTGGCGTATGCGGGTGAGGGTAGCCCGTTTGGCTCGGATAGCGGTGGTCAGCACGTCACAGTGGTGCCGCAGCTCGTTGCACCGCTGGACGATCAGGGCCAGAGCGTAGTGGTGACCGGTGGCCAGCTGGTGGCCACGCAGGATGATGATCTGGGCGCGGCCCATCTCTTCCTGACAACCACCACAATCACACAACAACAAAAAACAGTCAAGGATCCCCATCATAGGTGCACCTATCTGGAGCAGTTTACGTTTCTCTGTCAGAAATCTCAAGATATACTCGATAAGGGTCAAGCGAGAGGTTAATTTGTGTCGTGGGACCCTGACCTGTGCGCGGGTGTCCAGTGACTCCAGATCTTTTAATAGCTGTTCTGTCTGGACCACAGTCCCGCCCACGGCAGCGACCTCCTTCTCCTGACCAGACAGCTGGTCTAGGATCTCCTCCATCTGAGCAAGAGCAAAAAGGAAGTTTGACCTTTGGCACTAAATGTAGGAAATAGTACAGATTGACACTTTTCCCTTTTACCACTGTAAACTGGCTGTACCTCATGAAAGCTCATCTCATATCTCATCAGCTGAAGGTACTGCTGCAGTTTCAGGTGATGCTTCTCAAAAAAGCCATCAAAAGCCATCTCCATGTCCCGTAGTTGGGCCAGAAGCCTGAAGAAAACAGATGGTACACAAGCTAAAGGTCAAACACTTTATCACTCCTCCAGAACCCCATCCCATGGCAGCTACCGCAAAGACAACACGAGATAAATGAAACTAGACACACCAACGGCATGTGAAGAAACACAATTGTCTGAACCATCTTTTTTTTTTAACAGTGTTCTGTACCTCTGCACCGTGTCCCAGTCCTGTTTGATATCTTTGTCCTCCTGGCCATCAGCTTTAGCTGCCTTGGCGGCTTCCAGGTTGGAGAGCAAGTGACGGCCCTCCCGCATCACTGACCTGATGTCATCCTGCAATCGTTGCCATTCAGTTATTCACGGGACATCACAGCAACATGCACTACTACGGCCTTGCGACAACAACAACAAAAACTGTGAATAATTCAGAGGTTGTCATGGGAGGCGTGTCTTACTTTCAGCTGCCTGTATTTGTCCGTGTGGGATCTGAGGAGGAACTCGATGGCGTCGGCCTCATCTGGAAGCTCGGTCTCCGCGAGCTCGGTGCCGAACGACTGCAGCAACTGGGCTATCTCCTTGACAGTCACGGCAAAGCTCTCAATAGCCTACAGAGGGAGACAAATAGTAATGAACGTCTTGCCTTATACCAAAAACACCGATATTGTCGTGTACTCTGCCACACTGCACATCTAGGCTGCTTTGCAGGTGTAATTGTCTACATGTTGTTGACGAAGGTCCGTGTACCAAAATACCAGGTCTGCCTATAAATCGATGTGTTGCTTCAGGTGACACCGTGGGACAGCATGTTTACCGTACGAAGGACAACCCAGTCACTATGGCAGTACTCCAGAGTTCCACCAAACTCTGAGGTCAGCTGGTTCTCATCGATGTAGCGAAGCAGGTCCGTAACCGAACTGAGCATAACCACCTGCGGAAGAAGGCAGAGTAGCAGACCGAGGTGTACAGCACAAAACCACCGTGACAACCAGAATCCATCATAATCACTCCTCACCTTACAGTACTACATCTTAGAGAGAGATTGTGCGTAAACACAACCTAAGAGAGCCCTTCACAGCCCCTGATATTGTCCGACTGTTGAAACAACTACTGGGATCGCCCGAATAAGGCCCCTTAACCACTTTCTGTACGGGTATTTGCTCAACATTTCAAACAAGCCTTGGTTTTCGTCATTTTCCACTTCTTACCGGCATCTTGAGCATGAAGTCATCCTGGCTGAAGCGGAAGCCCAAGTCAGTGCCGGTGCCTGAGGGACTCTGCAGGAGGCTGGTGGGCCGCAGAACCAACACCAGGTGGAGATTCCCCGGGAAGGACATCTGCAGAAAGAAGACAGCAGGAGAAGAGAACAACAGTTAAGATAATTGATATCATTGAACCTTATTGCCTGTGTGGCATGACTGTTGTGTCAGCCTGCTCTGTTTAATTCCTACTTGGTTATTGCCTCGCTACCGTTCTCAAGCGGTTCTTCTTAGTTTTCATCCTACTCAGTAAGTGTGGACGTTCACAGCGTTGACCTTCTTAGCTCATTAGATAACTCTTACATAAAGCCCTCCTCCCTATCGCACTAGACGAGTGAATAAACCTAAGTCAGCATGTTTCTTTTTTTTATTTTATATATATTTTTTATTTTTACCCCCTTTTTCTCCCCAATTTCGTGGTATCTAATTGTTAGTAGCTACTATCTTGTCTCATCGCTACAACTCCCGTACGGGCTTGGGAGAGACGAAGGTCGAAAGCCATGCGTCCTCCGAAACACAACCCAACCAAGCCGCACTGCTTCTTAACACAGCGCGCATCCAGCGCACATGTTGATGTTTGGTAGAAATGTTAACCCATATGTTGCATGGATAGATGAATGCAGAGATATATATTTTGATACATATTTTACACATGTTAACTATATGGCTCTGGATGAATGTAATGGGCTCTAATTTGACCAAGTTTTTCTAAATCTGTCCACTGGAATATAGGTTCCGATTCATTTTAAAGCATTGCAAAACACGTATGACAAGTATTGTCTCTACATGATGACTAAAATAAACAAGTGATAGAGAAATACCGGTCAAATAGAAACCTTCTACTGTCTCTGGAATAGCAGAGAAACTCACAACATACTGCAACACCTCCAACATCATACTGCAACACCTCCAACATCATACTGCAACACCTCCAACATCATACTTCAACACCCTCCTACACCATACTGCAACACCTCCGACATCATACGGCAACGAACTCCAACATCATACTGCAACACCTCCAACATCATACTGCAACGCCTCCGACATCATACTGCAACACCTCCGACATCATACTGCAACACCTCCATCATACTGCAACAACTCTGACATCATACTGCAACGCAACATCATACTCTCCAACATTATACTGCATCTGTTTCAGTATGATATGTTGATAAAGGAATAAAGACAGACACCTATCAACTAGACTCCGTAACAGCAGGCCCTCCGACATCATACTGCAACGCCCTCCGACATCATACTGCAACACCTCCAACACCATACTGCAACACCTCCGACATCATACTGCAACACCTCTGACATCATACTGCAACACCTCCAACATCATACTGCAACACCTCCAACATCATACTGCAACACCTCCAACATCATACTGCAACACCCTCCAACATCATATTGCAACGCCCTCCAACATCATACTGCAACACCTCCAACATCATACTGCAACGCCTCCGACATCATACTGCAACACCTCCGACATCATATTGCAACACCTCCAACATCATACTGCAACACCTCCATCATACTGCAACACATCTGACATCATACTGCAACACCTCCAACATCATACTGCAACCACTCCAACATCATACTGCAACGCCTCCAACATCATACTGCAACAACTCCGACATCATACCGCAACGCCCTCCGACATCATACTGCAACACCTCCAACATTATACTGCATCTGTTTCAGTAGGATATGTTGGATAAAGGAATAAAGACAGACACCTATCAACTAGACTCCGTAACAGCAACGCCCTCCGACATCATACTGCAATGCCTCGAACATCATACTGCAATGCCTCCGACATCATACTGCAACGCCTCCGACACCATACTGCAACACCTCCAACATCATACTCCATCGTCTCCAAATCATACTGCAACACCTTCAACATCATACTGCAACACCTCCGACATCATACTGCAACGCCTCCAACATCATACTGCAACACCTTCAACATCATACTGCAACGCCTTCGACGCCATACTGCAACGCCTCTGACATCATACTGCAACACCTCCATCATACTGCAACACCTCTGACATCATACTGCAACACCTCTGACATCATACTGCAACGCCTCCAACATCATACTGCAACACCTCCAACATCATACTGCAACACCTCCGACATCATACTGCCACACCTCCAACATTATACTGCATCTGTTTCAGTATGATATGTTGGATAAAGGAATAAAGACAGACACCTATCAACTAGACTCCGTAACAGCAGGCCCTCCGACATCATACTGCAACGCCTCCGACATCATACTGCAACGCCTCCGACATCATACTGCAACGCCTCCAACATCATATTGCAACACCTCCACTACCATACTGCAACACCTCCGACATCATACTGCAACACCTCCATCATACTGCAACACCTCCGACATCATACTGCAACACTTCCAACATCATACTGCAACGCCTCCACCCTCCAATGTCATACTGCAACGCCCTCCAACATCATACTGCAACACCTCCGACATCATACTGCAACACCTCCATCATACTGCAACACATCTGACACCATACTGCAACACCTCCAACATCATACTGCAACCACTCCAACATCATACTGCAACGCCTCCAACATCATACTGCAACAACTCCGACATCATACCGCAACGCCCTCCGACATCATACTGCAACACCTCCAACATTATACTGCATCTGTTTCAGTAGGATATGTTGGATAAAGGAATAAAGACAGACACCTATCAACTAGACTCCGTAACAGCAACGCCCTCCGACATCATACTCCATCGTCTCCAAATCATACTGCAACACCTCCGACATCATACTCCATCGTCTCCAAATCATACTGCAACACCTTCAACATCATACTGCAACACCTCCGACATCATACTGCAACGCCTCCGACACCATACTGCAACACCTCCGACATCATACGGCAACAACTCCGACATCATACTGCAACACCTCCGACATCATACTGCAACACCTCCATCATACTGCAACACCGCCGACATCATACTGCAACACCTCCATCATACTGCAACACCGCCGACATCATACTGCAACGCAACACCTCCAACATTATACTGCATCTGTTTCAGTATGATATGTTGGATAAAGGAATAAAGACAGACACCTATCAACTAGACTCCGTAACAGCAGGCCCTCCGACATCATACTGCAACGCCTCCGACATCATACTGCAACGCCTCCAACACCATACTGCAACACCTCCGACATCATACTGCAACACCTCCATCATACTGCAACACCTCCGACATCATACTGCAACACTTCCAACATCATACTGCAACACCTCCAACATCATACTGCAACGCCTCCACCCTCCAATGTCATACTGCAACGCCCTCCAACATCATACTGCAACACCTCCGACATCATACTGCAACGCCTCCAACATCATATTGCCATACCGCCGACACCATATGGCAACACCTCCGACATCATACTGCAACACCTCCATCATACTGCAACACATCTGACATCATACTGCAACACCTCCAACATCATACTGCAACCACTCCAACATCATACTGCAACGCCTCCAACATCATACTGCAACAACTCCGACATCATACCGCAACGCCCTCCGACATCATACTGCAACACCTCCAACATTATACTGCATCTGTTTCAGTAGGATATGTTGGATAAAGGAATAAAGACAGACACCTATCAACTAGACTCCGTAACAGCAACGCCCTCCGACATCAATCATAGACTCATACTGCAACGCCTCCGACACCATACTGCAACACCTCCAACATCAACAGCAACGCCCTCCGACATCATACTGCAATGCCTCGAACATCATACTGCAATGCCTCCGACATTATACTGCAACGCCTCCGACATCATACTGCAACGCCTCCGACACCATACTGCAACACCTCCAACATCATACTCCATCGTCTCCAAATCATACTGCAACACCTTCAACATCATACTGCAACACCTCCGACATCATACTGCAACGCCTCCAACATCATACTGCAACGCCTCCGACATCATACTGCAACGCCTTCGACGCCATACTGCAACGCCTCTGACATCATACTGCAACACCTCCATCATACTGCAACACCTCTGACATCATACTGCAACACCTCTGACATCATACTGCAACACCTCCAACATCATACTGCAACACCTCCAACATCATACTGCAACACCTCCGACATCATACTGCCACACCTCCAACATTATACTGCATCTGTTTCAGTATGATATGTTGGATAAAGGAATAAAGACAGACACCTATCAACTAGACTCCGTAACAGCAGGCCCTCCGACATCATACTGCAACGCCTCCGACATCATACTGCAACGCCTCCGACATCATACTGCAACGCCTCCAACATCATACTGCAACGCCTCCGACATCATACTGCAACGCCTTTGACGCCATACTACAACACCTCCGACATCATACTGCAACGCCCCCGACATCATACTGCAACACCTCCGACATCATACTGCAACGCCTCCAACATCATATTGCAACACCTTCAACACCATACTGCAACACCTCCGACATCATACTACAACACCTCTATCATACTGCAACACCTCCGACATCATACTGCAACACCTCCAACATCATACTGCAACACTTCCGACATCATACTGCAACACCTCCAACATCATACTGCAACACCTCCAACATCATATTGCAACACCTCCAACATCATACTGCAACACCTCCAACATCATACTGCAACCCCTCCATCATACTGTAACAGCAGTGGAGGTCCTTAGACTCTTATAACATCCCTGTGACCAACAAGCTGTTGTTCTATGTCAGACTCTCTTCAGATGTTTGAGGCAAATGCACCTCAGGCTCAGCACTAAAAATGAATAAGCCTTCAGTAATGGAACTTTGCATAGGCCAATTGGAGATGTACTTCCATGTACAGGCCACTGTGATCCAAGGGGCAGCTTTGAGCAGCAGCGTGAATGCAAATAGATATAAGGCAAAGTCAATCTGAATGTCTGCAGGACAGGTGATCAATGAAACACACCAGGCGACACCAAGCCTATCAGCTTTCCCTCACACTCAGTCAATCCTAGTGGAGACATGCTGAAGATTAGTTTGACCACTGCAGCACAGATCAGAAACATGCATATCAACAGTTTTTTGGCCTATTACACATCTCAAATAGACCCCTATACCATCACATAATGCATGTATTATGAGATACAGTTTTTTGGTATAATTCAGCTCTACCAAAACTACTGTCTCCATCGTTTGCAACCACACTGCTGTGTCAGTGAAATACCTTGTTTACAGTACATTTATTTATATATATATATATATATATATATATATATATATATATATATATATATATATATATATATTTCACCTTTATTTAACCAGGTAGGGCAGTTGAGAACAAGTTCTCATTTACAACTGCGACCTGGCCAAGATAAAGCAAAGCAGTGCGACACAAACAACAACACAGAGTTACACATGGAATAAACAAACGTACAATCAATAACACAATAGAAAAGTCTAGAAACAGTGTGTGCAAATGAGGTAGGATTAGGGAGGTAAGGCAATAAATAGGCCATAGTGGTGAAATTATTACAATTTAGCAATTAAACACTGTGATAGTGATAGATGTGCAGAAGCTGAATGTGCAAGTAGAGATGCTGGGGTGCAAAACAATATGGGGATGAGGTAGTTGGGTGGGCTATTTACAGATGGGCTATGTACAGGTGCAATAATTAGTCAAATGCTCTGACAGTTAATGCTTAAAGTTAGTGAGGGGGATATGCGTCTCCAGCTTCAGTGATGTTTGCAATTCGTTCCAGTCATTGGCAGCAGAGAACTGGAAGGAAAGGCGGACAAAGTAGGAATTGGCTGTGGTGCCTGTGATGCCCTGTGGTGAACTACAGAGCAAATATAGTACAATAGGCTATATCAGTTATTAGCTAACTATATGAATGATGCAGACGGATACATACAGGCAGCTGTAGAAATGCAACTAGGCTACTGCAATAATATTTTAAGGTCATACAACATTCATTAACTCTCTGTCGATAAAGATAACACTGATGATAATACCCTCCTACAACAAACACTAGGTTATATCACTCTTCAATGCCTAAAGACCTGTTTCAACTAATGTTACTGTTGTTATCCCGCAAGACTTATCATACACACCATTTTGTCATTGGCATGTCCTGTCCGAACCCCCCCCCCCCCCCGCATCTCCAAACACATGTATAGACGTGCAACTATGTAAACTATTTTTGAAATTCACGCTTACTAGAACAGACAGAAACTCGAGTGTTATCTGACATTTGTATATGCCTTAAGTCGCATGCGATTTCTAGCTGATGCCGCAGTAGGGCACATTCCGGCCAAGCAGTGTTCGCCTCGCTATGCTGCAATAGACAGATCCTGATTCCTAATTTCGGGAAACATCAAATAAATACTTATATCGTAAACACCTTACCGCCGCCCTCCGCAAACGGGGAAGTCCCCTAAAAGGATTGGCCTCCGCCATGGTTTTGGGTTGGCCTTTCTAGGGGATATCACCCTATTTTAAGGGGATATCTCGCCGCCTCACAACTTCCCTCCCTCCATCAGTACTGCGCGGGACTCTCGGCAGTAGTGAGCAGCCGCAGCATCGCATTGCAGTGGCCGGGTGGGTAGCAGGTAGTGATTACGAACGAACGGCTCTTTTTGAACGGCTGCTTTTGGTGAACGTTGGGAATCGAATTGCATCTGTGAAAAAGCCGTTCATTTGGCTCCCTTATTTGCATACTGTTACTGTTGCTTTTTCAGCTCCAGACATCGATTATCTGCAGACAAATTATAAAAACATTATCTGAAGATGGTCATTCCTCAATGCCGGAACCATATAGTGAGGAGAGAGCCTCATTCTGATCAACGCTATTTTTTTTCATTGCATTATATTTGTTCATATATTTGGTTTGGTAAAAATATAGTTGAACTCGCATTTCACGATCTGACCTAATGGTAGACAACGTTTTAGGCATTAAATTAGAGATTGGCCATTTTTTTGTGGTTTAAGGTCACTTTGCAAGCACTACTGAACGAATAGCCGTTTGGTAGCCAAATGAACGGCTCTTTTTAGGTGAAAGGAGCCAAATGATCCGGTTCACCGAAAAGACTCGGAATACCCATCACCAGTAACAGGCTGCGCTGTCTGTCTGCAACACCTTGAACGCACTTGCGTCCACTCAGGATAGGGGTGTGTCAGTGTCACTGTCACGCGCATTTCACGTCAACTGCAAAATCAAATTCATGTAAATAATATGAATTATGTCCTTTATCATTTTCTACAAAAAATGTATTTTATTTCCCAATGCCATGCTGTGTGTGAGCAATATTTTCTATATGACTCTCTCTGTGTGTGTGTGTGTGTGTGTGTGTGTGTGTGTGTGTGTGTGTGTGTGTGTGTGTGTGTGTGTGTGTGTGTGAGAGAGAGCGAGAGCGAGAGAGAGAGATTTTGATTTGGACTCTTAATTTGGACTAATCTTCCAGGAGTCCTTTAACATTAAAATGCTATTTATAATACGATCACATTTCCTATAACACACTGTTACAAACAGACTGACATATTGACCAGATAAATACTCAAACAGTCTAGAAGATAGAGTGATTATTCCTCTATCATATTCCAGCACAACTTTCCTATTATACATTATACATTACATTATACATTATACTGTATTATACAGTATTTCAATGGGTTTAAGGTATTGTTTGAATTTATATATTGAAAGGTTTCTAGTTTGCTCAGATAAATTATTCCTTTCTTTATTGCTCTAAATCGAACTGTTCTTTTGCCTCTTTCTCTTTTCTGTCTAGATAACACATAGATGGTGGACAATCTATTCCTAGTATTTACTGAATGTCTGTCTCTTACCAACTGAATACTGTTGTGAATAGAGTTTGGCCGTTTTAAATGTTGTATATTATGAAATAAAAATAAGCATGTTTTTTTCAGTTAAGAGCATTGAGCATGACTACAACAGAAGAACCATATCTCCACCTTAAAACAATTCTTGCTGAGAGAGAGAGATAATCAGAGAGTGAGAATGGTAAAGAGAGAGATGGGAGAGAGGTGAGAGAGAGAGGTGAGAGAGAGAGAGAGAGAGAGAGAGAGAGAGAGAGAGAGAGAGAGAGAGAGAGAGAGAGAACCAGAGAGCGAGAATGGTAAAGAGAGAGGTGGGAGAGAGGTGTGAGAGAGAGAGAGAGAGAGAGAGAGAGAGAGAGAGAGAGAGAGAGAGAACCAGAGATAACCAGAGAGCGAGAATGGTAAAAGAGAGAGGTGGGAGAGAGGTGAGAGAGAGAGAGATAACCAGAGAGCGAGAATGGTAAAGAGAGAGGTGGGAGAGAGGTGAGAGAGAAAGAACAAGAGGACCTACATCCAGAGCACAGGACCACCAGACACTTCCACACCCCCACCCCGACCAATCAATACCCCCCAAACCAACCATGCCCACACCCCATAAAGGCCCCCTCAGATCTGGTCTATGCCCCCCACTCCACTCTTACCCTAGCCAATGGCATGTATCATATGCTCAGCAGGCTCTTCTCACAATTACTGGTTTGAGGCCAAAACCACATGACTAACAACATTGGACACTTGGAACCCAAAGCCTTCACTACCATCTTGGAATATCCAATTGCCTGAAGTCATCTGCCCTTGGCATAAAGAACAGGAACCTGGACTTCACCAAAGAAATGAGAAATACAGACATTGTTATCCTACAAGAAACAATGACCTAAACATGACCTAAATGCCAGAACTGGACAAGAACCTGATAGCCTCAACACACAGTGGGACAAACACCCTACCTGGAGAAGACAGCATTATGTCCCCCATATGCCCCCCAGAGACAACTACGGCAACATAACCAACAGAAAAGGGTCACAACTCCTGCAGCTCTGTTGCACATTGGGTATGTGTACATAGTCAATGGTAGGCTTCGAGGGGACTCCTGCGGCAGGTACACCTATAGCTCATTTCTTTGCAGTAGTACTGTAGACTACTTTATCACCAACCTCAACCCAGAGTCTCTCCAGAGCGTTCACAGTCAGCCCACTGACACCACTATCAGATCACAGCGAAACCACAATCTACTTAAACAGAGCAATAATCAACATCGAAGGCATCAAGCCAAACAAACTGTACACTATTAAGAAATGCTATAGATGGAAGGAAGGTAGTGTAGAAACATACCAAGAAACAATTGGACAACAACAAATCCAATCCCCCCTAGACAACTTCATGGACAAAATGTTTTCCTGCAACAGTGAAGGTGTAAACGTAACAGTAGGAAGATTGAACAATATATCTGACCTATCAGCTAACATATAAAATAAAAATTCTGGCAGAAAACCTAAGACAACTAACAACAATGATAAATGGTTTGATGAAGAATATAAAAACCTAAGAAAGAAATTGAGAAACCTAATCCAACTAAAAACACAGAGAACCAGAAAACCTTAGCTTTACATCTTCACTATGGTGAAACACTAAAACAATACAGAAATACACTAAGATAAAATAAGGAACAGCATGACAGAAAACAGCTCATTTTGATTGAAGAATCCATTATGAGGAGCATCCTGACGCGGCACTTGATGAATTTATGAAATTGCTTCTTTCAATTATTGATAAACATGCACCTGTTAAGAAACTGACTGTTAGAACTGTTAAGGCTCCATGGATTGATGAGGAATAGAAAAACTGTATGGTTGAAAGAGATGAGGCAAAAGGTGTGGCTAATAAATCTGCCTGCACATTGCAGGCTTACTTATTGCAAACGAGAAATTATTTGACTAAACTCAACAAATAGAAGAAAAAACTGTATTATGAAGCCAAGATCAATGACATAAAGAATGATGGGAAAAAACGTTGGAGTACTTTAAATGAAATTATGGGCAGAAAGACAAATTCAACTCCATCTTTCATCGAATCAGATGGCTTATTTATCACAAAACCATTTGATGTTGCCAATTATTTTAATTATTATTTAATTGGCAAAGTGGGCAAACTTAGGCAGGAAATTCCAATAACAAACAGTGAGCAATTGCATTCATGCATTGTATTCATGCATTTCCTTAATGGAAGCTTCTCTAATGTCAAATATGTAGTGTGGTGTACCACAGGGCAGCTCTCTAGGCCCTCTACTCTTTTCTATTTTTACCAATGACCTGCCACTGGCATTAAATAAAGCATGTGTGTCCATGTATGCTGATGATGCAACCATATACGCATCAGCAACCACAGCTAATGAAGTCACTGAAACCCTTAACAAAGAGTTTCAGTTTGTTTTGGAATGGTTGGCCAGTAATAATGGGTGGCCAGTAACGGTCCTGAACATTTCTAAAACTAGGAGCATTCCTTAAGTTCTAGACCTCAGCTGAATCTGGTAATGAATGGTGTGACTGTTGAACAAGTTGAGGAGACTAAATTACTTGGCGTTACCATAGATTGTAAACTGTCATGGTCAAAACATATGTATTCAATAGTTGTAAATGTGGGGAGAGGTCTGGCCGTAATAAAGAGATGCTCTGCTTTTGTGACACCACTCTCCAAAAAGTGGGTTCTGCAGGCTCTAATTTAGTCTAACCTTGATTATTGTCCAGTCGTGTGGTCCAGTGCTGCAAGGAAAGACCTAGTTAAGCTGCAGCTGGCCCAGAACAGAGCAGCACGTTTTGCTTTATATCAGAGGGCTGATATAAATGCTATGCATGCCAGTCTCCCTTGGCTAAGAGCTGAGGAGAGACTGACTGCATCACTTCCTGTTTTTATAGGAAACAATGTGTTGAAAATTCCAAATGGTTTGAATAGTCAACTTACACACAGCTCTGACATATACACTTATCCCACCAGACAGGCCACCAGGGGTCTTTTCACAGTCTCCAAATCCAGAACAAATTCAAGAAAGTGTACAGTATTATATAGAGCCCTTATCGCATGGAACTTCCATCTCCTATTGCTCAAATAAACATCAAACCTAGTTTAAAAAACCAGATAAAGCAACACCTCGTGGCACAACGCCTCTCCCCTATTTGACCTAGATAGTCTGTGTCTATGCATTGATATGTAGGCTGTGTGCCTTTTAAAAATGTATGAAGTTCTGTCCTTGAGCTGTTCTTTTATAATGATGTTCTGTATTATGTCATTCTGTATTATGGCTCATGTTTTGTGTTGGACCCCAGGAAGTGTAGCTGCTGCTTTTGCAACAGCTAATGGGGGATCCTAATAAAATACAAAAATACCTAAATAGAATTAAATCACACATTGACATACACATTGTACACGTTTGGGTCCTTTTGTCCCTTTTGAGCCAAACAACTCAACTTTTCACCTAAACTCATCTCTGACTAGACTCCTGACAAGTTCCTATCCAATCAAAACCTGTAGGCCTAGGCGGATTTCCTGGATAACTCTGTAATTTCGTTCTTCGGTATTTTCGGTTACTAACCGAAGCGTCACTCGTACAACACCATTACTATCCGTTCACATAGATGGATTACTGAATTCAGTGCTGGTAATATTATAGTTTTGGGACGAGTAAAGAAGCCGATTTAGCCTATGGTGACTTTGTCAAGTGGAAAAGGACCGATGCTTAGCTAACCAAGCAGCATATAGCTGAGATTTAGCACCACGGACAGCAGTGGAATTCCCTCCGTCTGACGCAACATGACATTGGACAGTGATCTGATCTCTCATATAGTCCTTGGATCAGAAGCAATATTGTTCGGCCAGTAGGTGGCACTATACCTCACATAATAAAATAGCTATTCTAGAGTGCTGCCAGACTATACCACACAGGAAGTACTCTGTCATAAAACAACAGAAAAATGCAAAAAAAAATATAGCTAGCAAAGGAATTGTTAGCAGTGGCTTTGAGTCTACTATATCTCAGCAACTGTGTGAATTGTTGCACCCACAAATGTACCCTATGTCCATAAGGTAATAATAGTAAGCCTACATTAATCTCAGGTGGAACTAGCATTACTCTATATTTTACTCTCTAATACTGACATAATACTCTCTAATTCTCTCTAACACTGATATACATATTTACCCTTGGGAATTCGGTCGTTTTTTGAAGTACTACATTAAGTGGTATTTAGTGTCATTCTTTCTGAGGATATGCTTGCTCGCTATGCTAAGCCAATGACCATATTTAGAATGCAGGTTGCCAGGCTCCTGACACTGTCGACCCAAACATCTGTTAGAAGCTGTCCTCCTGGCTGGCACAGTACCACACAGAAATAAATAAATGTTTCATGTCTGATCAGGACTCATGCGTTCTGGAAACAAGGGTTGCCAGTCCCAATGTGTCTTCAAATTAAATACAAATGTATTGGTTGTGTACACCTATTTTGCCGATGCTATTGTAGGTGCGGCGAAATGCTTCTGTTCCTACTGTAGCTCCAACAGTGCCTAACAATACAAAATAAAACACGCAAATCCAGGAAAAAAAGTATAGAAATATCAGAACAAGCAAGCAAACAAGCAAACAAGGAATTGTCCGTAGAGCTCCAAGACAGGATTGTGTCGAGGCACAGATCTGGGGAAGGGTACCAAAACATTGAAGATCCCCAAGAACACAGTGGCCTCCATAATTCTTAAATGGAAGAAGTTTGGAACCACCAAGACTCCTCCTAGAGTTGGCCGACCAAACTGAGCAGTTGGTGTAAAAGAGCCTTGGTCAGGGAGGTGAACCAGAACCCGATGGTCACTCTGACGGAGCTCCAGAGTTCCTCTGTGGAGATGGGAGAACCTTCCAGAAGGACAACCATCTCTGCAGTACTCTACCAAGCAGGTCTTTATGGTAAACTCCCACTTGGAGTTTGCCAAAAGGCACCTACAGAACTCTCAGAACATGAGAAACAAGATTCTCTGGTCTGATGAATCCAAAATATTTGTCCTGAATGCCAAGCGTCAAGTCTGGAGGAACCTGGCACCATCCCTACGGTGAAGCATGGTGGTGGCAGCATCATGCTGTGGGGATGTTTTTCAGCGTCAGGGACTGGGAGACTAGTCAGGATCGGGGGAAAGATTAATGGAGCAAAGTACAGAGAGATCCTTGATGAAAACCTGTTCCAGAGCGCTCAGGACCTCAGACTAGCGCAAAGCATCACCTTCCAACAGCCAGAGCCCAGACTTGAACGTGATCGAACATCTCTGGAGAGACCTGAAAATAGCTGTGCAGCGACGCTCCCCATCCAACTTGACAGAGCTTGAGAGGATCTGCAGAGAAGAATGGGAGAATCTCCCCAAATACAGGTGTGCCAAGCTTGTAGCGTCATACCCAAGAAGTTTCGAGGCTGTAATCGCGGCCAAAGGTGCTTCAACAAAGTCCTGAGGAAAGTGTCTGAATACTTATGTAAATGTGATATTTCCGTGTTTTATTGGAAATAAATTAGCAAAAATGTCTAAAAACCTGTTTTTGCTTCATCATTATGGGATATTGTGTATATAAAATATATATAAGGCTGTAACATAACAAAATGTGGAAAAAGTCAAGGCGTCCAAATACTTTTCGAATGCGCTCTAGGATGAGCCTCGACTAGAATACAGTATATACATAATGAAGTGGGTAGAACAGGATGTAAACATCATTAAAATGACCAGTGTTCAATGACGATGTACATGCATAGGGCAGCAGTCTCTAATGTGCAGGGTAGAGTACCGGGTGGTATCCGGCTAGTAACCGTGTCTGAAGTTCAGAGCAGGGTACTGGCTGGGGCTTGTCTAAATATAGGTGGCTGAAATTGATTAAGAGATAAATCTCACTCAATCCCCCGTCTCACTCAGCCTGTAATCGGATTGTGTTGTGTATCAGAGTTGTGTACTAGGGGTCTCCCAGTCAAACTCAAGGGGATTGATCGCCTTTGAGAGATTATGAGGCTTACACTGATACGGAAAACTGTAATAATATACGGTAATTTGGGGTATTATCAACATTAAACTAGTCTGAAACATTTTACTGCAGCATACTGTATATTATGGTGCATTGTGGGAAACTGTTGTGGGCGAGGAAGGAATTGCTGTATTTCAAATGGTACTGTAATTCCACCTCACAGATACATTACCCTACTGTATCTTTGGAGTGCCCGAAACGTTTTAACCACTAGTGCATGTTAATGCTGTTTCTGGCTCATTCATATTATTTGAGGCATGCCTTGTAAGAGGCTATATTAACACGGTACCAATTGAACTTCTATGTCATTATAGTACCAATCAATTTCAAATGTATAAATCAAATCCAATTTGCCACATGTGCCAAATATAACAGGTGTAGGTAGACCTTATCATCAACTGCTTACTTACAAGCCCTTAACCAACAATGCAGTTTTAAGAAAATAGAGTTAAGAAAATATTTACTAATTAAAAAGTAACTATGTTTTATTTTTTTAAATTTTTTACAGAAATTCTCAAATTTAAAAAAAAGTAACACAATAAAATAACAATAACGAGGCTATATACAGGGGAGTGGCAGCATGTCTTTAACCTTAAATGGTTGAGTCCTTTTGGTCTGTTTTGATCTGTAGTCCTGCCAGGCCTCTAAAAGTGCACGTGATATAAAAACACCAAATATCTATTAATAGGCTGTAATGAGCAGCCAACCTGCTTGCACCCTTGTAATTACATTCAAATATTGTGAAATACAAACCCCTCCCCTCAATGAATTTAATTAATTAATTCTGATTATGGCAGTATTTCCTTTTTTTACAGTATAATACCGTACATTTTACAGTATTGTACTGTGTGTCATTACACAGTACTTGCTTTGATACCATATTTATATGACAGTAGGTGTACTGTAAAATGAAATACATCATTTTACATGCCACTGAGATGCCTGTAAGTTACTGTCAAATTCACAAACAAAACTTTACAGTGTAGGCTATGAGGAGCCATGACAGAGAGGCATCAGAGAGGGACCCTATGGGCTGGCACTGCACTCTCTGGCATTGCTTGGAAATCGATTGAGCCTGTGGCAGTGTGTGCTGCCCAGTGCCCACAAAAGCCTTTGTTCAAACACAGATATTAACTAAGGAAATGACTTAGAATTGTACACTTAGAATTTGGAAATAAAGGTCTACAGCCGTTCTTAGCCAGTCTGCTACCAAACTCGTGCTGTACCATGTGGTCTATCAGGCTAAGGCATAAAGCATATTGGCCTTGTGTATGTTTGAAAATAGAACATTTAAATCTCTGTTTGACATCTTATACCTCAGTCATCTAGATTGACTTCCAGATCGACATGCAGGCAATGGTGTCGCTACCGAAAGTATGAGTACATAGAGCTGAGTGTGTTGGAGGCCTGTCACAGAGGTTGTCAAGCTGATGCAGAGGAACTCCTGTAATCATATTTATGGTTGTTCTGATGGTTAGGGAACGTGATTGGATCCCTAATCCAAGTTAGATGAGAAGGAAATCCCAAAATTCTAGAAGTCAAATGGTGGCCCAGTGAAGTTGTCATAGATCATTAACGATGAACCAATCCTTGTGTGTGTGTGTGTGTGTGTGTGTGTGTGTGTGTGTGTGTGTGTGTGTGTGTGTGTGTGTGTGTGTGTGTGTGTGTGTGTGTGTGTGTGTGTGTGTGTGTGTGTGTGTGTGTGTGTGTGTGTGTGTGTGTGTGTGTGTGCGTGCGTGTGTGCGTGTAGCATCACATGAAATCAGAAAACAGTAGAGGTGAGGCCATGAGGGAAGTAAACAGGATAATCAGATAATGTAGAAGTAGATCCACCATTAAGAATAGTAACACTAATCAAGGAAGGCAGCTCTGATAATTGTTTCTTCGAAGTTCCCGAAATAATCAGGAATAATGTCACTATGAGATGTATTGGAGACTTGGTACATTATGTGTTAGGGTTAGCGTTACCATTAGGTTTGCATCTGTCTGAGTGGAGTTATTTAATGCCAGGAGCAAGGTTTTACATCCAATTTGCATTCTCAGTCGGCATTTATAAAATTGTACTGGAATTGAATCTTTCCATCAGCTCGGTCGTGACTTTTTTCATGTGTCAGGTAATTCATCGACTTTAAATGGTGGGATTGAAACGTGGTTAGTGTTCCTGTTTGGGATTTGGCGAGCTAATCTGAGTGAGAGGCCAGAAGGGAGCAGAATAAGATTATATTGGTTAGATTTAGGATGGTTTTAGGGAGACTATTTCACATAGAACATGTAGACCTGCATGAGTGTTCTGATATGCTCTATAGAACCAACATTTAGGCAAGATACCAGTCAAACGCCGTCTCTTTGCTCCAAAGTCTTATAAGTGGAAGTCCACGAATGTAGGAATGGCTGCAATAATTGCAATAGTTTATTAGTTCAAAAGAACACCACAATGAAAAAATGTTAGTTATCTCACTTTAGTTGATCCAAAGTGACACGGGTTTAGGGAAGAAGTCATAGCCATTCAACAAATAGACAGTACCAGTCAAAAGTTTGGACACACATTCAAGAGTTTTTCTTAATTTTTTACTATTTTCTGCATTGTAGAATAATAGTGAAGACATCAAAACGATGAAATAACACCTATGGAATCATGTACAGTGGGGCAAAAAAGTATTTAGTCAGCCACCAATTGTGCAAGTTCTCCCACTTAAAAAGATGAGAGAGGCCTGTAATTTTCAGCATAGGTACACTTCAACTATGACAGACAAAATGAGAAAAAAAATCCATAAAATCACATTGTAGGATTTTCTATGAATTTATTTGCAAATTATGGTGGAAAATAAGTATTTGGTCAATAAGAAAAGTTTCTCAATACTTTGTTATATACCCTTTGTTGGCAATGACAGAGGTCAAACGTCAAACGTCTAATGTCCATTGCTCATGTTTATTGGCCCAAGTAGGTCCCTTCTTCTTATTGGTGTCCTTTAGTAGTGGTTTCTTTGCAGCAATTCAACCATGAAGGCCTGATTCACGCAGTCTCCTCTGAACAGTTGATATTGAGATGTGTCTGTTACTTGAACTCTGTGAAGCATTTATTTGGGCTGCAATTTCTGAGGTTGGTAACTCTAATGAACTTATCCTCTGCAGCCAAGGTAATTCTGGGTCTTCCTTTCCTGTGGCGGTCCTCATGAGAGATAGTTTCATCATAGCACTTGATGGTTTTTGCGAGTGCACTTGAAGAAATCTTGAAAGTTCTTGAAGTTTTCCGCATTGACTGACATTCATGTCTTAAAGTAATGATGGACTATAATTTCTCTTTGCTTATTTGAGCTGTTCTTGCCATAATATGGACTTGGTCTTTTACCAAATAGGGCTATCTTCTGTATACCATCCCTACCTTGTCACAACACAACTGATTGTCTCAAACGCATTAAGAAGGAAAGAAATTCCACAAATGAACTTTTAACAAAGCACACCTGTGCGAATTGCAATGCATTCCAGGTGACTACCTCATGAAGCTGGTTGAGAGAATGCCGAGAATGTGCAAGGCTGTCATCAAGGCAAAGGGTAGCTACTTTGAAGAATCTCAAATGTCTTATGATTTGTTTTAACACTGTTTTGGTTACTACATGATTCCATATGTGTTATTTCATAGTGTTGATGTCTTCACTATTATTCTATAATGTATAAAATAGTACAAATAAAGAAAAACACTGGAATGAGTAGGTGTGTCCAAACTTTTGATTGGTACTGTAGATACAATTATTTTAATAGTTGGTTATTACCTGAGAACACTATAAAATTAGTTTTCCAAATCCAATTACTTTCAGTCAAGTGTAGTTGGAAGGAAATAGGAGCCAATTTAAGTAATCTCCCTTGATTTTACGGTGTACCTGATTGATGACCCCACGCTGTTGTATAAACATGTTCCTGCACGCTGGACCTTCTGAGATTCCTCACATAGTTTATTCATACCAATGTAAACATACATAATGTCTGCCTTTTTATTCTTATTGTTTGAACATACTCTCTGAACAGACATAGTGAGGCCCATTCTTGAATAACAGTAGGTCCAACAGCTCTCCTGTCATGCCCTCACTGCACTGAGGGAACTAGTGATGTCACCAGGTTCCTCTACCAGAAATACCTGGACATACTCAAAGACACAAACACCTTCCTAACTGATGTTCAAATGGGTCATTTCCTGTGTCTCAAACCTTAGGACATCTAGCCACCCAGACAAATAAACAACACTATCAGCTGTGGCCGATGATCTCTTGGTTTAGTAATGGTATAGCTATATCATCAGTAAGCAAAGCCCGATACTTGGCATGTGAGACCAAATGGGATTAAAGGGATAGTTCAATGAAGCCTTTTATCTACTTCCCCAGAGTCAGATGAACTTGTGGATATTTTTCAGATATATATCTTCGTCCAGTATCGAGGACGTTAGAGGTAGTTTGGCAAGCCAATGTTAACTAGCATTAGCAGAATGACTGGAAGAATACAGGAACAGCTAGCATGCTATTTTTGTCCCACAGACTTCCAGTCATTGAGCTAACGCTAGTTAGCAATTGTACCTACTTTAGTTAACAACTTACTGTATACTAGACGCAGAGACGTACAAATGGTATCCACAAGTTCATCTGACTCGGGGTTGTAGATAATTGCCATCGCCAAAATCCCAAAATAATATCATACATGTTAAGCAAACTCAAAGGCCAAAAGCTGAGTTAATTTACAACGTTTTGTTGTCGATTACAAAAGGGGGGGGGGGACCTCTTTCCTATTCATTGCAATACCCTGTGAGGATTAGACCTTCAAGATCAGCCACAGCACCAACAACAGGCTGTGGAACATCACTGTTGTTCATATTTACATTAGATCAGGGTCCTGACTCTGTCACTGGGGGTACTGGGGCGGCAGGTAGCCTAATGGTTAGACTCTTGGGCCAGTAACGGGAAGGTTGCCCGATCAAATCCCGGAGCCGACAAGGTTATAAGTTTGTTGTTCTGCTCCTGAACAAGGTAGTTAACCCACTGTTCCTAGGCTGTCATTGTAAATAATAATTTGTTCTTAACTGACTTGCCTAGTAAACGTTTTTTTAACATTTATGGAGCATTTTACTTCAGTTGGCTGTTGGTATTTTTAAACCATTTCTGGTAAGAAAGAAAAAAAAGAAGAAAAAAGAAAGAAAGAAAGATGTTTGCTGATTGAATAATTGGATTGAGAGACGGACAACAGCGTCTAAAACAAGAGAGTTAGAGTTAGGCCGGGGAAGGAGGATGAGGTCCGGGTATAAAGAGTGATGTCAGCAGTCAGAGACTACACTCTCTGACCACCGGACACATACAAGGAGTTTGAGCATCAGAGGTGCGCTGATACCTTTAGGAAAAGGTAAGACATCGCCATCCTTTTTGCTTCTTCTGGTTTGAGTCTCAAATTCATGCTGACAAAACCTCTGTAATGTAGCTGAAAGAAGTTGGTAAATGCTTTCATTTATAAATGTAGCCCTCCAGTTACATTTTGAAATTGGGACATCTGTGTTCATGGGTAAAGTGAACTGTTATTTTGATTTATTTATTTATTTGATTTAAAAATATATATATATCAGCTTTCATATTGCAGATAGATTGTAGCTTCCATCAATGTAATTGTCTGCATCACTTCCAATCCCCCATATATATTTTTGATATATATATATATATATATATACATAGATACTTATACATACACACATATACATACACATATAAAAACATACATATACACATACATGCATACATATACATACATATATACGTACCTTTTTAAAATATATTTTCCTTTATTACTTTCTAACCCTACCACCCATCCCCTAATTGGAGTAAAATAGTGAACAACAACGCTTAGGCTTCTACTTTCAGATTATACATACTATATATATTTGATGGACACAGTTTATTTGACAATAGTTTTATTTTGTTTGTTTTTACTCCTGTCCTTCCTCAACTCTCAACCTCTCCCATCTATTCCTGATGTCATTCCTCGACCCTCAACCTCTCCCATCTATTTCTGATGTCCTTCCTCAACCCTCAACCTCTCCCATCTATTTCTGATGTCCTTCCTCGATCCTCAACCTCTCCCATCTATTTCTGATGTCCTTCCTCGACCCTCAACCTCTCCCATCTATTTCTGGTGTCCATCTGGTTTGATTTCCATTTGCCATTTCTTTCAAACTGTGCTCTTTCACAAAAGTTCCTAACCCATTTACATTTTACGGACACCGTATATTTTACATGAATTATCTTATTATTATTTGTTGTTATTAGTCCCAACCTTCAGCTCCATTCAACCCCTCCCATCTATCTCTTAAAACTTGTTAGGGCCATGGTCCCGTGGTAGGAACATCAATCAGCGGAAATGTTCAAGAGTGCCACCTATAGTGGTTGATAAAACTCAAACTTTCATTAAAATGGACATACAATGTACTGAATTAAAGCTACACTCGTTGTGAATCTATCCACCAAGTCAGATTTGTAAAATGCTTTTCGGCAAAAGCATGAGAAGCTATTATCTGATAGCATGTATCCCCCAGAATACAGCAACGTCACCTAACGACAGATTTTGCGATAGCCGGGGGCTACTCAAAACGCAGAAATAAAATATAAAACATTCATTACCTTTGACGAGCTTCTTTCTTGGCACTCCTAGATGTCCCATAAACATCATTTTGGGTCTTTTTTCGATTAAATCGGTCCATATATAGCCTAGATATCGATCTATGAATACTGTGTGAACAACGGAAAAAAATAGCGTTTTCTAACGTAACGTAATTTTTTTAAATTAAAAAAGTTGACGATAAACTTTCACAAAACACTTCGAAATACTTTTGTAATGCAACTTTAGGTAGTAGTACACGTTAATAAGCGATAAAATTCATCAGGAGGCGATGTAAATTCTATAGGTGTCCGTCTGAAAATAATGTCCGGAGAAATCTCAACCAAAACATCCGGTCGGAGACCGGAGGGAATCGGTTCCCTTGTGTGGTTTGACCAAGAATCAAAGCCGAAGCAAATGACAAGATTCTAGACATCGTGTGGAAGCTGTAGGTACTGCAACCTCGGCCTCATTTAATCCCGTTCACCTTTAACAATTCCTGGAATTAGCGCATGGATATTTATTTCCATTTTCAGTGATCAGATTTTCCTGCACTTTTCGATGAAACGGCACGTTCTGTTATAGTCACAGCCGTGATTTAACCAGTTTTAGAATCGTCTGAGTGTTTCCTATCCACACATACTAATCATATGCATATACTATATTCCTGGCATGAATAGCAGGGCACTGAAATGTTGCGCGATTTTTAACAAAAAGCTGCGAAAATTCGCAACTTCCCTAAGAGGCTAACACCATCCATATTCAACTGTGCTGTGATGTTTCACAAAAGTTGTTTCTACATATTGCAAATTGAAAATACAATTTTTTGCTAAAAGTATTATTATATTATTGATCGATTGACTATGACTTTTCAGATTACCCAGTAGTGTTATCTGCATAGTTAGCTCCAGGCAGCAAAATCTGCAGAGCTGAAAGTGAACTGTTGCCTTTAATGGAATATTACACGCTCCACAACCATGAGCCTCAAATGTTATGTTCGAAAACACTCGTGTCTAGCCTGTTAATACATGTCAGTCTGATTTAGTAGGGGATAGTAAAAGGTATTAGTGAATTACTTGGTAAGGATTATTTTGGTCATTCAGGTCAACGATGGAAAAGCAGCGTTTCATCCTTCCTGTAGTTGCATAACGTTTGCAACACTCAGGTTTATAACTACTCGGTCTCATTGATTGATATCTGACACTGGAAATGTAGGTGTGTTCAATCTCTGTCAGCCTTCTGGTATTGTCCGCCATTTGTAGGAGAAATGTACTACTATTCCATTGCGGGACATATCTCTCTTATGAAGACAGCTGACTGCTGACAATCCAGTCCAGTCTTAACCTCATGTAGATGACTGAAATATAGTCAACTACTACCTGTAAATGGTGCACTGTCTCTGTATCACTCTCCAAATGCAACTTGAGAAGGGCACTCTCCATGGTCCTGATCTCATCAATTGATTGAATACCGGCATGGTATTGAGATCCGGACCATGGACAGCACCATTCTTGAGTATAGAAAGTGATGCAGTACCAAATTACAAACACGAGAAATGATAATGCCCACTGGGCACACAATGGTTGAATCAACGTTGTTCCCACGTCATTTTAACGAAATTATGTTGAACCAACATTGAATTGATGTCTGTGGCCCAGTTTGTACACTATTAGAACAAAAAGGTGCGAAATAGAACCTTAAAGGGTTCTTCGGTGTTCCCCATAGGAGAACCTTTTGAAGGTCTCTTTTTGTTTGCAGGTAGAACCCTTTTGTTTGCAGATAGAACCCTTTAGGGTTCCATGTAGAACCCTTTCTACAGAGGGTTCTACCTGGATCCAAAAAGGGTTCTCCTATGGGGACAGTCAAAGAACCCTTTTGGAACCCTTTTTGTCTAAGTGTGTAGTGACTAGTTGACTAAAACCAGTGGAGGAAAGTGAAGACCATCCCCCTCAGTGAATTGAATTAAATTAAAAAAGAGAAACATAGATAAAACTATAGTAAATATATTCACACCACTAAACCATGTCACAAAACCTAGGAGGCTCATGGTTCTCGCTTCTGTTCTCCTCTGGGTACATTGGGCATATAAACCTAGGAGGCTCATGGTTCTCACCCCCTTCCATATATAGTTCTCACTTCTGTCCTCCTCTAAGTACATTGACTTCAATAAAAAACCTAGGAGGGTCATGGTTCTCACCCCCTTCTATTAACTTACACAGTAATTATGGAAACTTTTGGAGGACGTCCCCCAACCTATCAGAGTTCTTGCAGCATGAACTGACATGTTGTCCACCCAATCAAAATAACAGAGAATGAATCTAGTACTGAAAGCATAAGCTACAGCTAGCTAGCACTGCAGTGCAGAAAATGTGGTGAGTAGTTGACTCAAAGAGAGAGAAAGACTATAGTTGAACACTTATGAACAAATTCAATTCTTCCAATATGAAGGTAGAAGCAAAACAAATGTTGGTTGTATTTTTTTTTTTAAACGTTCGCTTAGCTAGAGAATGCAGTTAGCTAATTTAGCCTACTCAAACGCAAACAGAGAGGGATGCTATGTTAACTAGCTGGCTATGGCTATCCAACACTGGAACTCTTCCAAGTGAAGGTAAGTGAAGGTAAACTTTTGGTTGTATTAATGTATTGCCACTGGGACCCACCGGTGTCACTGCTAAACTGCTTTCTGACTGTACACTGTACTGCATGATTGTAGCTAACGCGTTAGTTCTAGTAGCTATGTTGACTATGACGTGACAACGATGTAGGCTGTGTGTAGCAGTTATAGCGGTCATGATATGAAGGTTTAGCTTGGAAAGTTTTTTTTGCCTGGTCAAAGATAGCTGATGTGTTGTGCACTGAAGTACACAAGTGAAAGAAAAGCTGAGAGGAGGAGGGTGCGTAGATAGTTTGCGAGAAATAATTATATATACAATGAACAAAGTGATCATGCTGTTTTTATGTGGCTGCTATGAAAGTGAACTGTGTTTGCGTGTGATCAGGGGTGCATTTATTCCACTGGTTCTGTTGAAAAACCTTTCTTAAACGAAAGCAAACAGAACGAAACGGGGATAAAAAAATACAGAAATTCGTCTCATAGAAATTCACATTTGCAACTGTTGGACTAATGATTACTCCCTAGATCAGCTAGATGCAGGCAAGAGTGTGCAAGGCGGTGTTGAATGTCACCTTGATTCTTCAAAATGATCTACGTTGTAAACCTTCATGGGGAAATCAGAGTATCATGTGGTAGCCTAAACCTATCGATGTTACATGGAGCTGGGTGAATGGAATATGAATGACAGTCATCCAATAAGGCCATGCTAATCCTCCCTCATCTTAAACAGCACCGACCGCCGCTGACTAAAACTTATTCTTCAGTTCGACTAAAATGAGATTCTTCTTATTCTTCTTTTTACTCTTCTTATGTGTATTGATACTGTTATGATCTCATGTCATTATATTCATCTATCTGTTGTAAATCTTTCAGGAAAATAAGACACCTTGTGACCTTGTAAATGCTTTTGGGGGGGAGGGAGGGGGGGACGTTGGTCAGTGTGTGGAATCCATCAGGGACGTGAGGATGAAAACCCTCCTTTTAGATTGACTTTGAGCAGTGAGAAGAATAGTGTGACATAAGAATTACGCTACCGTGTAATTCCTGCCCGGGTACTTTGAGGTTTTGTCCCGGTTTTCTGTGCAGTCTATTGGATGAGATTTGTCATCCAATAGACTGCAGCAGTGCGAAAAGACAATCCCCAGGCAAGATTTGGCTCAAGGTAACTCACAGTGATGCTGTAATCTCATTCCACCAGATTAGCCATCCGCCTTTCCCTTGGCACTCGACACTGACGGAGCATCCTTCCGTCTCATTGCTGGATTAGGGGTTATTCCTGATTGTGATCTACATTCACCTTTTTGTTGTGTCATTTTTACAAAGTCACACATTGCACATGTTTTTTTTGTTTGTTTTTTTGTCTTCCACAGAAATATACCTGAAGTGGCTGTAGAATGGCTAAGTGAGTCAAACCTTTTCTGTTACAGGGTAGCAACACTCCATGTTACATACCTTTCTATTTCATGTAGGCCTAGCTGATATAAACTTACTTGCTGGTATACTTTAAATGGAGCAGAATAATAAAAGGTCTCTAACAAATATGGCAAGCAATACTTTTAAGAGCTTCAGAGGACTGCTGACTACAACCGGAGAAAGCTCACACCAGAAATAACTTGGGTCCTATCCAACGCTGAGCACATGCATATTAATAACACAAAGTGTTTACCGTTCACAAAGGGTTTGTCTGTTTTTGTCGGAGACATTAGGCTTACCTCGGACTTTTCCATCTCTCATAAGAAAAACTCCATAGAGCAGTGTTTCTTCCAAAGGTTTTTATGACATTGTTTGCCAGAAGGTACTAATCAAAGTCAATGAATAGATTTTTTCCTGATGAATTATGAAAGGAGGGCTCCATTCAGTTCAACAGTATTGGAGAGAGAGGCAGACAAGGCTGCAGCTTTGACTTGAGCATCTGTGATTAACCCCAAGCACTATGTGATGAATGGTCACTCATGCAGAGTGGCTTACAGCCCAAGTCAAATCCAGTCGGTTAGGTAAAACTACGCTCAAGGGTTAATTCCTCAGCTCTGCTCTTGTAAGACGACATATGACCATGACTTATGCCCCCTGCCATCAGGCTGGCCTGACAAAACACATTTTACAAACTCAGGATTGGGAAACATTTTGGACAAAACATGTCAGTTATCATCATTTAGAATAAATGATATGTTTATATCAGGTTGTGTCGTCATCAGTTGCACACCTGCACACATTTGATGAGCTGTTGATTTGACCATTTGTCTTTTTCACTACTTGGAAGGAACTTTGTGTGTTTTTTTTAATCCTTTCCGAATGTGCCAATTATACAGTGAAACGGTTTGAATGCTGCTGAGTTTGACTGTTTCCTTTCTCTTTGATCTTTGCTAAGGTTATACAAGAAAACCTCTGGGAATGGCACAGTAAGTGAAAACCTTTTTCCGTCTCCCTAATAATACTTGCCCCACGGAAATAGAGACCATCACCTAGTTGTGATGAACGTGAAAGAGCTCCAGTTACATTCTGCGTTGACATGTTTTTGTTGTTGTCTTCCTTTCTTCAGCTCACCCTTTACCTGGGAAAGAGAGACTATGTCGACCATGTTCAGAATGTGGACCCTATCGGTAAGTCTTACTTATTAGACTTCGCACTTATGTATCGTATCCAGTTTCAATATTTGTGTTGAGGGGCAAATCTCTCAAATCTCTACCCATCGGTGTTACAGAGGGAGTGGTGAAACTTGATCCTGCAGGCCTTGCAGGCAGGAAAGGTACACTTTCTTTCACAAAATACCTTTTTTTTTTTTTTTTACAGAGACGTTGCTTGTGTTAGCAATTCTGTGGAATGATAACACACTGGTTGATGTTTATCCTGTTCTCTCCAGTGTTTGTGAAGCTGGCGTGTGCCTTCCATTACGGCCGTGAGGACCTGGATGTCATTGGACTGTCCTTTAGGAAAGACATCTGGGTCAAGCACATCCAGTTGTACCCTGATGCTGGCCACAAACCCAACCTCACTCCCATGCACGTTTGCCTGCTCAAGAAGGCAGGAGAGCAAGGCCGTGCCTTCACTTTCGATATTGCCACAAACCTTCCCTGCTCTGTCACACTCCAGCCAGGACCAGATAATGCTGGAAAGGTAGGCCCTTGCCTTGATAATAGTTGTTGTTGTTGTTGTTGTTTACCCCAGATAGATAGAATTCCGCGATTCATTATATTTACATTGACCTTTTGTGTACACCTAGGCTTGCGGTGTGGACTTTGAAGTCAAGACGTACATTGCAACTGAGGCAGACCCCGAAGAGAAACTTGATAGGAAGTGAGTGACTATCCAAATCTTTGTGTTGTTTATTGAAATATTTTACTTACATTAGGGATTCTCTGCATGTTAAAACCAATTGGTTTCTTTCTGACCTTTTTTCCTCTCTGCCTCCCTTCTTCACTTTGCTCATTTCCCACTCCGTCTTTTGTAGGGACACTGCTCGCATGGCCATCCGTAAGATCCAGTTTGCCCCAGACGCGACTGGTGCTCCTGGGCCCAGGGCCGACATCTGCAAGAGCTTCATGATGTCGGACAAGCCTGTCCACCTACAGGCCTCGCTGGAAAAGGAGGTGAGTTACACAGAAGGCCTCGCTGGATTCTACAGCGCATCCACCGTAGCAACTTTATTGGAAAACATAATGAAAAGGGAATGCAGACATTAGACAATTTTGCCTTCTTATTGATGTCAGATCTACTATCATGGAGATCCGATCGACGTCAACATCAAAGTCAAAAATGAAACCTCCAGAACAGTGACAAAAATCAAAATCATAGGTAAGTCTATCACCACTGATTCTGATTCTAAACTAAAATGGTCTACTTCATTTGGTAACGGTGGTCTCTTTCCTTCAGTTGAGCAGACTACAGACGTGGTTCTCTACTCCGCAGACAAATACACCAAAACCGTACTTTCTCAAGACTTTGGGTGAGTGGACAGAAACCCACCCTCAGGCAATGTCCCTCTCCACCTCGTCTTCTATGGAGTGCTCTTCCCCTGATGCTTTGGGTCCTAACAACTCCGACCTTCTCTTACAGAGAGACAATAGATGCCAATAGCACATTCGATAAATCCCTTGCCATCACCCCCCTACTGGCCGAAAACAAGAAGAAGCGTGGCCTGGCGCTGGAAGGCAGACTGAAGGACGAGGACACGAACCTGGCCTCCAACACTATGTGAGTGGCAGTCCGTTAATATTATCACATTCAGATCTAGACTGGAACAACCTGAGCATCTCTCACCGTCTTCTCCTTTCCCCCAATTAGTATTAGAGCCGGTATGGATAAGGAAGTGTTGGGAATCTTGGTCTCCTACAAAATCAAGGTCAACTTGATGGTGTCTTCAGGAGGGTAAAGGCTTAGCTTAAAAGTTTTTGTTGTTGTTACATTTACATTTTACATTTAAGTCATTTAGCAGACGCTCTTATCCAGAGCAACTTACAAATTGGTGCATTCACCTTATGACATCCAGTGGAACAGTAGTGCATCTAATTGTTGTTTGTAAGCCAATGTCATGCTTTCCATTGAATTGGAGGAAAAGAACACATTCTAATCTGCTATGTTCTTTACCCCCATTCAGCTTGTTGGGAGGTCTCACAGCTAGTGACATACAGGTGGAGCTCCCGCTGATTCTCATGCATCCCAAACCCCAAGGTAAACGAATAGTATGACCTAATAAATAATACGATTTGCCATGTCTAATAAACTCTGTCAAAGTAGAGCTGATGGGCTGAGGGTGCAATGTCTCTCTCTCTCTCTACTCATTCAGAGTTGCTGCTAATGTAACCATTCTACTCTTTTCCCTTCTACCATAATGAACCCTATTACCCGAACAGAAGTGTGAGCATAAAATTATAGAATACAACGAACAAGCATGTATTAGTAGCATACACCACAGTATTCAGCTTAAGTGTTGTTTTTTTGAATTGCCTTATGAGTTTGTGTTGTTCTCATGTTTCCCCCCACCCAGAGTAAAAACCTCTAAGGGTGAAGGTGATCTTCTATCTGACAGTCTTATAGACCCTACTGTACAGTAGACATACCTTTGATGTGAAGTGCCTGTTGTTCATTGTTGAGCTGTTGAACTCTGGTCTTTATAGAGGCCAAGCTTTGCCCTGGATAGAATTAGCGGGTTGTATTTCAATGAAGTAAAAAAAAAAAATTTTAAACTGTAGATTACTCAGGTGATCCTGTGACTAAATCAAATCATTGTAATCGTGGCATTACTTCAGGACCAGAGTTCACTGCCTCAGCTCACATGTCATTCACTGTAGTCATCTGTGACAGCGATATTGATTGTATATGTTTTGTGAATCCCCAGAAGGAAGTTACCCTTGAGGTTGAGTAAATTCCCTCAGCAGTAGAGAAAAGAAAGAAGGACTGCAAAGACGAATGGAGCAACACCGTTGACAGCTGCTCAGATTGAGACTGACAAACAAACCAAAGAAGAAACAGGAATACCTCATAAGAAGAACCATCCATCAAAAACACACGATATTGATTTATTTGACTATTACAGACATGTCTTCAGTTGTGGTTTTGTGAGCTTGTACTGTATGTTGATATCCAGCCATGCATCTGAATCATATCGCTTTACCATTCACTTAGTACTTTTCACATAAATCCATGGGGGGGGGGGAGTCAACGATCACATCCAACCAGTGGCGACGCGTCATTCAGGGCAGCTGAGACCGTTTTGAACCAGTTTTTTTTTTGTTAGCCTGTTTTGCATGTTATTTTGGCATTCATACGTGTCACATATCAGTTTGCAAATAATGTAAAACATGGTCTTTTTTTTGCTTTCTTGAGCAAGGCAGCTCCAATATGCAGGTGTTTCAGCCTAGCTCAGTACTTTTTATGGTGGTGGGGCAGCCAGCGGAAAATATGGAGCGTAGGATTTGTTCTCTAGTTGCGCCGGGATTGCCTCAGTGTTCTGTCACTCATGGGGACACTATGTCACTGAAAAATCTACGGGTGGAGCTTGAAATTTCAATCCCCTTGAGTGCTGCCATAGACTTATATTAGAAGTTCCCATCCAAGAAGGCTCAAGGTCATTAGCCACAGATAAAATGACGTTAAATCACGTTATATCTACCGTAGCTTTGATTGGACTGATCATGTGAACATCATACTTTCAAAATCTTAGCTAGCAAGCTAGACAAGCAGTCATCATCATGCATCAAGTCGGTAATCTACTGCCAAATCCTTTTCAATCATTGAAGAGAAATTACAGATAAAACGTATCGGTGCTCATCGGCTATTGGACATTACACAACAAGTTGGAAATCGCAAATTCAACAATGAGTGCTCACTGCAGCCCCGGGTTCGATCCCAGGTTGTGTCACAGCCGGCTGTGCCCGGGAGACCCATAAGGCGGCACACAATTGGCCCAGCGTCATCCGGGTTAGGGGAGGGTTTGGTCGGCAGCAATGTCCTTGTCTCATCGTGCTGTAGCAACTCCTTGTGGTGGGCCGGGTGCCTGCAAGCTGACTTCGGTCATCAGTTTGACAGTGTTTCCTCCGACACATTGGTGCGGCTTGCTTCCGAGTTAAGTGAGCAGTGTTTCAAGAAGCATTGCGGCTTGGCTCTCAACCTTCGCCAAGTCCATAGGGGAGTTACAGAGATGAGACAAGATCGTAACTACCAATTGGATATCATGGAAAAAGGGGGAAATGTCAGACTTCAGTGAGTTCAAGACGACTGGGAACCCAGATAAAACCAGCTCTGACTGGGAAATACAGAAAATAAGTTTGAATGGTCATCCAACTCGGAATTCCAAGTCGGAATTTCGGGCCTCTTTCTAGAGCCCACTAGAAAGACTGCCGCGCCACCTTCCTGTTCAAGTGAGCGCAGCACAACAAGGTGAGTCCAAAAATGTATTTTATGCTGCTGCATAAATTATGTAATAAGCCAGGGAGATATGTATACTGTAGCCAAGAAAGTAATATTAAGTGTACAGTATGTTGTGTAGTAAGCTGGTAGTTTCCCATGTGCCTCACCCTAAAAATGTGGTCCCTTTCCTCCTTCATAACTTAGTCTACTGTTATGACTTGATGGTGCACATGTAGCCTATAGCCTGTTTTAGAGAAATGTCATCATCAAATATTGTAAGAGCTTTCATTGTCTGCTTTATATGCCCCCTTTATTTATCCTACGGTTCTGACTTGGTGTACAGGGAGAATACTGTAAGAATTATGTCACTGTACATTTGCTAAACAAATAGTTACATTGTTTTTTGAAAAGGCAGTAAATGAGGCTGAATTACCTGTTTTGTTGCCAGACAAACCTCCACTGATAGCCAGGTGTAACTGTGGTAAGGATTCACTCCATAGTGCTGATAAGAAAGCTTTGCTTTATGCAGTCCATAAAAGTTTGTGGGCACCATTTGTCACCGATATAGTGCAATGAATGTATTGTTCAGTGTTGTGTAGTGGCTTTGCTTGCATGCATAATGATATATATATTTTTGGGCCCCAACAAGATTGACATGCTAAAATTGCCACTGCATCTAACATACAGGGGGGTTTATTGGTTTGTCAATAAAATCCAACTCATACACTACTCCAACCGACACGGTGTCCGGTAGTTTATCATGTTCAAAGAATTGTGTTTTTCTGTAAGATGTATGTTTTTGGCTGATAAGTAATTGAACCAAATAAAAACACCACATATCTAAGATTGCTTTTTCAACCATTCATTGCAGTGCATTTAGGTGAGATGTCCATGGCGCTGAACTTGCATCGGGTAGAGGGGTCTTCATAGCAGTAAACGTTTTATAGTGTTCTCTAACATACACCAGGCACATGTCCAGCAAACCATGTACATTTTTCAATACTTTTCTACAATAAAAAAACATTTAAGTAGTGCCTATCATAAGTACTCACCCCCCTTGGATTTTTTGGTCAATGATCTACACAAAAATCTCCATAATGTCAAAGTGAGAAGAACATTATATAAATGTCTACAAATAACTGAAATGTCTTGATTTTTCACTGAGTCTAAAAAAACATTACGAACACCTGCCCATTCCATGACATAGACTGACCTGGTGAATCCAGCTGAAAGCTTTGATCCCTTATTGATGTCACTTGTTAAATCCACTTAAATCAGTGTAAATGAAGGAGGATTTTGAAGCATTGAGACGATTGCGACATGGACTGTGTATTTGTGCCACTCAGAGGGTGAGTGAGCAAGGCAAAATATTGAAATGCCTTTGAACGGGTTATTAGGTAGTAGGTGCCAGGTGCACCGGTTTGTGTCAAGAACTGCAAGGTGTGTTTTTCACTCTCAATAGTTTCCCTTGTGTATCAGGAATGGTCCACCACCTAAAGGACATCCAGCCAACTTGACACAACTGTGGGAATCATTGGACTCGACATGGACCAGCATCCCTGTGGAACGCTTTCGAGGACAGATTCAATCTAAAGACGAGGGAGCCTTCCCAATGCCTCACAAAGAAGGGCACCAATTGGTAGATGGGTTAAAAATAAATAAAAAAGCAGACATTGAATATTCCTTTAAGCGTGGGAAAGTTATTAACTGGCTTTAGATGGTGCATTAATACATCCAGTCTCTACTCAATGCAAAGATACAGGCTTCCAAGTCCTTCCTAACTGAGTTGCTAGAGAGGAAATAAACCCCTCTGGGATTTCACCATGAGGCCAATGGTGATTTTAAAACAGTTATAGAGTTTAATGGCTGCTATTGTTTTTGTGTCATATAAAATGAAGTAGAATTGCATGAAATGTGTTTATAAAATACCAAATGTTTTCAGTGCAAAGAAAGAAGAAATGTATGTAATACATTATAGCCTATAGACTAGGCTATATGTGCTCAGACATGCATTGAACATAATTTTTTGCGAACGGCGATTGAGTTATATTATTAACCTAAATTATAACTATCCAATCTACTCATCACCTTATGAATATAGGCTCTTACATAAGTCTGCAAATGCAATTGTCACACTCGTCGAAATGATTGGACCAAGACGCAACGTGCATAGAGTTCCACATATTTTAATAAATCGAAACGCACCAAGCACAAACGAAACGTGACACTACTGGTGTGCACACAGGCAACTATCATCTGTAGACAAGATCCCACAAAGTACAATGAGGAAATGGCTACCTAAATATGATCCCCAATCAGAGACAATGATAAACAGCTTCCTCTGATTGGGAACCATATCAGGCCACCATAGAAATACAATTCACCTAGATGACCCACCCTAGTCACTATCAGCGATGATGAATGGAATGCTTTATTTATGAAGGTGCATTTTTATTGTCAAAATTTGCTTCCCCAAACTTGAAACTCAAGCGCGGCCTATGGGCTGACCAGGTCACCAGGTGTCTCCCTGTCTTCTTGTGTCAGGCAGTGCAGGAGCTTCCTGGAGAGTGATCCTAAACGGTGCTGTGGAGTCTTATCAGGCTATCTGTATCTGTTGGCCCTCCGCTGCATCTCAGCAGGCGACGCCAGCACCATTCTCTGCTGTAGCCAGGCCTTCATCTTCCTACTCTCCTGGATCGGTCTCAACGACCACTTAAAATCAAATCAAATCACATTTTATTGGTCACATACACATGTTTAGCATATATTATTACGGGTGTAACGAAATGCTTGTAATTATTATTAAAAATGTTCGTGGGTGTAAGCAGTGGCGAATGTAGGTATAGGCAACATGGGCAGGCGCATAATAATAATATAACTAAAAAAAAACAATTCGGGATGGTTACATTTGAGCAATTGGTTTTCTATCGTTCATTTGCACGTCATGTCAATGATATCATGTCACCGTGGGGGACTGTGGGTCAATTAACCTCGACAGAGTGGGCACCCTGATTCTAGTTTGTGAGCTAGGCAGGCTACTGCCTGGGAAGGTCTCCCACTCAGAAGTACGAGAAGGGGAGGGAGGCGGGGTAGGTTGACCTCAGGTCTCCCCACTGGAAGCCCGAGGTAGGGGGAGCGGGGGAATCTATCAAAAAGCGCACCTCTGGGCCTCCCGGGTGGCGCAGTGGTTAAGGGCGCAGGTTAAGGGCGCAGTGGTTAAGTCTCTGGGTTCGCGCCCAGGCTCTGTCGTAACCGGCCGCGACCGGGAGGTCCGTGGGGCGACGCACAATTGGCCTAGCGTCGTCCGGGTTAGGGAGGGCTTGGCCGGTAGGGATATCCTTGTCTCATCGCGCACCAGCGACTCCTGTGGCGGGCCAGGCGCAGTGCAAGCTAACCAAGGTCGCCAGATGCACGGTGTTTCCTCCGACACATTGGTGCGGCTGGCTTCCGTGCGGCTTGGTTGGGTTGTGTATCGGAGGACGCATGACTTTCAACCTTCGTCTCTCCCGAGCCCGTACGGGAGTTGTAGCAATGAGACAAGATAGTAGCTACTAACAATTGGATACCACGAAATTGGGGAGAAAAAGGGGTAAAATCGCACCTCTAACTTTGTACAGTACTAATGCAATTAGTTGTACAATTTAGTTTGTGTTCTCTTCTTTATAAGTGTGTAATTCTATTTGTGTATTTGTGTGATATAGGATTTGTGCAATTTAGTGTGTATTTTGTTAGCAATAGGGTAATAGTGTAATAATTTGATTCTATTTTATATTTGTATTTATATACCACAATTTGTTTCTATTTGTCTTTGTTACTTATTTTTTTATATTTCTGAGTCTTATTTTTGTATATATTTTTATATTTATATAGTTTTAAATGTTATGATTATTTATTTGTATCGTTCCAAATGTACCAATTTAACTGGTATGTGGTCGTAGTAATGCCCCATTAATTTAAAATGTATAAGGAACACATTGGTGTGGCAGCAAGTCTTAAGCCTTTAATGGTTGAGCATTTAGCTCTTTTGGTCTGTGTTGCCCTTTAGTTGCTGCCAGTTTAGAAGCCTTTGTTATAATATTATAATATTCATTGATATTCTGTCATGTGTAAACACATCACCAGGCAGCCAATCTGTTTTCACAAAACCCATGTATACTGAACAAAAATATAAACGCAACATGTAAAGTGTTGGTCCCACAAAAAGCTTATTACTCTCAAATTTTGTGCACAATTTTGTTTACATCCCTCCTAGTGACCATTTCTCCTTTGCCAAGATAATCCATCCATCTGACAGGTGTGGCATATCATTACACAGGTACACCTTGTGCTTGGGACAATAAAAGGCCACTTTAAAATGTGCAGTTTTGTCACACAACACAATGCCACAGATGTGTGCAATTGGCATGCTGACTGCAGGAATGACCACCAGACCTGTTATCAGATCATTTAATGTTAATTTCTCTACCATAAGCCGCCTCCAACATCGTTTTAGAAAATTTGGCAGTACGCGGAACCACGCCAGCCCAGGACCTCCACATACAGCTTCTTCACCTGCGGGATCATCTGAGACCAGCCACCCGGACAGCTAATGAAACTGTGGTTTTGCACAACCGAAGAATTTCTGTACAAACTGTCAGAAACAGTCTCAAGGAAGCTCATCTGCATGCTCGTTGTCCTCACCAGGGTCCTGACCTGACTACAATTCGATGTTGTAACCAACTTCAAAGGGAAAATTCTCACCTTTGGTAGCCACTGGCACGCTGGAGAAGTGTGCTCTTCACGGATGAAGCCCGGTTTCAACTGTACTGGGCAGATGGCAGACGTGTTGGCCAGCAGTTTGCTGATGTCAAGTCAACATTGTGAACAGAATGGTGGGGTTATGGTATAGGCAGGCATAAGCTACGGACAATGAACACAATTTCATTTTATCGATGGCCATTTGAATACACAAAGATATCGTGACGAGATCCCGAGGCCCATTTCTGTGCCATTCATCCCTCGCCATCACCTCATGTTTCAGCAGGATAATGCACAGCCCCATGTTGCAAGGATCTGTACACAATTCCTGGAAGCTGAAAATATCCCAGTTCTTCCATACTCATCTGACATGTGGCCCGGCCATTGAGCATGTTTGGGGTGCTCTGGATCGACACGTACGACAGCGTGTTCCATTTCCCGACAATATACAGAAACTTTGCAAAGCCATTGAAGAGGAGTGGGACAACATCCCACAGGCCACAATAAACAGCCCGATCAACTCTATGCGAAGGAGATGTGTCGCCCTGCATGAGGCAAATGGTGGTCACAGCAGATACTGACTGGTTTTCTGATCCACGCCTCTACCTTTTTTTAAGGTATCGGTGACCAATAGATGCATATCTGTATTAACAGTTATGTGAAATCCATAGATTAGGGCCTAAATCATTTGTTTCAATTGACTGATTTCCTTATTTGAACTGTAACTCAGGAAAATGTTTGAAATTGTTGCATGTTGCATTTATATTTTTGTTCAGTGTAATTACAGTCAAATACTATGAAAACCTCAAGCCCTTCAATTAATTTAATTAATCCATTAATTTATTACGATAACAGTAGCATTTGCTTTTTTACAGTACAACAGGGTAAGGGTATTGTAAGGTGCGTCATTACACAGTACTTGTTTTGATACTGTATTTAGACTACAGTTGTTGTACTGTAAAATGAAATACAGTAACTTCAAGCCAAACCCCTTTGCAGTGTGTTAAAACAGTCCGAAAATGAAAGTGCCAATATTTCAGGGTTCTGAACAATAGAGAATGATAGAGGACTATTCTTTGTACTGTATCTGTCCCATTATGGCGTCTGTGAGCTCGCAGAAACGCCGTTGAGGCCATCTCCGTTTTTGGCCACTTTGGGTCCTCTAACTATCTCTATGTTCTGAACACCACCTTAGTGGTGTGGTCATATCTCGACGGGATACAGCTTTGGTGATATAGATTTTTTTTGCTAACCCTAACCCTTTTCCTAACATTAACCTTATTATTCTAACCTGCTACGCTAAATCTCCTAACCGGCTGCGTAAGTTCTCCTAACTAATCACAGGAGTGGTTCTGGGAGTAGGCTCAGCGTCAACCACAGGTCATCGCCCGACTCATTCATGGACACTAGACTTCTTCCTGTTCAGAACAGGAAAATCGTAACTGTTGTGGCGGGCAGACATATTCGTGTGTTCGTTGTTTTCAGGTGTCGTTTAGAAAGTGAGTGGGAGAGATGCAGCCGGGTGCGGCAGGTGTTTTGCTGTCCTATGTGGGGTACTGTGGAGTACTGGCCTCTAACCCACTACATCCTCGGGGACACACTGTGCGTGAAGGCCTCCCTGCTCCTCTGCAACACTCCACTGCTCATTTCTGTCTCACATTTTTCAATCGTATCCCTCCCCTCTCATCATCAGTTTTGAATGTGTTGGTGAATCTAGGAAGTGTGCTTGCCTACTCCACCCTTATTTATCTTGGAATGTTACTAAGTATCCCAGCTAATACAGGTACAGAATAATTAGATGTATCTGTTTAAATAAAACCCCACTAATAAATCATGAGAAACAATGGTGTTTCTTCATACATGTTTTCCTGAGGTCATTGTTGGCATCTCAAACAGCATTCCACAATGCCTGACCCCTACTGTATCTCTGCGGGGCTGTCGCTGCAGCCCCACAAGCTCAGCCAGGTCAGAGTGGCTGCAGTAGCTATCGATGGGCTACCTCACTGCTGCTCCCGGGAGACTGGGATGACAGTGTTGTCCACTGGATAGAGGGTTTGTAGCAAGGAGGATGACAAGAGGACAGCGTGGTTGGAGATGATGGAGGCGCAAATGCAAAGCACAAACTAGCAGGCATTTATGCCCTAACTTGATGCTTTGGTTGTACAGGGCAAAAATTGGTGTCATAGTCTCTCGAACAAAACAACAAACATTCAATGCATTGTCTTGTGTCTTTAAGAGCTGAAGTTCCAGATGGCCATATGTTACAACATTGTGGATAATAAATTATGTGTTTCTAGATAGCGTAAAAAAAAATGAAAAATCGGTATTTCTCTATGTAGTATTTTTTTTTTTTTACTTATCTGATTTTTCTTATCAATATGGCGGTAACTTCAGTTTATGAGATGGCTGTGTTCTTCCAGTACGAAAGGTGGCGGTAGCGGAGCTCAACCGTTACACCTTAAAGTTAAGTCAGTGCACGCATGTGTACAACGTTTTTTTGGGGGAAGAAACGGCGTGCAGCAACTAGACATAGCAGTGGAATTATGGCACTGAATGCAGGTAAATAAGACAACTTATTTTCTTATATACTCATGTTTTATTTTGGGTGGCGTTCTCACAAGTTTATTTTGCTAAGTGTCTTTCGGAATGCCAGACTCCGACGTTTTTGGGAATTAAAGTTTTGCCTGAAAGCCCACTTTGACAGCTAGCATGGTTAGCTTAGCCAGCTAACGTTAGCTAGTTGGCTAATTAGCTTGCCAGCTAGTTGTTTTGGTCTACCGGTGTCTCCAGTTCAGTTAGCACAAACTGACGTCGCGTGATACTTGCTCGCTAGCCATCGAGTTAACTCGCTTATCTAAAGTGATATTATCAGCCGCTAACATTATCTAGGTTAACTGAAATCGACTATCAGTTTGATAAGCTAACCAATTTAGCTAGCTGCGTGATTAGCAAGCCAGCCAGTACTACTGTAGGTTTAGTAACGCGGGTGTATTGCACAGAAACAGTCCGCCAGAAGTTAAATACAATTCCGTTTCAACTTAGTTACTGTGTCGGTGGAGGGAATTAGAGACATTATCAAAAGGGCGATATTATAAAACAGATGTTCCAAACGTGGGTCTGTTGTAGACCCACTTCCTCTCTGCTTAACGCTGCTCTAGAGGCGTCACTACAGACACCCTGGTTCGATTCTAGGCTGTATATATCAACTGGCCGTGATTGGGAGTTACATTGGGAGTTCTATAGGGCGGCGCACAATTGGCCCAGCGTCGTCCCGGGTTTGGTCGTTGTAGAATTTGTTCTTAACTGACTTGCCTAGTTAAATAAAAACATTTAAAACACCTAATGTCAATATAATTTAAAGCAATTCTAGTGTATGCAAATACACACACGTTTCTGAAAACAGCTAGCCAGCCAGCTGTGTCCATATGACTGAGTTCTGGTTGCTTTAATGTCGGTTTACTCCTCTCATCCACCATGGTTGCCCTGTCAGATGATGATGACTTCGAGTGGACACCCCCTTCAGAATCTGAGATGAAGGTTATTCATGCTCAGCGGGAACGACAGGACAAGATAAGCAAGCTCATGGGCGCCTACCTTCTCAAAGGCTACAAGATGTTAGGAGAATGCTGTGAGCAATGTGGGGTGAGTGGGGGATAATCCAGACCAACCCAGTTAATACACTGCTCAAAAAAATTAAGGGAATACTAAAATAACACATCCTAGATCTGACTGAATGAAATATTCTTATTAAATACTTTTTTCTTTACATCGTTGAATGTGCTGACAACAAAATCACACAAATGATCAATGGAAATCAAATTTATCAACCCATGGAGGTCTGGATTTGGAGTCTCACTCAAAATTAAAGTGGAAAACCACACTACAGGCTGATCCAACTTTGATGTAATGTCCTTAAAACAAGTCAAAATTAGGCTCAGTAGTGTGTGTGGCCTCCACGTGCCTGTATGACCTCCCTACAACGCCTGGGCATGCTCCTGATGAGGTGGCGGTTGGTCTCCTGAGGGATCTCCTCCCAGACCTGGACTAAAGCATCTGCCAACTCCTGGACAGTCTGTGGTGCAACGTGGCGTTGGTGGATGGAGCGAGACATGATGTCCCAGATGTGCTCAATTGGATTCAGATTTGGGGAATGGGCGGGCCAGTCTATAGCATCAATGCCTTCCTCTTGCAGGAACTGCTGACACACTCCAGCCACATGAGGTCTTGCATTAGGAGGAACCCAGGGACAACCGCACCAGCATATGGTCTCACAAGGGGTCTGAGGATCTCATCTCAGTACCTAATGGCAGTCAGGCTACCTCTGGCGAGCACATGGAGGGCTGTGCGGCCCCCCCAAAGAAATGCCACCCCACACCATGACTGACCCACCGCCAAACTGGTCATGCTGGAGGATGTTGCAGGCAGCAGAAAGTTCTCCACGGCGTCTCCAGACTGTCACGTCTGTCACATGTGCTCAGTGTGAACCTGCTTTCATCTGTGAAGAGCACAGGGCGCCAGTGGCGAATTTGCCAATCTTGGTGTTCTCTGGCAAATGCCAAACGTCCTGCATGGTGTTGGGCTGTAAGCACAACCCCCACCTGTGGAGGTCGGGCCCTCATACCACCCTCATGGAGTCTGCTTCTTACCGTTTGAGCAGACACATGCACATTTGTGGCCTGCTGGAGGTCATTTTGCAGGGCTCTGGCAGTGCTCCTCCTTGCACAAAGGCGGAGGTAGCGGTCCTGCTGCTGGGTTGTTGCCCTCCTACGGCCTCCTCCACGTCTCCTGATGTACTGGCCTGTCTCCTGGTAGCGCCTCCATGCTCTGGACACTATGCTGACAGACACAGCAAATCTTCTTGCCACAGCTCGCATTGATGTGCCATCCTGGATGAGCTGCACTACCTGAGCCACTTGTGTGGGTTGTAGACTCAGTCTCATGCTACCACTAATGAAAGCACCGCCAGCATTCAAAAGTGACCAAAACATCAGCCAGGAAGCATAGGAACTGAGAAGTGGTCTGTGGTCACCACCTGCAGAACCACTCCTTTATTGGGGGTGTCTTGCTAATTGCCTATACATTTCCACCTGTTGTCTATTCCATTTGCACAACAGCATATGAAATTTATTGTCAATCAGTGTTGCTTCCTAAGTGGACAGTTTGATTTCACAGAAGTGTGATTGACTTGGAGTTACATTGTGTTGTTTAAGTGTTCCCTTCATTTTTTTGAGCAGTGTATATTTGCCACATGTTAGCCAACATTAGATATAGTGAAATCTATAGCTACATATATTTATTATGTTATGCTAAAGAGATTGGTTAATCTTGTATTTGGATGTTTTAGTCAGCATCTAAGTAGCTTTACTAAGAAGGTATGACATTAGGTCTTGTGTTGAAGAATTTGTATTTTGTGCCTCCAGACGATTCTCCTTCAGGACAAGCAGAAGAAGAACTACTGTGTCGCATGTCAGGAGCTGGACTCTGATGTAGACAAGGACAACCCAGGTAAGAGTCTGTGCAGGATTAGGATCATTTCTGTTATGAGTAGGTGAAAGAGTTGCCTGACGACTCATCCTGAATTGAATTCCACTGCTCTGTTGATCGCTCCATACATTGTCATCCTAGAAGTAGTTTGTGCTGATGTCAAAATAAGAGGTGTTGCTCTGGCCCAAACCATTGGTTTCTGGGTTCAATCAGAACAGTCAATGTGTTCGCATTCTACAAGTTGTCCGTGGGGAAAGTAAATCCAGACTCATCGTGGAGAAGAAACACCATTGGGCATGGCGTTTGGCTGGAGTGATGTGTATGGGTAGTAAGGCTAGGAAAGGAATTTCCTTACCTAATGCCGGGCCCTGATTATGAGTCATAACTTATGACTCGGTTTGCAACTAAACTTTCTTCTCTCATATCCTTTTCTTCCCTCTTTTGTCTTACTCTCCTCTCACACTCAGCTCTGAATGCCCAAGCTGCCCTGTCACAGGTCCGAGAGAGACAGCTGGCCTCTCAGCCTGTCCCTCAGGCTAATGAATCACCCTCCAGCGACGCCCCCCTCTCCATCACTGGGCAGCCCAGACCAGAGCACTGTGAGGGGGCTGCGTCAGGACTGAGAGGACCTCTACCTCCACCAGCCAACCCCTCTCCTGTATCCACCGTGACCCCCATCTTCCTCCCTCCGTCCACCCCTTCCATCCAGCCAGTCCAGGTGCCAGCCCCCCTAGTAGCCCCTGCACCTCACCCAGCCCTATCCAGTGCTGAGGAAGTAGTGCTGCACAAGCTGCGGTGGGCCACACAGGAGCTCCAGCACTCAGCCTCAGTAGAGGCCAGTATCCAGCTGTGCAGCTTGATCCGCAGCTGTGCAGATTCACTGCGCAGCCTGAAAGAGCTT
Source organism: Oncorhynchus nerka (assembly GCF_034236695.1). Classification (NCBI taxonomy): domain Eukaryota; kingdom Metazoa; phylum Chordata; class Actinopteri; order Salmoniformes; family Salmonidae; genus Oncorhynchus; species Oncorhynchus nerka. Next base: position 50,919,654 of record NC_088405.1, read on the forward strand.
CACCAATCATGAGACTGAACTGATGGCAATTCTAAAAAATAATTAAAAAAATAAATAAAAACAGAAACAAGGCATAAACACACACTCACTCACATAAGCAACACCGGAAGTTATAGCAGCTTGTTTCCCTTGCAAAGGTTTTTGTGACAAGTTGAAGCTGCTTCGCCTCTGCCGGTAAAGGTTATTGTAATAAACTTGGACAACTGTCTGCATATGCATACTTTGCATTTTGAGGGCCTGACCTGTAGTTATATTTTGTTTATACATTGCTGTTACTTTTTATTTGCAGTCTTCTCTGTGGATGCAGGGTAACGTTTTGACACAAACTTGCATGATGACAATGGGCACCTCTGAGTGGTCGAATATCTTGAACTAAATATAGTTGAATGGTGTTTGACTGGTTGGTATTAATGTATGTCAATTGTTTATAAAATCAGAATTTATCCACGTTATTCATAATTTCTCTGTGGTTATTACTTCATTTTAAAACAATTTTCCATATAATGTAATTGTGTAGTATTGTAGATACAGTAGCAATCTATACTAGATGAAATACTTCATATTCTGTATTGTGGTAGTAGTGAGAGTTTCCTTAAGTGTTGAAGCAGTTGGGATGTTTTTGATAGGGACAGTAGTTTTTAGTGTCATAATTATAACTTAAGGGTCACTTATGTAGTAGGCTATTGGATGAATTTCAATGTGTTTGTATAATTGGAAAAAATGGAATGGAGTACAATTTGAGGTAAAGGAGCTATAAACAATATTTGAATATTCAGTATTTATGAATAGCAATATTTTGTGGAGTTTTCAAAGTGTTTTTTTTTTGTGTGTCTTGATGTCTAAAGGCATTTAGAAATTTGAATTTGATATTGCTAGGATTAAATCAAGCATCCACATAGGATAGTTGAGTTCCTCGGCGTTATTGTTCCCAAGGACATCCTCCTGTTTCCTCTATCCCCAAATATAGTGAGTGATTTTGACAGCGGTGAAGCGCCTCGCTGCGATGAAGTGGGATGGGGCGGGGATATTATCGAGGGGCGAGGTTGTCAGTTGAGACAAAGGAAAGCGTTTTGGAGAAGAAGAAAAAAACAAGGAAACGAGGAATAAATTAATCTTGCTAACAGCTTTTTTAAAAACATACGATAATGTTTTCATGATCAAAGTAAATTTTCATCCACATAACGATGGACGCTGTGTGCACGGCGCCTCTATTGTACTATTGAGGACTCGTTGGAATTACAATAATAGGCGTGAAGGTGAACCGATTTTTTTTATTGAAACAATGTTGCGGTAGACCTATTCCCTCTTTACATTTGCAAAATATTCTGTTGTAACTAAACGCTCATTGTCGGTAGAAGTAAAACGCTGATCTGAGGCAATCAACGAAGACAACTATTTTGAAATCACATACGTGATAGTGTTCTTCCATTATTGAATTCAGAATTGTCTATAGGATTGAATATTTCTGGCAGTTATATTAGGCTATATAATTAAACGCGCGGCAAGGTTTTCTTTTTCAAAAAGACATTGATGTAGAGGTAGAAAAAAATGAATGGGTTCCAGTCCAGTCCTCCTGAATGTCCAGGGAGCGTCTCTTCAATCGAAGGACTACCCCCTTTGCCAAAAGGCCTCAGCGGCATCCTCAACTCCAGTGGTGGCTCATGGAGAGACATTGAAAAAGTATACAGTAAACGGACACGCATTCAGGCCGACATCAGCAAGTCTAGAGTGAGCAACTCTCTTGGCCTCAGCAAGCCTCCAAGTCTGGATGCAGCGCTCGCTGTGCTGCGCAAAGAAATGGTATGAGGAAAGCCATTTCTGATAGTAATTTGTCTTCAGGGTCTTAGCTATATATGAGGACACCGTTATTTTTTCGAACCGGACCTCAGTCGGGGTATCAATTTACTGTAGTATAGTAGAATACACAAGATGCAATTGTGAAACTTGGTTATGTATCAGTAGTTTTCCTCTTGTTATATGTCACTCAATTAGTCCATGTCAGTAATTTACATAGATTTGTAAATTGGTCTAGTTAGTGTAAAGTTCTAACGTTAGTAATCATGGCCGAATTACCCACCAGTGCAACTGATTTAAAGTTTCCTTAATAACTTTAAGTCAGTTGCACAAAACATGTTATGTGAATTCCCCCCTTAAATGAAGGGAAATGGTAAAGGGTGGCCATGAGGCCCCTTAAATGCTTCATTCAATATGAATATCAATGTGTAAACAGCATTTGTGGAGGTGAATGTGCCTTTCATCTGTTCTGGTTACAAAAGGAAAACATCAACCAGCTAGCTTAACGTTACTTAGCTATCTTAACAATGGAAGGAGCACAATCTATGGCTACAAAGCTAGTTAGCTAGCTACTCTGTAAACTAGCTTGAAATACTAGAAAGTAATATAAAACAGTAACTACAAGAAATGTGGTTTATAATCCTGTCTTGATTGTAGAAGTTCTATCTTGCTATCTCACAAAATAAGAGCCATCTCTTCGAGGAGGCATTTAATCAGTGAACCAGGCTGTCTCCATGGTAACCAGATACTCTTTCTGCCATACATGCCTTCAAACTACTGTAAAACCCCTTGAGTATGCCATCACTAGCTGGCTTCCACCCGGTTACACAACCCAGCACCTTCGAGGCTGCTGTCCTATATACATATACTTGGAATCACTGGCCACTTTAATAATGTTTACATACGGCTTTACTCGTCTCATATGTATATACTGTATTCTGTTCTACTGTGTTTTAATCATTGCCACTCTGACATTGCTCAATCTAATATTTTTATCTTTCTTAATTCCATTCTTTTACTTTTAGATTTGTGTGTATTGTTGTGCTTCTTTTTTTGTTGATACTACTGCATTGTTGGAGCTAGGAACACAAGCATTTCACTACACCCAGAATAACATCTGCTAAATATGTGTATGTGACCAATACAATTTGATTTGATTTGACCTAATGTAATATTTGAGGGGCTCTATGCAACGCCCTTAAACAATTCCCTTAGGTAAGGTAAAGTTATTCCTTAAGGGAAACCCTATAGATGTTTTATGCAATCTGGCCTTGACCTCCAGGGGGCACCCATTGATTTTGTTAGTCACTGACTCAGAGATCAAATTAATATGGCAAAATGTGTAGAATTGCAGGAAATTAGCTTTTAAAACTGCAAAAATGTGTCACCACCCCATGGCAAAATGTGTACAATTGTACTAATTGTACTAAATTATCTGTAAAACTGCACACACAAAAAAAGTAATGTACAGCAAACATATTTGTTTAGCTTTTGTGAATAAAATACTTTTTCTACATAGGTCCCGCTGTATGTAATAAATTATAGTTTTTAATCCTAGTGCTGAGTAAATGTGAGTTAATGTGTAGTGGTTAACTGTATAGCTAATAGGCTATGTGTTTGTAGATCGACTGAGGTTAAAGGCCATGAAGCCCTTTATCTACTTCCTCAGAGTCAGATAAACTCTTGCATACAATTGTATGTCTCTGTGTGAAGGAAGTTGCTAACTAGCCTTAGCACAATGACTGGAAGTCTATGGAAACTGCTAGCATGCTAATAGATACCATAGACTTCCAGTAATTGCGCTAAGGCTAGTTAGCAACTTCCTTCACGCAGAGACATAAAATAGTATCCAAGAGTTCATCTGACTCTGAGGAAGTAGATCAAGGGCTTCATGGACAAAATCCTGAAGTATCCCTTTAATGAAGCTACAGCTACCAATGTGATAATGGCTGGGGTAATTTTTGCTTGGTTTTGCTGTTGTCCAAATAGCATTTGAGTTTTAACATTTTATAGAAATTAATGAATGCAATTTAACTTTCTTAAAATGTCATACCCCCACTTTCGGACCTCACTAAAACTCAGACCCTGGCCACAGCCCTGTTTGTCATATACAGTGACAGTTTCATTTGTCACTGCTGCTTTTTCTTTGGATATTGTAAGCAAATACATCGCATTTCAAACACAATTATTCTAGAAAACTACTATAGGTATTATGTAATATTTCATTTCCAAATAGAATCATAGCTGCTTCTACACAATTGACAAAGTTGCTATAGTTCATGTATGAGATGATTGACACAAGTATCTGTTCCTGTTGTGTCCTAGGTGGGCCTGAGGCAGTTGGACATGTCTCTGCTCTGTCAGCTGTGGTCTCTCTATGAGTCTATCCAGGAGTATAAAGGAGCCTTCCAGGATATCTCATCCTCTCTGCTTTCAGAGAGCACCTTCACTACAGAAAATGGTTACTCTGAGGGAGAGGAGGATGATGAAGAGGAGGACAACAATGTTGACAATGTACCTAGGGATCCACCTGGCACTTCACTGACTCTCCAGCCAACTCAAAACTCTCGTGACCAATGGATCAAAGAGTCTTTCCACATCCCCTTATAAACTTACACATATTTTTCTCAATATTTACATAATATTAACTGTTCCCTGTTCTGTATAGCCTTTATATGATGTATTATACTGGTACCCACCTAGGCTATTGGCAGCAGGACATATTCAAACGGGCACCATTCTGATCTGAACTGTCTTCATCACACAAGGAGCTGACATTTTCTACAACAACCTTGTAATTATACAATTTATATTCAAAAGACCTTGCTAATATATTTGGACTGATTGTGCCCATCTTGAAAAGAAAAGCCATACAGTATTTCAGATACCTGATGAATTGGAGGCATTTGAATTTGGTGTAATTTGTTACCTACGATTGGATGTAAGTACACAATGCCTACAATTAATTGAACATATTTTATTGGTAACCAATCACACTTATTGATACATTTGAAGACTGGTTCAGTGGCAGTGTCTGATGTCAATGGCTTAGGATTGTTAATGCCTTGTAATTTGTCTTAGACACGTAGCCACATACACACAAGCCTGTATTATTGGTTTTTGTTTGTTGTGTATGTGCAGTTTATATATTTAACTTAAAAAAACATTTTTTTATATTCGCCCCAAAATAAAAATGCAATGGTAACAAATGTCTCATTACTATGTCTCATAACTCTACTTCATTGGCCCTGGCTAATGGGTCAAGCTCAGCTGTAATGTATTGGTTTGGAAAGGGTTGTTGACTTACTCTAACCACTAGATGGCAACATTTGTTGTGCCTGAGAGATGTCAGCTTTTGGTCCATTCTGCTATTGCAAACCTGAAATATTGTGCTTCCCAAAATTAAGCCAGAAAGACCTTCAGCTTCAGAAACTGTGCTATAGTTCATGTTTTTCTGGCTCATGGCAAAGTATGCAACTTGTTTCTAACTATGCCAAACTACTATGTCTCACAGAAGGCAAAAACGTTTCCTAGAATTACATGTGGATAAAGTTGGTTAACTTTCAGTGGCTGTGCTGTTGCATGTTTTGGTTCAGTAGATCACTACTCTCCCACTGTCTGGCCAGTATAAACAAACCATTCCAGCCACACACAGTCTTATTAGGTAATGATCTTGTTCTCTTCCTGGGGGAGAAGGAGGAGCAGCCCAGAACACAGGCGCTGAAAAACATTGAAATAGATTTACAAATGCCATCATCATGCATTCATTACTACAGAATTAACCCTGAACATCTAATATTTCTACTTCTTGAGTGGTTGAAAGATAATTTGAATTAAAGATTTAAAAAGTAATGTTTAAACTTGAAACACCCTTTACATGTGGGGTAAATTAAGGTGAATTAAAGGGATACAAGCAGGGCATCCCAGGTAACTTATCTTGCCATCATATTTAGTGTAAAACATTGCCCCAGTGACTTTCAAAGTTGTAAGGCAACGCATCTCTATTTTTATCAAGGTCAACATCAAGCAATATAGCATTGGCCTACCAGTAGGCCAGGCCTATTGTTGTCTCCACATATTTCCTTCCATTTTCTACCACATGTCCATATACATCACACAGACATTAATGCCAGCATAATGGAATAATATCTGTAACCACAGTGTAATAAGTATATTAGTACACATGCAGTCAGATAGTACTTGCTACTATTCATTTGGATTCTGTCTTCAAAGAAAACATACAAAAGGTCAGAGGCAAGCACTGCTCAACTGCACATAGTAACTTGTGACAGGGTACTTGCAGGAATAGATTAAACCTATACCTTTAAGCAAGCTACTTTACAGATCCACTAACCACCAGGAAATGACTAACTGAAAACAGGATGCCCCCTACATCCCTCAGACATCCATCGTTATTTTCCTCATGGCCGCAGTGCAAGGCCACAATATCCCACCCTTTGTTTCTATTTTTGTAGTAACAGTCTCTGATATCTTATTACCATTGGTGGTCAGTTCTCATTTCATTTTACTACTCATATAGCAACAGAACATTAAAACAAGGGTGAGAGCTTTTACATTCCTTTTAGAAATTCCCATGTGTTTCTATAAATAGGCCACAGATGCTATGGATATTGTTAGACACAACAAGGGGCCTGTCTGAGGACCCTTTTAAGTCTGGTTGGCCATGGACATAAATTACCAGTATCACCCAGTTTTAATAACCTACTTTTAATGGTTTTGTCTGCGAAATCTGCATTCAAATACATTTAGATCTCAATTTCTTCCTGGGATTTGCCCTAAAAGGTGCAAATGTCAGTGGCCTTATTTCTCTCAGACACTGATTAATAGTGAAGTGTTTACCACCTGAGTCACAGTAAATGACATGTTAAGTCATGACTTGCACATCCCAGAACAAGGTGGGTTGAGTTAGGAAAATCTCAGCTCTAGCCAGCTCTCTACTCAGCCCTGAATACTGGAAACATTCTATATATATTTTAAATTCCCTGTGTTAAGTAATGAAGAGTTTTGAACATACTCGGGCACAATGAAACTCCTAACATCAACAGAATGCCTTGATATTTTAGAGCCTGTGATCGTGCCTCCTGTCTCTGTCAGTGTTGTTATTAGACTCTATTGCAAAGTGGAAAGGAGAGGTAGGCCTACGCGTAAGCTGCTGCTGGTATAGGGATTCTAGTCCAATGATGATTCTAGGTCACTGATGAATCACACTCCTCTATCCCCAGCTGCCTCTGTCCATCCATCCCTCCTCTCCTTCCTAAAAATATACTCCACACAGCAAGGGAAAATCCCTATGCAAGGCTACTCCTAATACGCACGGTGGGCCAGGACATATTTCCTCATGGAAACTCATGCATTATCTTATTGTACAATGTGTCTTGACCCAAACTGATTGACAAAACCTTTTAGAGAAGTAAGGAAATTAAATGCTATTCCTAAAATGTAAATAAGCCATTAAGGATAAAAGTGTCAAATAGGCAAGAGCACATTACACATAGCTTCAATGTATCTTGCAGAATTTCTAGGATAGTTGAGTGAACAATTCAGCATATAGTATTCATTTTGAATAAAGTTCAGCAAAATTGGACTAGTTGGATTAGTCTGATTCACCTTAATGTCTATGCTCTTCACTGGCCATCATACTGGCAGTGGCAGCGTGCAATGGACCAATCCAAAGTCTGAGGAGTTATAGTTGTTACCATTGCTGTACCAATAGGCAGAAGATAGAGACAACTTTGCATACTACCGCATCATCAATGCTTTGCATACCGCTCCCCTTCTCTATCTGCACCACACAGACGCAACACATGATAGGCTACCACTTGGGGAGCGTATTCAATTTACTATAATCTATAATGTAAAATCTGTCATGGTGGCTTTATCGGACAGTTTTCTATCCTTGGCTGGCTGGCTGAATGATAACTTTTATATACCTAAACGAATTGTCGACGCGGACTTCTTTTGGAATAGGACTGACTACCTGTTGCATTTTTTTTTTGCTTTTCATATTCGAATCATGTGGAAGTGTTGAGATGAGGACGAAAGTGGATTTGGTTCCGCGTATAAATTGTTAAATAGTGAGGCTACCGTAGTTTCGTGCCACATGTTTTTTCTTCGATGCGTTTAGTTGATATGGCGACAGTTGACTCAACTCGATGAAACTTCATCGGCGGCGTGTCCCTGTTGAACACTGCAGCCTGAAGACATCGGTGTCACGCACCAAGAACTGTCATTGTACAGCCATCCGTAGGTTAGCCGACGTTGAAAGGAGAGAGAAGAGGAACTTACATTTAAAAAACTTTTTTATTACCTCAACTAAATTATGACTTCGGTTTGGAAAAGATTACAACGCGTTGGCAAGAAAGCGTCAAAATTCCAGTTTGTGGCGTCCTATCAAGAACTTGTGTTGGAATGCACTAAGAAATGGTAGGTTATGTTATTGCTTTAAAAGTAACTAGGCTACTTTTCATAACATCCCATTGATGCACGTCGTCTGAACTGCTCCCATTACGGGCGTCTCTTCTTGTAATATTTCTATTTTAAAAGTAGGTTTCCGCAGCCGAACAACATGGCCACTATTTATGCTTCATGTCAAATAACTTATTCCATTATTTGATCAAAACCATCGGATCAAACCCATAACGGGCCCTAGTCCGTCATTACAAGTGACACTAGTTACACTTTCAGGAAGGAGATGTGGTTCGTTGTTTCCTCAGCCTGGTTGCAACCTTGCTGGTCTCATATACTAGACTTAACATAATAAACGCAAAACCGAGACGCCTAAATTAGTACCGGGAAACCTAATTACGTTTGGTAGGGTTACTTAAAACATAATGTTACTTAAGGGAAAGCAGGGGTGGACGTCCAGCAACTCAAAGATTGCGTGTTTTTATCTCATCACTGACAATTTTAGCTAATTAGCAACTTTGCAACTATACTGAACATGTTTCATGAGCTGATATAAAATATCCCAGAATTTTTCCATACACACAAAAATCATATTTATTTTGTGCACAAATTTGTTTATATCTCTGTTAGTGAACATTTCTCCTTTGCCAGATAATTAATCCACCTGACAGGTGTGGCATATCAAGAAGCTAATTAAACAGCATGATCATTACACAGGTGCACTTTGTGCTGGGGACAATAAAAAAGCCACCCTAAACTGTGCAGTTTTGTCACAAAATACAATTCCACAGATGTCGCACGTTTTGAGGGAGAGTGCAATTGGCATGCTGACTGCAGGAATAGCTGTTGCCAGATAATTTAATGTTAATTTCTCTACCAACGTCATTTTAGAGAATTTGGCAATATGTCCAACTGGCCTCACAACCGCAGACCATGTGTAACTACGCCAGCCCAGGACCTCCACATCTGACTTCTTCACCTGCGGGATTGTCTGAGACTAGCCACCCAGAGAACTGATGAAATTGAGGAGTATTTCTGTCTGTAATAAAGCCCTTTTGTGGGGAAAAAACGATTCTGATTGGCTGGGCCTGGTTCCCCACTGGGTGTGCCTGGCTCCCAAGTGGGTGGGCCTATGCCCTCCTAGGCCCACCATTGGGTAGCCTAGTGGTTAGAGTGTTGGACTAGTAACCAAAAGGTTGCAAGTTCGAATCCCCGAGCTGACAAGGTACAAATCTGTCGTTCTGCCCCTGAACAGGCAGTTAACCCACTGTTCCTAGGCCGTCAAATAAGAATTCTTAACTGACTTGCCTAGTAAAATTTAACCCATCTCCTAACCTTAACCCTACCCTTAACCCATAGCCTAGCTTGCTGGATCGAATCTCCGAGCTGAAAAGGTACAAATCTGTCGTTCTGCTCTTGAGCAAGGCATTAACCCACTGTTCCCCGGGCGCCGAAGACGTGGATGCCGATTATGGCAGCCCCCCGCACCTCTCTGGGTTGGGTTAAATGCGGAAGACACATTTCAGTTGAATGCATTCAGTTGTACAACTGACCAGGTATCCCCCTTTCCCTTACCCAAGCTAACGTTAGCCACCTAGCTAACGTTAGCCACAACAAATTGGATTTCGTATGTTATCATACATTTTGCAAATTTGTAGTATATTGTACGAATCGCAATTCGTCACATATCAGACAAGATGAATGATGGACATTCACAGCACATATTAATACATACCATAGCATATTATACGAATTGAAGAGTCCTGAATTACAGCCCAGGTTGGTTTCCTCTGATACAGTAATATGAATAACAGAAGCTCATCGAGCCCTTACATTTCCACGTTTACTTTAGTGAATCTATAGTAGACAATGGGCACAGGCCTACTGTAGCTTTTATGCACCCAATAGGCATCAATACTCCTAGCCTACTACAATCACTGTCAGACCGATTAATGACAGCCATTACTTCAGTCCACTCAACTGGCAGGAGGATCTGGATCATTATGATTATGATGCCCTGACATGACCAGATACTGGGTAGCAGGGCAATTGTTTTCCAGAGTGATATAACGTTTAGCTTTCCTTTTTACACCATGATTGAATTTGTTGGTATTTATTCATTTGTGTTGTTAATAAGGATACCTGTGTTGATGTCATCGGTGTTGACATGTCATCAATTACCCTTTGCTGTTAAGCAAAGAGGAGAAGAGCCTCCGTCAAAACTCTACTAATTGATGAAATAAAAACAATAGTGTCTTCACTCTTAGCGGAATACTAAAGTGGGTTGGCACTTTTATTTTCCATTAGCCGTGATAACGGGGGATCTTTCAATGAGTGTCTGAGTTGCACCATAGCTGGCTATACAACGACGATGTAGTTTGCAATCAGGCCTGCCAATCATGCCACGTTCTTGCTTATCTTTTCATGTTGCAACAGAGCAATAGTATATTCTATTGTGTACTGTACAGTAAAATACATTAAAAGGCAAAGGGGGATACCTAGTCAGTTGTCCAACTGAATCTATTCAATTGAAATGTGTCTTCTGCATTAGTGTGATTAGATCATTATTTCTTAATAGATAAGATGTAGACTTAAACAAAGACTGTTTGAATCTGATACCATATCCATACATAATCCTTGGAGCCTTGCACCCAATAGTTGAACTGGATATCACTCATAATAACACAAACAGGAAGAGTGATCGAACTGTCCATCTCATGTTTTGTCAGAAGCTGTTCTAACATGAGAACCAATGAAGGGCAGAGTGTTTTTGAGAGACAGCCTCGCTATTGATTGTAGCTTTTAGTTAGCAGGTGGGTCAAAGTCTTCAGACTCAACCAAGGATCAGTCTTGCCTCTGGTTGGGTTTATGACAGCTGGAGTATGACACAGCGGGCTGCTTTTTGATGTGAGTCATATTGGTCTCTGGTTATTCAGGACTATGGACATGCCTCCTCCTGTCCTAATGGCTTTGCCTGTCCCAGTCTGCCAGTCTATTTCTGTGCCCTGTGATGCCACTATGCTTTCAAACCAGCCCCCTCCCCACCCAAACATGCCCTTTGACTCCCATTCGCTATGTTGCTATAACTAGCCTGCAACCCGAGACAGAACTGAATTGGGCCCTGCTTTTCTATGTTCTCCTCAACATGCTCCATTAGCCTATTAACTCTCTAGTGTTAGGAAGGAGTCTCTTACAGAGGAACTCCAATATGTTTCAAATATATGTTCAATATATTTAACACGGCCTGCTGTTTGCTTGTATTACAATTTACAACCAATATAATGAGCAATCTGCTCAACTGTTTTCTGGATACACATTATAAAGCTATACAAAGAGGGAGGGGATACTTATACCATAAGAAATCATGGACTATACAGTGCCTTTGGAAAGTATTCAGACCCCTTGACTTTTTCCACATTCCACAAGGCACACACCTGTCTATATAAGGTCCCAACAGTTGACAATGCATGTCAGAGCAAAAACCAAGCCATGAGGTTGAAGGAATTGTCCGTAGAGCTCCGAGACAGGATTGCGTCGACGCACAGATCTGGGGAAGGGTACCGAATATGTCAGCAGCATTGAAGGTACCCAAGAACACAGTGGCCAACATAATTCTTACATGGAAGAAGTTTGGAACCACCAAGACTCTTCCTAGAGCTGGCCGCCCGGCCAAACTGAGCAATCGGGGAGAAGGGCCTTGGTCAGGGAGGTGCCGAAAAAACCGATGGTTTCTCTGACAGAGCTCCAGAGTTCCTCTGTAGAGATGGGAGAACCTTCCAGAAGGACAACCATCTCTGCAGTACTCCATGAATCAGGCCTTTATGGTAGAGTGGCCACATGACAGCCCGCTTGGAGTTTGTCAAAAGGAACCTAAAGACTCAGACAATGAGAAACAAGATTCTCTGGTCTGATGAAACCAAGATTGATCTCTTTGTCCTGAATGCCAAGTGTCACTTCTGGAGGAAACCTGGCACTATCCCTACGGTGAAGCATGGTGCTGGCAGCATCATGCTGTGGGGATGTTTTTCAGCAGCAGAGACTAGAAGACTAGTCAGGATCAAGGCAAAGATGAACAGAGCGAAGTACAGAGAGATCCTTGATGAAAACCTGCTGCAGAGCTCTCAGGACCTCAGACTGGGGGGGCGAAGGTTCACCTTCCAACAGGACAACAACCCTATGCATACAGCTAAAACAACGCAGGAGTGGCTTCGGGACAAGTCTCTGAATGTCCTTGAGTGGCCCTGCCAGAGCCCGGACTTGAACCCAATCAAACATCTCTGGAGAGACCTGAAAATAGCTGTGGAGCGACACTCCCCATCCAACCTGACAGAGTTTGAGACATCTGTAGAGAAGAATGCAAGGAACTCCCCAAATACAGGTGTTTGAGTTTGAGTTTATTTTTTATTTTTACAGGGACAGTGCACATTAATCAACGTTTCAGTAAAAGTGCCGGTTTTAGCCAGCCGGCTAATTTTCAACCGCAGTCCCTGGGCAGGTTATTAAAAACAGTTACAATATAGACAATAGCAACATAGAACAAGCAAGACATAGCAACATAGAACAAGCAAGACATAGCAACATAGGACAAGCAAGACATAGCATACAGACAGAGCAACATAGGACAAGCAAGACGTAGCATACAGACAGAGCAACATAGAACAAAAAGCAGCAAGACAAAATTCATAAAAGCAACAAAGTGTTTCCACACCTCACAAGCTACAGACAACAGACAACATGGAAAGCGGCAACACACAGCTAGGGACCATGTTCACAAATCTGATTGACCTGTAGCCATGTCTTCAAGCATTTTGTGAAAGTGTGATATGTGGTGCAGTTAAATGACTTAAATGTTATGTGTGTCTGATGGCAGTGTATTCCAGACATGGGAAGCTCTCACAGAGAATGCAGATTTACTAAAGGTGCTTTTCCTTAGGGGAACTATACAGTCACCTCTCATGGCAGACCTTGTGGATCTGCTGCCATATGTCTGGGTTTTCTGTTTAACAAAAATATTGAGTGGAGGGGGAGCCAGGCCATTAAGGATCTTGAATACAAGACATGCGTCGGTGTATTGCACAAGATTTTCCCAACTCAAGAGCTCATGCTTTCTAAGGATGTGACAATGATGATGGCTATTGGGCTTCCTATCAAGCACTTTGAGAGCCTGTTTGTAGACAGACTGAATAGGTTTTAATGTTGTACAGCAAGCTTGGGCCCAACTAGTCAAGCAGTATGTTAAGTGGGGGAGTATCATAGATTTGAAGTACAGTTTTGCTACCTCTGTAGTCAAACAATTTCGTATAAATCGGAAATTAGCTAGATTGAATTTGGTTATTTGAATTACCCTTTTCACATGCTTTTTAAAAGAGAGGTTGGAATCAAGTATGATGCCAAGGTACTTAAAATTGGATACCACCTGGAGCTTCTCCCCTGACACATAGACATCTTTAGGTTCCTTTTGACAAACTCCAAGCGGGCTGTCATGTGCCAAGCTTGTAGCGTCTAACCCAAGAAGACCCAAGTAATTGCTGCCAAAGATGCTTCAACAAAGTACTGAGTAAAGGGTCTGAATCCTTATGTAAATGTGATATTTCAGTTTTTAATTTTTAATACATTAGCAAACATTTCTAAAATCCTGTTTTTGCTTTGTCATTATGAGGGATTGTGTGTAGATTGATGAAGGGAAAATAACAATTGAATCAGTTTTAGGTTAGGTAGGTTACAACCTTATTCTATGTGGAAAAAGTCAAGGGGTCTGAATACTTTCCAAAGGCACTGTAGGTTAAAAGGGATTGAGAAATATGGTTCCTTCCTCTTGTGAGGTACCCCACCCTCAAAAGCCCTCAAGAATACAGTGCCATGAGCCAGGTCACGTGCCTTATTGCAGTTTCCTTCCATTCTTCCTGTGTTGCAGAAGCCAGAGCTTCATCGTCTTTCTAACAAAAACAAGGGCCAAAACAATGGTTTGAAAACTTCTCCCAGTCAGGGCGACACTGTTATAATGTTACATATTGAGGGAGGATAGAATAGTGTATGACATATTTCATGTATTCATATTTCAGGAATGCATTATTATGTCATGTAAAAAATAATGCCAACATTCACCTCTGGTAGTTCACCAATAGACATATAGAAAACCATATTATGTTTTACAGTAATTCAGTTGGCATGGGTGTGAGATGTATTGAGAAAGTCTGTGTGATGTTACGAATTAGTACACATGCGATACCGATGGCTTGCTGATACGGTACCGCTGGGAGGATGTGTATGAGGCAATGTTTGGCATTCTCCATAGTGATGCATCTGAAAGGCATTTGTAAGGGAAGTCTGGACCAAAGCTACAGTATGTTGCGTAGCATAGAACTGTAGTAGCAAGGATCCCTGGCTTCACACACACACACACACACACTGTGTCTCTTCCAGCCCCTGGGCATTGACAGCTGATGTGACTCTCACAAGATCCCCTTTACTGTTTGCTATCCATCCTCTTCTTCATCTGTTGGTGAATAATAACATTTTGTTTGGGCTTGATTCCGTTGCATTGTTCTGTTTGTGTAAAACAAACCATACTTTGTAACTTAACCACCAGTAATGACACTGACTGGGGGAGCATTCCCCATTCTTCTCAGACAATTGTTCCATAAACAAACAAATAATACAGAACTTGTGTGTTGGTGTTTGCAATTTTTTGAAACACACGGAGTGTACAAAATATTAGGAACACCTGCTCTTTCCATGACACCGACTGACCAGGTGAATCCAGGTGGAAGCTGTGATCCCTTATTGATGTCACCTGTTAAATCCACTTCAGACAGTGTAGAGGAAAGGGAGGAGTCAGGTTAAAGAAGATTTGAGACAATTGAGACATTGGATTGTGTATGTGTGTGTCGAGAACTGCAACGCTGCTGGGGTTTTTCATGCTCAACCGTTTCTCGTATGTTGCGAGATGCAAGGAAGTTTACAAAACAATTTCTTCCATTTCTCACTGTCTCTTGTCTCATGTTTTGATGCATTCATCCTTTTTCTATGATTTCAGGCAACCAGATAAAGTGAGGGTGGTTTGGACCAGAAGAAATAGGCGTATGTGTTCCAAGGTAAATACTCACCTTAAAAGATAAACAGCAGACCTCTTATCCCACTTGGATGGCAAGGATGTATTGCCGTAACTTGTATCACATTTTGATGTAGTCTTGTTGTCTTGATTTCTCGCTCTAGCTTCATGGATGGCAGCCGGGCATCAAGAACCCATACAGGGGGATGGTGGTGTGGCCCGTACCTGAAAATGTGGACATCTCCCTCACACTCTTCAGGGTAAATTTCACCCCACGCCTATTCATGAGTACACTGTTCTAGAGCTGTTTGTTTCTGTGTTAATTCATCTGTATACATTTCTATTGTAAATTGACAAAGTACAAAAATGTGTGGAACGTGTGTCATATTTCCCTGTTATTTTCATTCCCTATGCTTACCCACTAGGATCCCCATTCCGACGTGTTTGAAGACAAAGACTGGACGTTTGTCATTGAGAGTGTGAGTGTACTTTCTGCCTCAATCTAATTACAGTCGCTCACAACAGCCGGCATTGAGATATGAACGTTCATTAAAAGGCCAGCTAACGGTGCCACTAAAGCCCACTGGTGAATGTATCCCTGCTGCTTTGTCTTGCAGGAGACGAAGGGTCAGCGTAAGGTGTTGGCTTCAGTGGACGTGAACATGAAGAAGTTTGCCAGTCCCACTCCCACTCAGCAAGACCTGACATTGAAGCTGAAGCCGCTGTCTGTCAAGGTGCTGGAGGCCACTCTGAAGCTCTCCCTGTCCTGTGTGTTTCTCAGAGAAGGGAAAGCCACGTGAGTCCGTCCCATAACAGCCCGCTAACGGTAGATTCAGAATTACCAGCCGCACTGCAGTAATAACGTCAGTAGCGACTTCATTACGTGTCGAGGTGGCAATGCTGTGTTGCTCTCCCGCAGTGACGAGGACATGCAGAGTCTGGCCAGTCTGATGAGCGTCAAACCCACAGACATCGGTAACCTTGACGACTTCAACGAGAGCGACGAGGAGGACGACAGGAGGTTCAGTGCTGGAGCTAGCATTAGCAAAGCGGCCGCAGGTAAGCCTGAATCATAAATGTCATGAGATCAAAACCGTACCTTCTTTGGCGCTCTGTATCTGCCTTTCTTTCTGTCACATGACTCGAATAACGGCATCCTCACTTTTCTGTCATAATCTCCTGGCCCTACTTTTTCCTTCTCTTGCTTTCCTTCTCCACTTTCTCTGCCAGCTCCTCCTGCTCGTCCAGTGCGCCTCCCGGAAAGGAGGCCTTCTCTAAAACATCCCCCTGTCATAGGTACCCTTAACTCTCTTCCTCTTATTCTTCATCTTGTTCTAGCCTTTGGTTTTCACCTCTGTGACTCCTTTCCCATCATCCCACCATAGTACCTCACGTATGGAGGATTTTCAATCATTTTGAAAGAGAAATCATATCCATGGATTTCCGTACAGGTGACAATTGTAACATTACAAAATGATGGATCCCCCAGCGACGTGATTCTACATTAGTCACCACATTGCGTCGTCAAATGTTCCATTGAATCAGATACTTTCCCCAAAGATATCAGACTGCCAAGAACAAGTAATAGAGAGCAACAGTATTACTTAGAAACTATGTATATGCTATGCAGCAGCTAGCTAGTTTTCTTGGAAATGTCAGTTGTGAAGTTGTATCTGATTTATGACAGTCATTTCATTTTTAACCTGTCATATCATTCCACTTCTTTGCTTGTCTTTTTTGATCCTTCCTTCCTTCCCCTTCTCTCCATCTTTTTCTATTTATACTCCTCTCCATCTCCATCTACCTCTCCCTCCGTCTCTCCATCCCCCTCTTCATCCCATAGCCTGTGGGAAAGAGAGTGGCAAAGCTGGCACTGTCCCTGTCCTCCATTCAAGGCCCCCCCTGCCTGTCCCCCTGACCCCCTCTCCCCGTCTTCAAACCCGCTCCAGACATGCACGCTCTGTGCCACCCTCCCCTGAGCCCCCCAGGCCACCAGTGCCCCCAGTCCCCCTGGTGCCCTCATCCTCAGTGCCATTAGGGCCCCTAGGACCCCCAGTTCCCTCAGTGCCATTAGGGCCCCTAGGACCCCCAGTTCCCTCATTACCAGTGTTTCCCCGCCATCAACCACCCTCCGTATCATCAGCGCCCTCACTGCCTGCCTTTACCCACTATCAACCACCAGCACTGCCCAAAATCTTCCGTCCCAGCAGCGGCTCAGGTACCTGCAGCCAGGCAGATGGACTGAATGATGCTGCCTTGACAAGTGCTTAATGAAGCTGAACTTGTTTCTAAATCTGCATGATGGTACTCCCTGAATTGCTTATGAATTGCCTTTTTATGTTGTTCAACAAAAGTATCCCCCAGGCAAGCGCATGGTGTAGTAATGTCTGGGGTTGGGCTGTCTTATGAGAGTGAGTTGAGCAACGTACAAATGACTAGCAGCATCGACCAGTGGCACTTTTGAACCTGCTTGCTTGTGTTGAAGACTTTTTCTGAAGAGAATACCAGTGTTACTGTAAGTTAACAGAAATGTTCTCTGCGTTATTAACAGGAAACTGTGGTTAAGGAAAGTAAAAGTAACATCACTGCATGTCATACTGCATGTCTATTTGCAGTATCCCTCTTTCCACCAAGTCCTCGCTCTCACTCATTGGTTTCTACTATTGATCTATTTCTGCTATTTTTCTTCCCTATTTTCCTTTTCTTCTTGCTCCTAGCGCCTGTGTCTTTTCTGAGTAGTCTCCCGGGGGCTTTGTGTGGCCCTGCAGTGGATTTGAAGCCCCGGGGTGTTGGTCAAGTGGCCCCCGATCGGCCCCAGTTTAGACCAGCTGAGCCCCTGGCCTCTGGCCTCTCTCAACACCCCTCTCTACCCTCCGGCCCACAGAGAGGTACCGGATGCATGGAAGGTCAAACGCCACCTGCTTATCACATTGGCTATTCTATGTCTTTAAGTTCGACTCGGTTTGAGTGTCTAATGCTCTAGTTTTTCACTATCATCTTTCTGTCCTGTCTTATCCTTCATGCCTGATGCCCGCTCTCCCTATCTCCCTCTCTTCCTCTCTTCCTCTACTGCAGCTCGCTCAAATGTCTTCCGTCCTCAGATTGTATCGACTCAACAGCGTCCATCCTCCCCCTCTATCTTTTCCTCTGCTGCATCTCTTCAAGACAAAAACACTGCTACTACTGCCCTGTCTCAGGCAGAGCCATCCCTACCCGAACCTCAGCCCCCCAACACCCCGCCAAGTATGGAAACACATTCTATCTCTAGCGCTGACCACTTTGTGTTACTTTATAGCTTGTGTAGATTGCTTCTCTTCCATTGTATTGTCTTGGAGGGTGAGCCGACGCTTACTTGCTGCTGTGTCTGTACTCTTAATGGTGGTTGATGAGCTAATTATATACTTTTTCTCTTCCCCTCTTCCTCTGTTTACCCGCAATCATGAATCTTTGTCTCCCCGTTCACCCCACCTCTCCCCTTCATCAACTCTCTGCTCTCAGCCTCCATCCGGCAAAGGGAGTGGGTGAGGCCCAGGCCTGTGTCAGTCCCCAGTGGCCCCTCTGTCTCTGGCCTGTCCCCCTCCTATACCTGTCCCTCTCCCAGGGATTCCATGGCCCCTGTCCCTCTGCTGACTAGCCCAGACCTGGATGCTCTGTGTGACCCTCACTGTCCTCCTTCCATCCCTTTCCCTAAGTCCTCACCTCCCGTCAAGTGTCTTTTCTCTCGCAACCCTCCCTCTCCTCGCTCTAACAACCACTGTAAACGTGCCCTAGTCGTTGCCCCTCTCTCTGACCCTCTACCCAAGCCTGTCCCTTTGCTTCCTGCGACCGTCCGTGCCTCTGCTTCTGCAGCTCTCACTGCCTCCCAGTCAGGTACTGAACCAACAGGTCTCACAGCATGAATACCATCAGGGCGTGGGGGAGGGAGGGAGGGGGGGAGACTAGGTCTATGACATCAGCCTCGTTTCATCAATAAAACCATTCTGGACAGTTTGTCCCTTGCGGTTCGGTTCACTGCCTGTTGGCAAAGGACTGAGACAAGCACACTATTCCACTGCCAATTTTAGCTGTTACTAAATTCATTTCAATGCCTATGCACAGTGCTGAAGGCACAGTACCAATGAAGTGGTGTAATCAGCTAAGAATATATCCTGCACAAAGGCCCAGTTGTCTGTATAGTCCATGAGCCATTCCCCCAAATGTGCTGAGGATGTCTCACAGGGATTGTTTTTGGAAGGTCTAGGTCTCTGGAGTTGTGGTGTATGTGTGTGTGATGGCAGTACAACAACTGGGTTATCACTTTTCCTTTCATCTCTCCATCCCATTCATTTTTTCCCCTAGGGATTTGACCCTTATAACGAACAGCGTCAGTATACAACAAGTTATTGCTCACTTATACCCTTTAATCATATATCATTTGGAATGCTTAGACTCACAGCTATCCGTCAGACACATTTTTGGGGGGAATGTTCGTGTCAACAGAACTCTGACCTTTGACCTCTGGGGTGCATACCATAATGACCTGGTATAAATGATTTGACAAGCAAGTGATGATGTCATGAAATGACCTTTCAAATGATATACAATATAGCCAACTTTGAAAGCACCTGCAAACGGACATATTGTGCCATTGGCATTAGAATGTTGGAAGCTTAGCCACAGAGTGCCATGTAGTGGGGCAGCTATGTTTGTGGATCATAACATTGGTGATAGAAGCATGAAATTGCACACACAAAGCTAAAACAGCGATTTTATAGCCAAACTGGGGTCTTATTTAATCAAATCAAATTTATTTATATAGCCCTTCGTACATCAGCTGATATCTCAAAGTGCTGTACAGAAACCCAGCCTAAAACCCCAAACAGCAAACAATGCAGGTGTAAAAGCACGGTGGCTAGGAAAAACTCCCTAGAAAGGCCAAAACCTAGGAAGAAACCTAGAGAGGAACCAGGCTATGTGGGGTGGCCAGTCCTCTTCTGGCTGTGCCGGGTAGAGATTATAACAGAACATGACCAAGATGTTCAAATGTTCATAAATGACCAGCATGGTCGAATAATAATAAGGCAGAACAGTTGAAACTGGAGCAGCAGCACAGTCAGGTGGACTGGGGACAGCAAGGAGTCATCATGTCAGGTAGTCCTGGGGCACGGTCCTAGGGCTCAGGTCCTCAGAGAGAGAGAAAGAAAGAGAGAATTAGAGAGAGCATATGTGGGGTGGCCAGTCCTCTTCTGGCTGTGCCGGGTGGAGATTATAAAAGAACGTGGCCAAGATGTTCATAAATGACCAGCATGGTTGAATAATAGTAAGGCAGAACAGTTGAAACTGGAGCAGCAGCATGGCCAGGTGGACTGGGGACAGCAAGGAGTCATCATGTCAGGTAGTCCTGGGGCATGGTCCTAGGGCTCAGGTCCTCCGAGAGAGAGAAAGAAAGAAAGAAGGAGAAAATTAGAGAACGCACACTTAGATTCACACAGGACACCGAATAGGACAGGAGAAGTACTCCAGATATAACAAACTGACCCTAGCCCCCGACACATAAACTACTGCAGCATAAATACTGGAGGCTGAGACAGGAGGGGTCATTTTGCATGAGCATATCTGTATGAAATCTCATTCTAGTCATAGCCGGGGGGTAGTAATGGGCAGGAGCAGGCCGAGGGTAAGAAAATTACATGTGCCTTACTTGATGTTGTTCCAATTCCCTTTTCACCAAAGTTTAGAATTGTAAACTAATAGAAGGAGGAAACTATTGCGAGCACTTTGACAGATCCCTTGATATCCACCACATGGGGAAGAGAGAGAGAGAGAGAGAGACCTGACTCAACTCCAACTAAACTGTCTGTCGTACAGCAGAGAGCGTGTCCAACTCCGAACCCACACAACTGAATAGATAAGAGCATATCATCAACGCACCGCTTCCAAAACAGAGCTGAGAAGCTCTCCGTAAAGAAAATGAACTGCGCGGTGGCAGCTTTAACAGGCCATTGGTAGGGATGAAAGAGAGGGATATCCGGAGATTGCTCCAATTGCTGCACTGCTATCACACATTTTCCCACTCTAGGGACATAGACCTTAAAAAAAAAAAAATCCCTAGGAGACATTGTCACCCCAAGTGAACCCAACGCCCCCCCCCCCGGCTCATGGACTAGTAGACAGTACGCAACACGCCCTGTTGCAGCTGCAATGGAGGAGAGCATTCTGTTACCGCTGCCAGTAATATCTTAGTCCAGACAAGACGTTCCTGTGAACCACGTCATGCACCGCTGAGTGTCAACAATGTCATACTGTACCCACTAACGCAACGTTTAAACGGAAGTAACATTGTTCTATGTTATCCCCATGACGTTATGCGTGCCTCTTTTTTTTATTTTCATACAGAGATCCAGAGGGAGTTAAATACTCTCACAGAAGAGGAATACCACAGTCCTGCTACACTTGGTGAGATATTCTGCCATGTTCTTGCTATATTTACGGAATATATTGACGTACTGGATTGTATTCTAGCATAATATGTCGTTTTCCCTATAATAACTAAGAATGCTGTTAAACCTTGTTTGACTGGTCTATGTCTCCCGACCCCCCTCCAGGGCCGAAACTGTCAGAGCAGCAGAGCCTGTCTGTCTCAAGTGAGACCCTTCCCCTGGCCCTGAACAGAGGGGACGAGTCTCTCCACTCGCCCAGAACTGCTGGCACCATCAGGATCGCCAACCAACAAGCCTCTGCGTCCCTGGAGAGAGACCGGGAGAGCCGACCGGAGTCAGAGAAAGCCGTGGCGTTGAAAGATGGCGGGACCATTAAAGGGTGAGTTCCTAGTGGGTGGTGTACTGTACAGCCACTTCGCAGCTGGGACCTCGACGCTTCCATTTTCAAATGCTGCGGTTGAAGTGTGAGACAGTGTTCTAGGTTATATGGTTGTTAAGCTTGTGCGTGTTGTGGGGTACACTATGAGCATGAGAAGAACATGTCTGCTGTGAGTTTGAGATAAGCACATGCATGAGGTTTGTGTGTGCTGACATTGAAAGCCTCACGTTTTATGAATCGTTTTTCACAATTGTTTGACAAATGAGGCAGCCTTAGCCTTTTCGTTGCTATTGGTTGCTATGATTTTGAGACTAATCGCAAAATGGTTGCCAATGGCTGCAAGTGTTTAATGGAGTGAAATAAATCTTTGCCCGCCTTTCAGCTTCACAGCAATGTTGCAGAGACATGCTGTAGGGAGATTTCCTGATTGATGGATCTCTGTTGACTCATAAAGGGCAGAAATAGGCCTATTTATGGCCTCAAACAGGGAGGAGTGGTAGAGAGTGGCATGAGAGTGGAATTGATGTATGTAGGGTCTTGTTTTCCATTTATACCCAGCTAAATAGCATGCTTCCCCACCCACGATTACTCATCCCCTTCCTCTGTCTTGTTACTGCTACTTTCATTTCACCTTCTATAAAACACACAACCCTCCCTAACACTACTGTGTGCTTCCAAATCATGACCCTGATGTGTGTG
Source organism: Oncorhynchus nerka (assembly GCF_034236695.1). Lineage (NCBI taxonomy): Eukaryota > Metazoa > Chordata > Actinopteri > Salmoniformes > Salmonidae > Oncorhynchus > Oncorhynchus nerka. The sequence continues at coordinate 50,942,422 of NC_088405.1, forward strand.
TGTGTGACCTGCCTGCTGTGCGCCCCGGGAAACCTCCCTGCTCTCGAACGTCTGAGCTCTGACACCAAGTATCTTTGTTCCTCAGTTCTGGGCAAGATGGCAGCCCAGCAACTGGTATCCCTGGCCCTACGCCCACAGAAGTCTCTGAATCAGCAGAGCTTATTCCAGCGCTCCCTCCTCCATGGCCTTTCTCTAGCCCGGAGACAGAAGCACCAGAGAGCACTACCCCTAAAGAGCCTTCTACCAACATCCTGGGAGCATTTAATGTTGATAACCCGCCATTGGCCGGAAAGAAGTCTGGCTTCAAACAGACATCCAATGAGACCAAGGAAGTGCCTTATCAACCTGCCAAGCCAGAGGACTCCTCTCCCTCGACCCTGGACAAAACACCTTTTATTGCAGACAAGCCGCCATTGGCTGAGCCTGAGCTCGACTTTGATGACCTAATCATAGAGATGCCTGATCCATCAGTCACGGCAGGTAACTTGTTTTTGGAGGACAACGCGGGCGAAGAGGGATCAAAAGCGGACACAATAAAGAGGTCGCCATTCAGCATCTTGAAGACTCAAATGGAACATCTGGCTGGAGGGTAAGTGTGAGATTCTGTCAGCAAGCAGACAGTGCTGCTGTTTCCTCTCAAGGCAGCCTCTTAGAGAAGTTGTTTTTTTCCTTATGTGACGATGTATCCTCATCCTTACGAGCCTGAACGCTATACTTGGCTATATTATACAGGCACTCTTTAAGTATTTATTGAATGGCACCTCTTTTCTTCACACACAAATGTGTTTACACACGTACACACACACATATGCACACGACCACACACGTACACACCCACTTCTGAGAATAATATCTCCATTGACGCTCAAACCCTTGACATCAGTGTCCCTGTCTCTCAGTGTTGAACAGGAAGCTGATGTAAATTCAACAGCAGGGCCATATTCAAAAATGGCAACATCAAAAGAGCACAGGCCAGTTGACACGCAGCTACTTCCAGAGATTGTAAACATCACGTGTGAAGACACAGCCGAGAAGCACGGCAAAGGCCAAGAGAAGCCCGTGGAGAAGAAGCAGGAGAAACAAAGGCCGACACCTGATTTTTCCTGTTTATATGACCTCAACAAGTCAGATGAAGACAAGGAAATTATGAAAAACATGGCTGCCCTGGAGGCTTGTCCTCCCAGTATGACATCCACACCAGCTGAGTCATCCAGTATTCATACTCAAGAGCTCCCTCCTCTGGAGAAGAAGCCAATCAAAGCTAAAAGGCCATCATGGGCTGAGGAGATTATGGGCTCCAAAGAAGAGGACAAGAAACAGATGGACAATCAACCCCAGGATGAGAATACCTCATTATCACAAGCTGATGAGCACAAATCAGCCCCCCTTGAAGTTCAAGCTAACAGGAGTTATGAGGAGTCACATAGTTCAGAATGGAATTCAACGGAGGCAGGCATTTCGGAAGCCCACAGAGGGGATACTGGCTGTGTTCAGAAAGAGCGGTAAGTGAGAGCACATTTTGTTTACATTTTGTCTCTCTACGAAATGTCCTTTTAACCATGTCAACCTTTCTCATTGTCTAAACTCTCTCTTCCTCTGTCCCACTCCATATCCTGTTCCGTCTCACCTTCCGTCTCTCTTTCAGTTCCTCTGACCACGTGTCATCAAAAGCGGACACATTTCCCTTGCCAGGCAGTGTCAGTGTAGATACAACCATAGAAATAGATTTACTATCAAATATCAGTAATCCTATTTCTATAGTGAAAACCATGGATGCCACGCCAGGAAGCCTAGAGACACCCCATGTGGCTGAACCCCCTCCATATCAAGTTGTTGAACCTATGGTCCAATCCAGCTTGACATTAGAGACCATAGCTGAGGATGCAGTGGCGCAGGCAGAGCTTCCCCTCTGGGAGGCCCTGGAGGAGAACGCTCAGGATCCGAAACCAGAGCAGGACTCTGGAGAGGAGACGATCAAAGATGAAGTCCTCGGAGAGGAACAGGGGAAAGTCGATGAGAACATGCTAGTGCCGGGCGTAGAATCACCGGAGACAGGGTAAGTGTGGAAGGGAGGCACCTATATACCACTGAGAGGAATCGATGACCTCAGAGTTACCCCAGTTAAAGCTTAACGTAAAAGGTGTGAATTATAGTCTGGTGGGTATCCTTGGCAACACTTCAAATGTATGACGATGCCTGGCCGTGTCCTACACCTCTTTTGAGTGTGTCTGAACTTGCAAAATATTCACTGTGTGTAGGCTAATTATACAGTAATACTGAGGTAATTCCCATATGTTTGCCCTCTCAGCTCAGACAAAGCTGTTAAGCCAGAAGCTGGCATTAGCAGAGATGAGGGTCACAAGACAATCACCTCCGATGAATCGGAGGTGTTCCAAATGCCACCTACCCCAGAGCCCACACCCCAGTCCCCTGAATCACTTCTAAAGGACACTATTGTAGAGGAGGGTAAAGACAGTGAACCATCAACTTCACCGTCTACATCCCCTCGGCACCTCCCCACGAAGGTGTTCAGTAGCTCCACCATGAAGCGCCCATTGCAGATAGACACGCTTGTGTCATTGGAAGCGGCCATTTCTCCAGCTGGAGAGTCAGATTTAAAGGAAGAGGACCTATGCGATATGAAGCGTCCTCCCAGCACGGGGGCTGTAGAGGCAGAGAAGCCTCTATGGGCTGCTTTAGAAGAGAAAACTAAGGAGAAAGGGACAGAGGGAGTAGGCATGAGCACATTGGAGGCAACAAAGAGTACCTTGCAAACTGGGTAAGTTTACTGGGGGTTAAACTCCTCATGGCATGGCATGAAGTGTCCGTGTGAGGTACATTTACATTAGACGTGCATGTTTGTGGTGGTGTTGACATTTCATACATGTTTTAATGCTCACCCAAAAGTGCCAATAACACTGCGTTTAGGCTATAACTTTTCTGGAGACTAGTCGTATTCCCCTTAGTAGAAATCTCTATGGATTCTGGCCCTTGTGCTGGTGTCAGACTAGTGTCCAATCAAGTGTCTCATTTCATATCTGTCTGTGGCAGCCCATCTGGACAGGGATCTGTAGCAGAGATCCACTTGACTGAATACCTAGAGGACACTCCCCTCCCATCTCCCTCCAAGGAAAATAGAGAAACAGACATTTACTTTGACTGTGACAGTTCAGTGGAATTGTACACGCCATCAAAGGAGGAGGCCCCCATTCGCCTTCCTAAGAAGAAGAAGCCATTATACCTGGAAAAATGTGCTGTTGTCAACACTGAGAGTGAAGAAGGTGAAAGTGAGTCTGGTTCCTCCGTGGTCGGCCCAGGACAAGCCGACAATGAGCAGCAGCTAGATCCGGTGTGGAAGAAAAGTTCCGTGGACGCATCAGATTTAAGTACAAGAGAAGAGTTGGAAGATAAGCAGGTTTTGGGGAGGCTGGCGCAGGTTCCCGTAGCTGTACAGGAGGAGGGTCTTGATGTTGATGTCTTCATGAGAGCATTAGTGAGGGCCATGTACAGAGGGTAAGTCTGACGGGCGACCGAGACTTGCTCAGCTTTGACATCTTTGATCAGCATGGCCACAGGCATTTTAGGGACTCTTTAAGTGCTCTTGACTCTGCGGCTGAATCTGAAATGTGTCTATTTTTGTGTACGCCGGCTTTTGCTTGTGAAGACATGTCGTCAATAAGATGCGACGCTTAAATAGCAACGTTTGTTTCAACCAATTTTAAAGATTTCACATCTACACTGAGTGCACAAAACATTAGGAACGTTAGGAACACCTGCTCTTTTCATGACAGACTGTGCAGGTGAATCCAGGTGAAAGCTATGAACCCTTATTGATGTCACTTGTTAAATCCACTTCAATCAGTGTAGATGAATGGAAAGAGACAGGTTAAAGAAGGATTTTTAAGACATGGATTGTGAATGTGTGCCATTCAGAGGGTGATTTAAGTGACTTTAAACGGGGGGACGGGTGATGGTAGTAGGTGCCAGGCGCACCGGTTTGAGCGTGTCCAGAACTGCAACACTGCTGGGTTTTTCACATTCAACAGTTTCCTGTGTGTATCAAGAATGGTCCACCAACCGAAGGACATCCAGTCAACTTGACAAAACTGTGGGAAGCATTGGAGTCAACATGAGCCAGCATCCTTGTGGAACCCTTTCGACACCTTGTAGAGTCCATGCCCTGACGAATTGAGGCTGTTCTGGGGGTAAAAGGGGGTGTTAATTCAATATTAGGAAGTTGTTCCTAATGTTTTGTACTCTGTGTATATGTTCAAAGATTTGATGGAAATTTGAATTGTAGAATGTCACCTTGAAATATGTCTTAAAGTCCATTGAAAAAGAACTGCATCTTCCACGCCTGCTGTACATGTAACCTAAAAACGTTGTTCAAATATCCCCTAAATATTTGTTCAAATATCCCCATTCCCTAGTTATGAGACTGTGACTTCCATACTTCAGCCATCTGGCCTAATGATGTCTAATGATGAGGTAGGAGAACCAGACTCAAGACCACTTTCTCCATCTGAGTTTGAGATCCTACCACCTGAAGCCTTTTCTGATGCATTGGAGGAACTCCCAGTCATGGTCACAGACTCATCACCGGTCCAGTTGGCCCACAAGAATGAAACGACTGAAGAGACTGGCAGGCTAAGCTTAGTGGAGACTTTGTGTTTAGCTGCTGTGGAGCAAGAGATGTTCAAGGACCCAATCACCAAAATTGAGCAAGAGGTCAAACCTCTGAAGGAGTCCACCAAACCACATAAAGAGACTACCAAACCACTGAAGGAGAGCACAGAACCACTGAAGGAGGGCACAGAACCACTGAAGGAGAGCACAGAACCACTGAAGGAGAGCACAGAACCACTGAAGGAGAGCACAGAACCACTGAAGGAGAGCACAGAACCACTGAAGGAGAGCACAGAACCACTGAAGGAGAGCACAGACCCACTGAAGAAGAACACAGACCCACTGAAGAAGAACACAGAACCACTGAAGCAGAGCACAGACCCACTAAAGAAGAACACAGAACCACTGAATCAGAGCACAGAACCACTAAAGAAGAACACAGAACCACTGAATCAGAGCACAGAACCACTGAAGGAGAGCACAGACCCACTGAAGAAGAACACAGAACCACTGAAGGAGAGCACAGACCCACTGAAGGAGACTAACACTGCGAAGGGTAAACCAGAGAAGGATGTTCGCGTCCACCTGTGTTACCACCTGTAAAAAACGAAAAGGATTCAAAAAGCTGTACAGACAATTTCCCACCACTGAGAGAAGCAGAGCTGGATGAAATAGCTTATGAGGAGTGCTTGGAAGACTATGACGACGACGCCACCCCTATCGTTAACTACACTAAAGCCCGTAAAGAGACAGTCAAGGGAAAGACCAAGATCGTGTTCATGCCTGACAGCGATTCAGATGAGTTGGAGTTTGAGATTGGGCAGGAGGATATAGGCACAGTGTGGCTAGCAGAGTTGTACATGGATGCAGGGTAAGTGCCTGAGCTCCTGTCGCTCTCTGCATTCCTTTCCTGCATGGCTTAATGAGACCGATTGTATTCATGTAGTAGGAATGGAGCTCTGTCAGGTTGTGGCTGGGGTTTTTGTACTCCGGCTTCTGGAGTGGTACAGTTAGTTGTCTTTGCTTATTTTTGAATGATCTTTTTTTCCGATTTCTCGTCAAGTTATTTCACATGAACTTACGGTTTTCAGATCTTTGTTTACAGTCTACTACCATGCCTGAGGCGAGGGTTTAACTGTTGGATGTTAGTCCTCTGAATGTGCATTTGCATGTGGAAGTGAAAGTGTTTTTCCAAACAACTTTTAAACCGAACCCAGTGAAATGTTGGACATAGCTGATAGTGAGCTTGCCGTGGTGATGTTTACTGTTGCCACACCTCGGCTGTTGGACCGTTGCCTTTTGACTGTGGCGTGGTCGAGGATTGTGTGGCCGTCTGCATTTTGGGGAAATTGCTATCATAGCCTTGCCAGATGGCTAACATTGATATCTCTGTTTCACAGTCGAGCGGTGTTCTCTTCTTCACCACCTGCTCCGCACGAGGTCAACCGCCCTGATAGTGTGTCCACACAGCAGGCCACATCAGTGGGGTCCCACCCTGCAGGACCTATTACTGGAACCATTGAACTGGAGCCACTTCCCCGTCGTCGCAGCAACAAAAAAAAAAGCACTCCTCCAGTGCCTCTTCAGGAAGTAGGCCCAGAGAGAGTTAGTCAAGACACGGCACCTGTTGCCAGTTGCCTGGCTCCACCAAAGCGAATCAAAAAGAAAACTGTTCCACCACCCGATAATACAGATAGTGAGGCAATGGCACGAGAGAGCAGCAAATCTAGCTTAATAAAGGAGACTTTTAACACTGATGCTAAAGAGGAAGACATTCCAAAACCACTAATCCTCGCCATGGAAACGACTTCTTCCGATAGCATTCTGGTGACAGCCAGAGAGAAGGGAGCCAATGACGAGCCTCATCTAGCAAAGGAGGGTGATGATGAGAAATATGTCCCAGAGAAAGATGTCTCTGTCAGCTCAGTGGTCCCATGGCCTCTACGGCCCTCTCGACCTGGAACACCTACTACATGTCCCAAGGTCCCTCACGTAATCACCACGGAACCCCCCAAAGAGGACCTAAGCCTAATTGAGGAGGAAATGTTGCTGCTGGCTAAGATTAGTCAGATGGCAGGAGAAGAGCCATCAGATGTGCCTGTGTTTGTGCCTGTGCCTGCCACGCGCTTCAGGAAACGCCTGATCCCCTCCTTCCATGAGGACGACCCTTTTCTGAACCCAGAAGATCTCCCAGCCTCCGAGGCCAGTGAGGAACAAGAGACTCCGTTACCAGTGATCCCTCAGGAAGCCAGTCTAGACAGGCCTGAGCCAAACCTCCTAGATCTAGATGGAAGGAAAGGGCGGCAGGAAATCATTAGTGAGCCCTCCACCGTAGCCGTCTCCTCCTCAAATCGTAGCCCATCAGAAACGATTACTGAGGTTAATCCGGTGGTGGCAACCACTGAGGGTATGACATCATCAGACTCTGCTGTGAACTCGACAGTCCGTTCAAAGGAGCCAGCGGAGGTTGAGGAAAGTATCCCGATGACAGAGACAGTGACAGATGGGGTACCTGTTGACACAGGGTTGAAAGTAGACAGCGGTGCGCTCTCTACAGTTTACCGTGTCCCTGCCCAAGAGGAGCGCCTGTTATTGACTGAAACCGGGGCAACAGTCCTCATTGGGAAGGTGCCTGAATCAGGGGTCGAGGAGGAGGATGGTCTTGAGATAGAACAGGATGCTACTCTGTGCACTGTAGATACACCAGTGGACGGGGTGGATGAACAGTAAGTTAGCAGGACAACCCATGACATTGTCTAGCTTTGGCGCGGCCTGGTTTGACGTTAATCAGGTCATGTCATCGGGCTCTTTTAACTCCTTGCCCAGTTGAATACTATTGACTTGGATCAGTGCATAACTGTAAGCTGTTTTTGTATGTCTGCAGGACAATAGAGTAACTGAAACGAGATCAGAAGTTTATACATATCAGATGACTTTACTTGGCTGTCCCATCATCTTATCTCGACCATTTCTGTCCCTTTTTAGATCTGAGACGGCTGAGGGGGGAAAGACGTCCGGTGACCTGGCTGTCCCAACGATATGCTCAGCCACCCTGCCATCCGCACCAGACACCACAACCCATAGGAACGACCAGCTCCCAGCCACCAGCCCAGGCAGTGAAGAACCACAGTCCAATGGACAGACCCCAGCAGATAAGGGGGTCACCTCTGGTCAAGTGTCGGACACGATTGTACCTCCCCGTCGCAGCAAGAAGAAAACCCTTTCCTTTCCCGTGGTCCTTCAGGAAGTTGCCCCGGGGTCCTCCGCTACCACGGCGGACAAGGATGAAGCCGATACGAAAGATGTGCTAGTCCTCAGCCGACAGGAGGTACATTTTGATTCTCATATTTCCTTTTCATAAGAGGTATCAACAGTTCATTATATTTCAAACACAGCTGAACATGGAATATGTCAATGAGACTGTCAGTAGCTATAACAGGTCTCTCTCCCTCTGTCCCTCTCAGATGTCAGGTCCACTGCCCAGTCCCGGGCTGGTCACCTCCAGCAAGTCTCTGCTGGAGTGGTGCCAGGAGGTTACGAAGGGGTATAAGGGAGTGAGGGTCACCAACTTTAACACCTCCTGGCGTAATGGCCTGGCTTTCTGTGCCATCCTACACCACTTCTATCCCGACAAGATGTAAGCACTTAAATTCCCACCGACAATGTTCCGTCCTAGTCGGAACGTGGAAAGTCACGCAACTTTATTATGAGTCCATGCATGTACTTGAATAATTATTCCACCTTTTGTACAGGGATACAGCCGAAGTTCTCACAAAATAGTATCAGGACGTTCCATCCGTGTCCTTCTATTAACTACGGGTGGGTTTTTTTCAGAGATTTTGAGGCGCTGGAAACCAACGACATCAAGCTAAACAACAAGAAGGTGAAAAAGTCATATTTACTGTACATCACTATGTATAATAATAAACACACATCACGTCTATAAGGAACACAGAAGTCAGCATTTTTGTCCTGACCCCCCCCCCCTCTCTCTCTCTCTCAGGCCTTTGATGGCTTTGCCGCGCTGGGCATCTCCCGTCTAATGGAGCCCTCAGACATGGTACTGCTCTCTGTGCCAGACCGCCTGATCGTCATGACTTACCTGAGTCAGATCCGCACCCACTTTACGGGGCAGGAGCTGAGTGTGCTTCAGATAGAGCACAACAGCAGCCAGTCCAGCTATGCAGTGACTGAGCCCAGTCAGGGTTCCGACGTAGATGCTGCTGCTCGCTTCTGTGCCCGCAAGCTACAGGAAGGTAGCATCTCCCTGGAGGACGGTGCGACAGAACAGGCCTCTAAGCCCAATGGGAGCCTAGTGCCACCGCCTCGGACGAAACGGTTGACAAAGGGGGAGGAGAAGGGGAGCGGAGCTGGGGGTTTGGAAGGGGGAGCGGGTGGATCACAGACCCCAGTGCCTCCACCCAGGTCACACGCCTCTGCAGCGAAATCCGGATTTGGTCACGTGAGGGATGCCGACCTGGTGAAGAAAAGGCGCTTGCGGCTGAAGAGTGAGTCTATGGATGAAGGGGATGGGCTGGAGCAACAGAGTAGCACATCCAAGAGCACAGAGGTACATGCTGAATGCGGCCTTTTCTCCCAAGCCATTTTCCCATCTTTTAAAACTCCTTTCTTGCATTTGAACGGAGATTGATGTTCTATTCATTTGCCATTGTTTTGCTCTTGACACGAGGCCATGTTTCTCTTTACCTATAACATCTATTGTGTTTGTGTCTCCTGTCCAGTCAGCTGAAAGTGTATCAGACAGAGCAGTGAAGAACGGCTCCTCAGAATCAGGTAGGAGATTTACCAGGAGATTTTTTTTACCTGAACTGAAGGAGCCAACAACAGAAATTGACACAGTGCTTAAGCGTGATATGAAAGGCTGCAGTCTCTGTGATTTCCTGTTCAGTAAATATTCTAATGACCAACTGTTTGATCTGTATGCAGAGACAATGAGCCCAGTGCCTGTCCAGGAGTCCAGTGTCTCAAGCCAGGAGGAGGATACTCTGGTCAGTTCAAACCTTTACGTCATGTTATTATCCACTTGACTATTTACATTTGTATTCTCTTTAGGCTTCTCTTTTTACCTTCACTGCTAGGCCTCTGTGGTGTTTAGTCATGGCTTAACCTGTCCGTCACTACCTCTTTACTGCTAGGCCACTGTGGCTCTTAGTCATGGATTAACCTGTCCATCACTACCTCTTTACTGCTAGGCCTCTGTGGCTCTTAGTCATGGCTTAACCTGTCCGTCACTACCTTTTTACTGCTAGGCCTCTGTGGCTGTTAGTCATGGATTAACCTGTCCGTCACTACCTCTTTATTGCTAGGCCTCTGTGGCGTTTAGTCCAAGGCTTAACCTGTCCGTCACTACCTCTTTACTGCTAGGCCTCTGTGGCGTTTAGTCCAAGGCTTAACCTGTCCGTCACTACCTCTTTACTGCTAGGCCTCTGTGGCGTTTAGTCCAAGGCTTAACCTGTCCGTCACTACTCTTAATTTTTATCATATTTACTTCCTGGTCTTCTCTTTGCCTTTAGTCCTGTTTCTCCCTCTAATCTTCTGGCCTTTTCCTGTCTGTCATCTATCTATGTTCATCTGTGTGTCTCTCCTTACACGTCCTCCCATCTGTCTGTTGTCTGTTTTCGTTTTGGCAATGTGTGTCTCTGTATCTTCATGGTCAGCGTCTGCAGGACACCAGTCAGTATGTGCTGAGTGAGCTGCAAGCCCTGGAGACTGAACAGAAGCACATCGACAACCGAGCAGGCGTCGTGGAGAGGAGACTCAGAAGACTGATGGAATCAGGTGAGAATGACGAAAGGTATCAAAAGGGTGCTGAACCTAACGTGAACGGTGTCAGGCATACCGCTATGTGTGCTTATCCACGGATTCACTTTCTCAGTATATACAGCAACAACAAAAAAACACACCTTTTTAAGGTGCCATTTTAACTGTGGACATTGTGCACTTGCTCCAGGTAGCGACCAAGACGAGGAAGAGAAGCTGATCCAGGAGTGGTTCACTCTGGTCAACAAGAAGAACGCCCTTATAAGGAGACAGGACCACCTGGAGTTGCTGTAAGACACAACACACCACTCACACATCTATTATTTTTAAGAATACGTAACACATTCATGTTACTAGCAAATGGTTTTGACCTGAAGTTTGCCGTCTAACTACATGTGCCATAGCATGCTCTGTTTTGTGTACGCAGCAGAGGGCAGCTAACCGAATGTATTGTATTCACAGACAGGAGGAGCAGGACTTGGAGAAAAGATTTCAGCTACTGAATAGAGAACTCCGAGCCATGATGGCCAATGAAGGTTAGTCCCGTGCATAAGCAGAACCTTCGTTTACATTGAGCACAACCGGTGAGACGACTATAGACCCAAAGCAGTCGGGCCGTGCATAATTACTGTGATGTTATCTTCCCTCGTCTTCCCTCTCTTCAGAGTGGCAGAAGACTAAGGCCCAGCAACACCGGGAGGAGCTCCTGCTGCAGGAACTGGTCTCTCTGGTCAACCAGCGGGACGAGCTGGTCAGAGACATGGACGCCAAAGAGCGAGGGTGAGACTAGCCCATCTGTTTGTTACAGCCATTGCGTATACAGTTTGAATCACCAAGCATGTGTATAGGACGTCACGGTGCTCCCTTAGCGTGCCCGTGCCCGCCTTCCCTCAAGCGTCTTAGCCAATCGCGCCGCCTCAAAAGCTAGCTAACGAGGCGACGCAAGCGGGACACTTAAGGCCGAGGGGTACGTTTCACACGTCCCCATGTGCTACACGCGCATGTTCCATATGTTTGATATGATGAGGTAGCGTGCCGGTTGTTTATATATATATATATGTGTGTGTGTGTGTCCTCAGGGCCGTTGAGGAGGATGAGCGCCTGGAGCGAGGGCTGGAGCTTAGACGCAGGAAGTTCAGCAACAAAGACAAGTGTGTGCTACAGTGAGAGAAGGGACGACAATGACAAATACCAACCCATCCAGGAACTAAACCTCCACAATCCCTGCTTCATACCAAGCTCTCACTCACTCAGCATCCTACAGTATGAAACACCCCTAGGAACCTGCCACCCCAGCAACAAATCCAAAGCCCTCTGCACCGATGGGATGATTGTCAAGCAGTGTTTTCTCGCCTTAACTGGGATTTTGGGACTGGTCATTAATGATCAATTACGTCCCCTGGGACGCTGGAGCTGTGTGCCTTCCCCTTTGGAGATACTTGAACCAAATTTCCCCCTGTACGGTGAAGGTCCCTCATCCACTTCAAACTTTTGATTGAAAAAAACGAGGACCTCTACAGTTGTCAATCAATATGCCTTACTCTGTCATTCAGTAGACAGAAAGCCCACTGTACCAACGTGTGTGTGTGTGTGTGTGTATATACCTTTAGTCCACCAAGAAGATAAGTGGTTCCGTAATTAAGTGCCTACTCTCACATCTGTAAACATGTCATTGATCTTATCTGGTCCGACAATATACGATAATCAACTATATTAGATAGTTTGTTCTTTGCCTTAATGCTTTGGTGGAACTGGCTATTAAAAGAACGGTCTGGTGGTTTCGCGCAAAATATTAAAAGGGCTCTGTACACAGGAGGACTGACCGTTCTGTGTTTTACTTTGGACACAGATGTTTGACGACAGACTCAAGTTTGCGAGAGTACCACGTATTGAGCTTTTCTGGTGTCGAATGTGTTTTCAATTTTCAATCCTTCTTTTATTTATGGTTTGGACATTTTGCATGAGAAATGTTTGGGTTCGGTGTGTGTCATATTGAGCATATATGAACAGTCAATCAATCGACCCCGAAATGAAAGGAAAAGAGGACAGTGAACAAAACGTGAGACTTTAGTTGTAGAGAGAAGCTAGTAGTACTACTTGGAATGGTATTTATTGTCCTGTATGTATTCCAAGTAGTACTACTTGGAATACATACAGGACAATAAATACCATCCTGTAAATATTAATATTTATACTTTGTTATAACCTGGCACTGCAGTTCTTTTCGTGTTTTTTTTGTTTGTTAGCAAAGACCTTTTAGTTTCACATTTCTATTATCACAGATGATGATGATGATGATGATGATGATGATTTGTTACTAACCACTAGTCCAACGGAAAATGCAACTTTGTCCCAGCCTCTTTTTAAAAAGAACATTCGAACACGATATGTTTTGTTTAAACCAGGGAATGATAAATAATACATTTTTGAAGTTTAAAATGAAATTTGGGAGTTTGTTTGAATAAGTTTCCTCTAATTTGTTGTCATATCTTTGTGGTACTTGTTCACTTTATTTTCATGGAGGGATGTCATTGTGTTCTGTGAATGTCATTTCTCAATATCTATATTATCGTGATCGTGCGCTATTATACTGAACAGAATATAAACTCAACATGCAACAATTCCAATGATTTTTACCGAGTTACACTTCATGTGAAATCAATTCATTAGGCCCTAATCTATGGATTTCACATGACTGGGCAGGAGTGCAGCCATGGGTGGGCCTGGGAGGGCATAGACCCCACCCACTTGGGAGCCAGGCCCACCCACTGGGGAGCCAGGCCCGGCCAATCAGAATGAGTTTTTCCCCACAAAAGGGCTTTATTACAGATAGAAACACATTAGCTGTCTGGGTGGCTGGTCTCAGACGATTCCGCATGTAAAGAAGCCGGATGTGGAGGTCCTGGGCTGGCATGGTTTCACGTGGTCTGCGGTTGTGAGGCTTGGTTGGACATATTGCCCAATTCTCTAAAATGACGTTGGAGACTGCTTATGGTCGAGAAATGAACATTGAATTCTCTGGCAACAGCTCTGGTGGACATTCCTGCAGTCATGCATGACAATTGCACTCTCCCTCAAAACTTGAGATATTTGTGGCATTGCGTTGTGTGACAAAACTGCACATTTTAGAGTGGCTTTTTATTGTCCCCAGCACAAGGTGGACCTGTGTAATGATTATACTGTTTAATCATCTTCTTGATATGCCAAACCTGTCAGGTAGATTAATTATCTTGTCAAATGAGAAATGCTCAGTAACAGGGATGTAAACAAATGTGTGCTCACAATTGGAGAGAAATAAGCCTTTTGTGCTAATGGAACATTTCTGGGATCTTTTATTTCAACTCATGAAACATGGGAACAACTCTTTACATCAGTGGTTCCCAACCAGTAGTACTAGGACCCCTGGGGGTACTTGAAGACTCCTGAGACCATAGGCTTACTGGTAAAATGCACATGAGGAGGTACTTAAGGGAGGCAGAGCGAAATACAGTTGGTGGTACAGTAAACGAAAATGGTAGGTAAACCCCTGCTTTACATGTTGCGTTTATATTTTTGTTCAGTATATTTATAACATTTGTGCATGATGAATAAATAAGCCTCCTTTGGTAAGAACGTGTCAACGTGTACTGTTACAGGCCACAGTTGAATCCCCGGAGCCAGCTGAACCAGATAGTAAGAAGGGCTTTTGACTGAACTACGTTTCCCATCTGTGTAGGACCGCGATTTGACGTCATCACTCAATGACACCTGCGCACAGTGCCGCAAAAGACCAGGGAAGACAAGTAAAAAGGGAGACAGAGGAAAACAACACGCGAAAGAAAGGAATGTGTATCAAGCAACAAAACGAATTCTAGTCGCTGAACACTTACTCAGCGAACCAACGAACTATACACAGCCTCTTGGCTCGTGAATTTGTAGAAGAATTTGCCAAACGCGGTTTGGCGAGCTAGCTAACGTCGTTAACAACAAGTATTATTTCTTCCTACGCGTTAGCAACGCAGCTAGCTAGCTACCAAGAGGATACGCGTGTGTGACCCAGACAAGAGCCGAGAAAACACGTATTTTGGACACACCATGAATCCTGAATAGTGAGTGAAGTTTGTGATATTTTGTTGTTTTTGTTAGCTCCGTGTGGAGTAACAGCAGATGAGGAGACGTAGCTAGCTAATTCAAACGCGTAACAAAATATATTGCGTCATCACTTGTTTACATATTTGTTCCCGAACATCTGCTATGATATCGGGTTGTTTTACATGGTAGCTACAATGTTGTCATCATCATACCAATAGCTATGTTGACATAAAATTGCTGATCTAACGTTGGTTAGCTAGTTTGCTGAATTATTTATCCGTTTTTTTTACCAGGTAAATTGACTGAGAACACGTTCTCATTTGCAGCAACGACCTGGGGAATAGTTACAGGGGAGAGGAGGGGGATGAATGAGCCAATTGTAAACTGGGGATTATTATGTGACCGTGATGGTTTGAGGGCCAGAATTTAGCCAGGACACCGGGGTTAACACCCCTACTCTTACGATAAGGGCCATGGGATCTTTAATGACCTCAGAGAGTCAGGACCACGGCACCCTACACAGGGCAGTGTCCCCAATCGCTGCCCTGGGGATTTTTTTTTTTAGACCAGAGGAAACTGTGCCTCCTACTGGCCGTCCAACACCACTTCCAGCAGCATCTGGTCTCCCATCCAGGAACTGACCAGGACCAACCCTGCTTAGCTTCAGGAGCAAGTCAGCAGTGGTATGCTGAATGAACCAATGAATTGGAGTGGAGATATGAGTCTCGTCACCTTTCTCTTTCTTCCACGTTTTCCTCTTGGACATTTCATTGTACACCCTTGCAGCTGTAGTTTAGCTATAATAACCTAATTTCAGATGGAAATGACTATAAACTAGCCTAACTCGTCAGAGACCTAAATGAAAAGTCAATGCTGGCGGTTTGATAAAATAGATCTGTTAGTCTCTAACCATTATTTGTTAGCCTCTAAAACCTGGTTTTCCCCGTAGTGACTACCTGTTCAAGCTGCTTCTGATCGGCGATTCAGGGGTGGGCAAGTCTTGCCTCCTGCTTCGATTTGCGGTAAAAAAAAAAAAAATATCAGTGTTATTGGCACGTTGATCAGTTTTCAGCTTTCAATCAACATTTGAATATTGTGTGTCTGTGCGGGTTTGTTGATTATGTGTGTGTTTTTTTTTAAATGATGCATTTCAGGATGACACCTACACGGAAAGTTACATAAGCACCATCGGCGTGGACTTCAAAATCCGAACTATTGAATTGGACGGCAAGACTATCAAACTACAGATTGTGAGTTGAATCCAGCAAGCCTGGCAGCTGTCGGGAAGTGTCATTGCAGTTCATGCTTGCAGCCATGTAGTGTTTTAGGAAAATTAACATCTTGTTTTTCTTGTCTTATGTCTGTAGTGGGACACTGCTGGTCAGGAGCGGTTTCGCACCATCACCTCCAGCTATTACAGAGGAGCCCATGGTATTATCGTTGTCTATGATGTAACAGATCAGGTTAGTGACGCCTCTCCACAAAGGAGATTCCTTAACATCTATGAGTTAACGTTTATTTATTGACCACATATAACGGAGGTATTTTCTAGGAGTCTTACAACAATATAAAGCAGTGGCTGCAGGAAATCGACCGCTATGCCAGCGAAAATGTCAACAAGCTGCTGGTGGGTAACAAGTGTGACCTCACCACCAAGAAAGTAGTAGACTACACAACAGCCAAGGTGAGTCCACAGGAAACATGCAGAATCGGATACAGATGAACCACAGTACTTGAATTCAGCATGTCGCTAGAGTACACTTTATTATCATCTGTTAGGACACAGTGTGTTTTACTTGCAATGGAAGCACCCTACTACTGCAGTCAGACTGGTTGACATGTGTCTCACCCTCCAAGGAATTTGCTGACTCCCTATCCATCCCCTTCCTCGAGACCAGTGCTAAGAACGCAACCAACGTGGAGCAATCCTTTATGACCATGGCGGCTGAGATTAAGAAGCGCATGGGGCCCGGGGCCACGACAGGAGGAGACAAACCCAACCTGAAGATTGATAGCACCCCAGTAAGGCAGTCTGGAGGAGGATGCTGTTAGGACTGCCCTGTCCCCTCCTCTCAACTCCAGAGGCCCAGGGGTAGAGTGACAGTACTGGGGTGGAGCTGACAGAACAGGAAAATATGGTGATGGAGGTTGTGGGATCTTCAAGAACTGACTGACATTTTTTTCATTATTTTTTTCTTATCTTGACCTATGCCCATAATTAAGTGAGAAAGGTTTGTGCCCAAGGAGCAGTCCCCCCCCCAGCACACTCTTTTTATTCACAAATATGCACAGAATTGGAAACATCTTTGAAAAATGTGGTTGGCGTTGTTAGGCATGAAAAATGTTTTTAGCTATTCAAGCACTAATCCAGTATCTATCTGTAGCACTGGCTGTTTAAACACACACGTGGTCGAAGGAAATCATGGATGTTCTTTCAACTATGGCTGAGTACATAACTACCCTTTATGGCCTTTGTGGTTCCTAGTCAGACTGCTGATCGTTGAATGTGAGAAGGTGAAATAAGAGGACCATTGTGCCAGTTAAACCAGAGGCTTTATGGACACACTCCAGAGGAAAAATAGTGAAGACGAGCACTGTTTGTGTCATCTGTCCTTTCGGGAATTGAGATTCAGATTTGGAAGTTGTCATTCGGCCCAAGCGCATAATATATAGGTTGTAATAGGGTTGCTGTTGAGGAGAAAGAGAAGACTGGGTGAAGTAAATAACAGGCTTTCTATCTAAACAAAGTTCACAAAGTGGGGACAACATGGCAAATGGAAATCTGCAATCACTGCGTCCACATCTTTAATGTCTGTTTTAATCGTTGTTATATAATACTATAATTACATGGTGGTTTTACTACTGTGATTTTGTTTTGTTTTGATTCTCTCTTCTAATCGAGACGGTGTGTAAGCAGTAAGTGTGTTATTGTTTTGATTCTCTCTTCTAATCGAGACGGTGTGTAAGCAGTAAGTGTGTTATTGTTTTGATTCTCTTCTTAATCGAGACGGTGTGTAAGCAGTAAGTGTGTTATTGTTTTGATTCTCTTCTAATCGAGACGGTGTGTAAGCAGTAAGTGTGTTATTGTTTTGATTCTCTCTTCTAATCGAGACGGTGTGTAAGCAGTAAGTGTGTTATTGTTTTGATTCTCTCTTCTAATCGAGACGGTGTGTAAGCAGTAAGTGTGTTATTGTTTTGATTCTCTCTTCTAATCGAGACGGTGTGTAAGCAGTAAGTGTGTTATTGTTTTGATTTTCTCTTCTAATCGAGACGGTGTGTAAGCAGTAAGTGTGTTATTGCTGTTTGATGAATTCGAGCATAACCGAAGTTCAACTGCATTTGGTTCTTTCTGTCTGGAGTGGTAGCTGGCTGTAAGCATCAGGCGTTTTCAGCCATGTCCAATCCTTTAGCGTTGAGTTTGATCTCAAGTCACAATGCTCCTGTACCAGTACCATCAGACCTTTTACATGCTCACTATAATACCGTATGGACACCCTCTGGTTGATAAGGTAACATTATTACAGTACTAACTCAACCATGCCATTAGTCACCATGGTCCAGCATTGCAACAAGGTTTGGATATTTGTTAGACAATATTTTGGGGAGAGTATGGCACATTACATAGCCTGCCACAGTTGTTTTCACGTTTAACTGCTTCCTCAAACTTTTAGTTTCGGATATGTCTATTCTAATGACATGTTCGGGGGAAAGAGAGAGAATGGACCTCGGAGAAAAAAAATCACCAGCGTCTCAAATTAGTATGGGATTTCAAGCAAGAGGAACACTTGCTTTCCTGAGTAAATACTGTAGAGCTGATGACTGTCTGGGAATTCCACTTAAGCATCACCGTTGATATCCTTGCCTTTTTGATGAAGAAGTATCTTGCGATTGGTTGGTAAACACACAAAGGTTGCTGGGTTTTTCCATTTAGTGAAATTTGACCCATTTTAAATAGTTGGCTTCCTTAATATATTCTCTCTGGTTTACATTTCCCCTTTAAATGACAAATAGATTATTTCTAATCCACTAATTCAATCATTTGGCTTTTGGTCAGGGAAGCGATATAATGGAAAGATTGCGGCACGATGGTTATTTCTTCTTTGCTGTGGACGATGTAACATGCTCTTAATGCCCAGATAATATTGGGAGTCCATAGTAATAAAGTATATTGTTATTATTGCCATTATTGTGTGTTTACTGTGTATCTGTTTTGTACATATTTTTTCAGGTGAATGTGATACCTGTAATGACCAGTAGAGGTCAGTCAGCACAGAAACAATAGCTCGTCTGAGAGTTTTACACCATTTGACATCAGAGAGTTGTGCATGCTCATGCTGTTCCTCTTCTAGCTCTCGTAGGCCTACCCCGTTTCATGTCAGGGAATGACTTGAAAACAGCATGATCTCTACACACATATGCCACAAGGATGATTAATGTAAAGATAGTTTGTCGATGCTGGATGGAGTGTGCAGGGTGTCCATTCTACCCTGTTCATTTCTAGCCTGTTCTTACATATAAGTAATTGCCAAAATAAAGGAAACACTGGAGTAAATTAGGAATACAAAGTCTATTGAAAGCAGGTGGTTCCTGAGTCAATTAAGCAGTTAACATCCCATCCTGCTTAAGGTCATGTGTAAAAATTCCCAGTTTACCATTATTTTGGCTATCATGGCTAGAAGAAGATTTCTCAGTTACTTTGAAAGAGGGGTCTCAAAGGAGAATAGGGGGTTTAAAGTGTGTGTGTGTGCTAGTCACCAGATCAACGCAATTGAACACTAATGGGAGATTCCGGAGCAGAGCCTGAGACAGCGTTTTCCATCAACAAAACACCAAATGGTGGAGTTTCTCAAGGAAGAAAGTCGCATCACTCCAATAGAGTTCCAGACACTTGTAGAATCTATGCCAAGGCTTGAGCTGTTCTGGGGGCTCGTGGTAGCTCACCGCCCTATTAAGACACTTTATGTTGGTGTTTCCTTTATTTTGGCAGTTACCTGTATGTGGACGAGCAAGCTACAGTACCAACTGGTACCTGTGTGGACTGGGTCACAGTTGTCTGTCCAAAGTGTAATATTGTGTAGTATTCAGTGTTTCCCCTATATGCATTTAGCTAAATTGTTGCCAGCACTGGGGGGGAAAAAGGTATATATTTGTTATAATGTAGACGTATATATGTATGTCCCAGGACGACTCCCTTCTCACCATAGCAGTGAGCCTGTTTTACATTCTACTTCCCACTAGGGGCGCAACTATAGTTTTAGAAGTGGAGGTTGGATAAACACTCCAAACAGCCTACCCGACCACTCGGAGGCGTCCGTATGGTCCTGAAGTACACCGTTGGCTCGTTTTGTATCACATTCCAATGAGGAAAATGCAATTTCAGAATCATGTCCTCCCCCTGTCCGCAGTGAAAGTTGTGCCCCTGCTTCTCACACTAATAAATGTGAAAGTATGAAACCATGCTATTTTACAACAGTCTAAATCTGAAACATTAGTCAGGGTGATAATTGCTGGTACAGTAGGATCTGCTGTAGCCTATGAAATTCTCAACTGCATTCTGATGTCTTCTTGGTCCCCTGGCCCAGTCAGCTATGGAAAACCCCACATAAATTAGATCAGGCCTTGGTGAGTTTGATCAAGCATGCATAAGCGTCAATATGTCTGTTGGCATGCTACTGTCAGTGTTGGTGTGTAAGTTCTCCAGAGTTGGCCTGGTGTTAGTGAGTCTGCAGTGTGTCGGTGTTGATATGACCACGAGTGCATGTGTTTTTTGTACCCATTACGATACTCACCCTGCTGCAGACCCCCAGGTCCTGGGCGGGTGTGTGGGGGGGAACCTGGTGTGGCCGAGGAACCAGGTTGTGGCACCACTGATTGAGTAACTGGTGTTCTGGGCCTGTATGCTGCCCATGCTAGTGCCCTGCACTGGACCCACCACTGCCATCTTCATCGTTCCTCTCTTCTTTGGCGTGGGTAGAGCAATGCAGCTTATAGACATTAGTAGACTGCTTGACATTTCCACCATTATTACTATGCCCATCTCTGTTTCACATCAACACTTGCAGCCCATTTCCACCATGTTATTGAACAGCTGCACCTCAAAGAAGACACGTTGGCAGTTATCCTGCTCTCTGCACGTAAGGCAAACAGTTACAGAAGCCTTGAAACCAGACACGTTTAATACACGCATGCACTTCAAAATACAAATATACGGTGCCTTCTGAAAGCATTCAGACTCCTTGACATTTTCCACAATTTGTTACGTTACAGCCTCGTTCTAAAATGTATTGAATAAATGTTTTTCCTCATCAATCTACACACAATACCCAATAATGACAAAGTGAAAACAGGTTTTTAGACATTTTAGCAGTGTATAAAAATGTATAAAAAGCAGTGTATAAAAATGTATAAAAAAACTATTAAAAAAAACTGAAATACCTTATTGACAAAGGTATTCAGACCCTTTGCTATGGGACTCGAAATTGAGCTCAGGTGCATCCTGCAGTCCACAATCATCTCCTTTGTCTTGATCACGTTGAGGGAGAGGTTGTTGTCCTTGCACCACACGGCTTGGTCTCTGACCTCCTCCATATAGGCTGTCTCGTCATTGTTGGTGATCAGGCCTACCACTGTTGTGTCATCGGCAAACTTAATGATTGTGTTGGAGTCATGCCTGGCCGTGCAGTCATGAGTGAACAGGGAGTACAGGAGGGGGCTGAGCACGCACCCCTGAGGGGCCCCTGTGTTGAGGATCAGCGTGGCAGATGTGTTGTTACCTACCCTTACCACCTGGGGGTGGCCCGTCAGGAAGTCCAGGATCCAGTTGCAGAGGGTGGTGTTTAGTCCCAGGGATCTTAACGTATTGATGAGCTTTGAGGGCACTATGGTGTTGAACGCTGAGCTGTAGTCAATTAATAGCATTCTCACATAGGTGTTCCTTTTGTCCAGGTGGGAAAGGGCAGTGTGGAGTGCAATAGAGATTGCATCATCTGTGTATCTGTTGGGGTGGTATGCAAATTGGAGTGGGTCTAGGGTTTCTGGGATAATGGTGTTGATGTGTGCCATGACCAGCCTTTCAAAGCACTTCATGGCTACAGATGTGAGTGCTATGGGTCGGAAGTCAATTAGGCAGGTTACCTGAATGTTCTTGGGCACAGGTACAGGTGGTCTACTTAAACATGTTGGTATTACAGACTCGGACAGGGAGAGGTTGAAAATGTCAATGAAGACACTTGCCAGTTGGTCAGTGCATGCTTGGAGTACACATCCTGGTAATACACCTGATAAACTACCAGAATAAACTCTTAAATACCTAGTAATATTTTACATCAATAGCCATCAATATCAATTGTCATCTTAATTCAGGCTCATCTGAAAGTTGTAAATTCTTTTATCTGCACGAACCCTGGCTAACAATTTGAATCAGCAATACAAAATTGGGTTTAATTATTTATTTACTAAATACCTAACTAATTACACATACACACAATTAATCATAACTTGATTACAAATTACGTCATAAAGGAAAACGTCCCTAGCGGGCGGAACAGATATGACAGCTTGTTACACAAAGGAAAAGGGGCTGGGTTGAGTGAAAGAACGGGAGACTGAGGAACAAAGGGAAAAAGCTGTGCTATCATAAATACAGTGTCTTATGCATTCTAAATTACCGCCCATTTGGAAAAGGAAAATGCAATAAATATTTACTCTGAGCTGCGCTTCAGTAGGTTGGTGGTAGATGGAAGGCCGTGTTCCAAACCGAGTCCTTTGAAGAATGTCTCTGGTGGTCAATTGGATATGTTGTAGTAACGTTGTTGTGTGGTAGACGGGATACTCTGTCTGTTCCTTCCTAACCTGAGTTTGCAGCTGCGGTTACTAACTCAACGGCTAGGAGAAATCACTTCTGTAGTGAATAAGAGTTCAAAGTTCATACCATTCGCAACCAAAGCTCACGCTTATGTTGGCTTCATTCTGTAGTTATTATCTGAACCATTCTGACATAGGACCGTCGTCCTCACGTCCTCGGAACAGGAAGTTATGTTGTTGTCAAGGCTTTATATAGGAAGGGAGAAATGGGGTGTGTTTCATAGTTTACAACCTATGTCTCTTCACGTGGGCGGGACACTGAGTGAGCGGCAATATCTTATGAAAACCCACATCTCACATTTTAGAAACTAAAATCACATTTCATCCCATCACAAATCATTTCATATTCAAACATTTAAACTGAACAACAATTCCATGTGAATCTGATAACTCTGATGTGTAGACTTTCCACTGTAGAGTTCCACATCATATTCATTAAGTACCACCGCATATGTTCAATTGTTCGGAATACCAGAATATAGTTCATTTCCCCCCACATTCTGATGTTCCCAGAATCTCTGTTAACCAAAGGTTTTTTAAATGTAACCTCAGTAGGGTAGAGAGAGGATAAAGGGGGGAAGAGGTATTTATGACTGTCATAAATCTATCCCCCAGGCCAACGTCATGACACATTGATGGAACCAGTCAGGATGCTCTCGATGTTGCAGCTGTAGAACCTTTTGAGGATCTGAGGACCAATGCCAAATCTTTTTAGTTTCCTGAGGGGGAATATTTTTTTTATTTTACCTTTATTTTACTAGGCAAGTCAGTTAAGAACAAATTCTTATTTTCAATGACAGCCTAGGAACAGTGGGTTAACTGCCTGTTCGGGGGCAGAACGACAGATTTGTACCTTGTCAGCTCGGGGATTCGAACTTGCAACCTTTCGGTTACTAGTCCAACGCTCTAACCACTAGGCTACCCTGCCAAATAGACTTTGTCGTGCCCTCTTCACGACTGTCTTGGTGTGTTTGGACGATTATAGTTTGTTGGTGATGTGGATACCAAGGAACTTGAAGCTCTCCACCTGCTCCACTACAGCCCCATCGATGAGAATGGGGCGTGCTCGGTCCTCCTTTTCCTGTAGTCCACAATCATCTCCTTAGTCTTGGTTACGTTGAGGGATAGGTTGTTATTCTGGCACCACACGGCCAGGTCTCTGACCTCCTCCCTACAAGCTGTCTCGTCATTATCAGTGATCTGGCCTACCACTGTTGTGTCATCTGCAAACTTAATGATGGTGTTGGAATCGTGCCTGGCCATGCAGTCGAGGATGAACAGGGAGTACAGGAAGGGACTGAGCACGTACCCCTGGGGGGCTCCAGTGTTGAGGATCAGTGTGGCAGATGTGTTGCTACCTACCCTCACCACCTGGGGGTGGCCCGTCAGGAAGTCCAGGATCCAGTTGCAGAGGGAGGTGTTTAGTCAGTGTGGACTA
This sequence comes from Oncorhynchus nerka, assembly GCF_034236695.1. Lineage (NCBI taxonomy): Eukaryota > Metazoa > Chordata > Actinopteri > Salmoniformes > Salmonidae > Oncorhynchus > Oncorhynchus nerka. Next base: position 50,966,201 of record NC_088405.1, read on the forward strand.
CTGCGCTCCAGTCCCGTCTTGGTCCTGGAAGGCAACAGTGTATATTAATCAAAGCAATGCTGGGTAGAATATCAGCCACCAGATGTATTTTTCTGTTGTTGAAAAGACAGTAAAATGTGATAACAACCAAGCTGTGCAAGAGCAGACATTTGCCGAATGTGTTTAAATATTTCCTATGTCTTGTGCTATTGAAAACTCTGCTCTCTCAGTACAATGCACGAAGGCTGCTGTTCACTGACCCTGTGTCATGTACATTTTTCTCTAAATGGACTGGAATGTTATACTCCGTGGTTATTTTCCTTCTTCCTGAGTGTAAGGCATGTGTTTAGCAGCTGACAGTTTCTGCCCAAGGTGTCTTGTCATCTGAGTGGGTTCACATAAAAACCACACTTATCAATTGACGTGGGTTCAAAACGACATAAATATGTTTTTGAGTGTCTCTAAATGGACTCAGAAGCATTGGTTTAAGATGGTTTCAGTTTGAAAACGAGTATTTCCATTCTCTCTGTTTTCTCAGTATTGAGAGAACTTGGCTCAGAGAGGCCGCTCAGGAAGACTCAAGATCCAGGAAACTTTCATTCCAGCGTCCTCATGAGGCACTGTGGCAACAGCACAAGGTCAAAGACGCCGCATCACAGAGAAGTAACTGGAGACTGCCTGGAGTGTATTAACATACGGCAACCGTCAGGCTCCGCTAATAGCCAGTTCACAGGCCAAGGGCCCCCAGAGACATCCCAGTGATCCACAGGCAGAGGGTTCAGGACCACAAGCAGAGATCAGTGGGGTGTGTATGTGAGCATGTACATGCTTCTCTGTGTATGAGGTCTTGTTTAAAAAAAAAAAGAACAATAATGGCCGATATAAATAAATGTCCCCTCCCCTATTATATGAATAAGAGAGAGAGAGAGAGGTTAAGAGGCATACAGATGTTAAACAAATCAAGACAGAACTGTCAATAAAATCAAGAGAGCTCTGTCAACCCCTGTCAAACAATAAAACAATTATCTGGGATATTTAAAAATCTAGAATGTTGAATCACTTGGTAAGAATTATGCAAAGCTAGCACAACATGTTCTTTAGACAGAAAAGTTTCGTAATGCTCAAGGACCATCGAATATTATTCCAGAACCAACCATTTACATTTTAGTCATTTAGCAGATGCTCTTGTCCAGAGCGACCCCCCTTTCCTTTAGAGGGAAAGTCTGTGTATTCTTTCCCCCCACAGGCAACCATCAATAGTCTGAGGCTTATCAATAGTCTGAGGATTTGATTTCCGTAAAGCTTTAATGTGCCATTTCACCTCCTATTGTTAATGCATTTACCATGATCCATTCACATAGACATTTTATAGTCCTTCACGTAGTCCTTTTTGGCCTTTTCTTTCCAGCCCTCAGAAAGGCACAGAAGGACACACGGATGATCGTGAAATATGGAAAAGCTGAGGCTCTCTCATCTGGTAAATGAATGATCTATGAGTCATTTTGTACCCAGAATATTCTCTTACTGCAGTGATTCCTTTCGATATGACTTAAGAGAGGAGGAATGATCGCCATTTGAAAAGGACAGCAACAGAATATGTTACTGCTTTTGCTTACAGTTGTAATGATTTGCACATGTAAATCTGTCTGGCTGGACTCACTGTAAAATCACCGAAGTGATACATCTCCAAACTCTAAACGTTAGTCGCGGCATCATACTGTAGCGTTGTGAAATAAAATATGCGCAACTGTGAGTACAGAACGTACAGAACTATAAAGATTAGATGAGCATTTCAGCAAGAGCCCCGTCGCAAATGTGTTGACAAAATCCCGTGTGGAGAAGAGGTGGCGATAATAATCAGAACGTTTCAATGAACTCTTCACGGGTGTAAGTCTGAACGACAGAACAAATCAGTCTCTGGGAGAGTACTGCTCAAAGTAGGGCAATCTTTATCAATCTTAGCCACCCACTGATACACAAACACAGATCAAGTATTTACATCATTTCCCACCAAAGATAAGTCTTAATAGCTAGCCTAAAAAAATGTTGATGAAGGAAACAGATATATCATTAATGTGTTGGAAAGAGATTTCAATGTTGGCCCAGGAATCTGAGTATTTTCCCCTGTTAAAAAAAGCACTGCAACTATCCGGGACGTATTAAGCACTGTAACGGGAGTAGGTTCTCCATTTCCACCTCTTTGTGCAAGAATTGAGACTGAACAGAGTTAAGACTGGAGGAAAACATCTGCCATTCTGGTATCTGTCATCTCAGCACTCAAAACACTATAATACGGTCATCCTCTATATGCAGATATAGCCCGGAGCCTCCACTCATCTCTCCTAGCTTCAACCCCACTGTAGCTGGACTACATGTATTTGTACTCTCACACTAGGCTGTATCTGCAGCCTTAGATAGCTGTGTGGACCATATAGATTATATCATTTACATGCAATTCTATGATGTAGACATTTCCTATAGTGATAAATAGGTCCTATTAGGGAGCTCATTATAGCTCTATTATGTTGACACGCCACCCTGATGGGACGTCTATGCACCCCCGTCATTAACAGCAGGAACCCGGGGTAATAAACAGGGAATTCCACAATGGACACATTAACTCCATTAAACTACTGTTCACGGTCAAGGTTTCAATGTTGAATGAGTATTTTGAATGTGAATGTGGATTTTTTGTTTGTGAAAGAGTGATTCCCTGGAAACATTTTCTTATTAATTGCAAACTGTTTGAGACAGGGTGTGGATAAGATGTGGATATAATTATTCAATTTTTCCTTTACTCCATACCAAAATCAATGGGAATTTGTTCCCTTCCATTAGTTGACCATATGGCTTTAGTTAATTGTTTCAGTATGTCTACATTTTACATTTACATTTAAGTCATTTAGCAGACGCTCTTATCCAGAGCTAATGGGAGTCTCCAGCGGCAGGGTTGGGGAGTTACTGATTACATGTAAAGTTGCATGTAATCTGATTACAAAACAAATGTAATCAGTTAAGTTACCAGCTAAAATATTGTAATCCCATTACAGATACTTTTGAAAAACTAGATGATTACTTCTTGGATTACTTTTTTATTCAGATAGGATGAAAATATACATTGACACATTTCTGTTTTCTCAATGACATTCATTTCAATTGAAACCTGCTGATTAGAAGGTCCTGCGTAAATTTTATTTTCAACCAGCAATTATCAGGAGATAACACTGATCAACTTTTCCCACACTTTTACAGTTCATCAGCTGTTGTACATTATGATATGAACACAACAAAAACATATTTTTTTTGACTGGGCCTTTAAGGGACTTTCGACTTAACGTCTTATCCCTGTGCCTATCAGCCTTTTATTTAGATTATGATTGAATTTCAAGTAAAATTCACAATATTTTCCTTCTTCTTTGTATATATCTCCAATCATGTGTTTTAAAAATGGCGCCGGGGGAGAAGGCAGATGTTTTACGTGTCCCCAACCGATTGTGTTTTTGTTAGTTTATTTGCGTTTTTTGTAACTTATTTTGTATATATTGTTGCCACTATCGTCTCTTATGACCGAAAATAACTTCTGGACATCAGGACTGGGATTACTCATCACCGACTGGCAGAATATTTATTTTCCTTTAACGAGTCTGACGAGCCCGACGCAAACTATATACTACTTCTCGGGAATAGGCCCAGATCCCCGTGATTTGCATGAAGAGGCGGCGGAGAAAAAGGGTCCAAAGGGCAGGCTGCCTTCTGAGAATTTGTAGGCGATCGAATAAACCCCCACTTCCTTCCATTCTGCTAGCAAACGTGCAATCTTTGGAGAAAAATATAGATTAAACGCGCAAGATTAAACTACCAACGGGACATTCAAAACTGTAATATCTTATGCTTCACGGAGTCGTGGCTGAACGACGACACTATCAACATACAGTTGGCTGGTCATACGCTGTACTGGCAAGGATAGAACAGCGGCGCCTGGCAAGACAAGGGACGGAGGGCTATGTATTTTTGTAAATAACAGCTGGTGCACGATATAGAGTATCTCATGATAAGCTGTAGAACACTGTCAAGGCCGTCGAAAGAAGTAGACCAAAGAGCAGCATTGTGAGCGTACATTTTACTTTATTTTAAAAGGTCGCCAACAAAACAACAAACGAAGGAAACAACCGTGACACTTACAGGGCTAAGTGCCACAAACAAAGTTAACTACCCACACTGAAAGAAGGGAAAAAGGGCTACCTAAGTATGATTCCCAATCAGAGAAAACGATAGACAGCTGTCCCTGATTGAGAACCTTACCCGGCCAAAACACAGAAATAAAGAAACCTAGAAAACAAAAAATAGAATGCCCACCCCACATCACACCCTGACCTAACCAAATAGAGAGATAAAACGGCTCTCAAAGGTCAGGGCGTGACAGTACACCCCCCCCCCCCCCCGGAACGTAGACCCCGCTCCACCTCTGGCTCACCCCGCTTTGGGCGCCTCTGGTGTGGAGACCCTCTCTGCGGGCCCCGGACTGGGAATATGTTCCGGGATTCCTCTGATGGCATTGAGGAGTACATCACATCAGTCATTGGCTTCATCAATAAGTGCATCGATGATGTCATCCCCACAGTGACCGTACGTACATACCCCAATCAGAAGCCATGGATTCGCACTGAGCTAAAGACTAGAGCTGCAGCTTTCAAGGAGTGGGACTCTAAACCAGAAATCCCGCCATGCCCTCCGACGAATCATCAAACAGGCAAAGCGTCAATACAGGACTAAGATTGAATCATACTACACCGGCTCTGATGCTTGTCAGATGTGGCAGGGCATGCAAACCATTACAGACAACAAAGGGAAGCGCAACCGAGAGCTGCCCAGTGACACAAGCCTACCAGACGAGCTAAACTACTTCTATGCTCGCTTTGAGGCAAATGGCACTGAAACATGCATGAGAGCACCAGCTGTTCCGGATGACTGTGTGATCACGCCGATGTGAGTAAGACCTTTAAACAGATCTACATTCACAAGGCCGCAGGGATTACCACGACGTGTGCTGCGAGCATGCGCTGACCAACTGGCAAGTGTCTTCACTGATATTTTCAACCTCTCCCTGTCCGAGTCTGTAATACCAACATGTTTAAGCAGACCACCATAGTGCCTGTGCCCAAGAACACTAAGTTAACTTGCCTAAATGACAACCAACTCACATCTGTAGCCATGAAGTGCTTTGAAAGGCTCGTCATGGCTCACATAAACACCATTATCCCAGAAATCCTAGGCTCACTTAAATTTGCATACCGCCCCAACAGATCCATAGATGATGCAATCTCTATTGCACTCCACACTGCCCTTCCCCACCTGGACAAAACTTTAATTAATATTGTTTTGCATTTTTTAATGTGCAAATAAATCATGTGAGAATACTATTCTTTAACTACAGCTCAGCATTCAACACCATAGAGCCCTCAAAGCTCATCAATAAGCTAAGGACCCTGGGACTAAACACCTCCCTCTGCAACTGGATCCTGGACTTCCTGACGGGCCACCCCCAGGTGGTAAGGGTAGGTAACAACACATCTGCCACGCTGATCCTCAACACAGGGGCCCCTCAAGGGTGTGTGCTCAGCCCACCTCCTGTAATCCCAGTTCCCTCAGGACTGCACATCCAGGCATGACTCCAACACCATCATTAAGTTTGCAGATGACACAACAGTGGTAGGTCTGATCAACAACAATGATGAGACAGCCTATAAGGAGGAGGTTAGAGACCTGGCCGTGTGGTGCTAGGACAACAACCTCTCCCTCAACGTGATCAAGACAAAGGAGAGGATTGTGGACTAGTTCCTTGGTGTCCACATCACCAACAAACTACCATGGTCCAAGCACACCAAGACAGTCACGAAGAGGGCATGGGAAAACCTATTCCCCTTCAGGAGACTGAAAAGATTTGGCATGGGTCCTCAGATCCTCAAAAGGTTCTACAGCTGCACCATCGAAAGCATCCTAACTGCTTGGCCTCCGACCGCAAGGCACTACAGAAAGGGTAGTACGAACGCCCAAGCCTAGGTCCAAGAAACTTCTAAACAGCTTCTACCCCCAAGCCATAAGACTCCTGAACAGCTAATCAAATGGCTACCCAGATTATTTGCATTGCCCCCCCCCCCCCCTTTACACCGCTGCTACTCTCTGTTGTTATCATCTATGCATAGTCACTTTAATAATTCTACCTACATATACATATTACCTCAACTAACCAGTGCCCCCGCACATTGATCCTGTACTGGTACCCCCCTGTATATAGTCTCGCTATTGTTATTTTACTGCTTCTCTTTAATTACTTGTTACTTTATTTCTTATTCTTATCTGTATATTTTTTTGAACTGCATTGTTGGTTAGGGGCTCGTAAGTAAGCCTTTCACTGTAAGGTATTCGGTGCATGTGACTAATAAAATTTGATTTGATGTATCTCTCTTAAAAATCTGGTAATGTTTTTTTGTATGGTTTTGTTTTATAAACATTGAAAGGGGGTGCTACAAGCCTCTCGGGATTTCTTACCTCTCCTGCACATTACTTTTGTCTACCTTTTAAACTCTCCTTAATATTGTTTTGCATTTTCCTATGTGCAAATAAATAAATACAAATACATTAATTCAAATAAGGGGAAAGTAATCCAAACGTAACTTAAAGTAATCCGATTACATTGCTGAGTTTGAGTCATCTGAAAGATACATTACTGATTACAATTTTTGGACAGATAACTGGTAACGGATTACACTTAAAAAGTAACCTACCCAACCCTGCCCGGCGGCTTGTACGTGGTGCCTGGAAGCCAACGTAAAGGACATGGGCGAGGGTATGGGTGGTCTGACCAATACAAGAAAACAGCACTTCACATCGATACAAGATGTGTGAATTTGGGCATCAACTTCATCCTTAGTCAGAAAAGTCTAGGGTTAAGAGACACGTCAAGTAGCATATATAAATAGGAAATTATTAATAATCGATGATAAAAAAACAAATGTCTTCTTCGCGGCAGGGTAGCCTAGCGGTTAGAGCGTTGGACTAGCAGCCGAAAGGTTGCAAGTTCAAATCCCCGAGCTGACAAGGTACAAATCTGTCGTTCTGCCCCTGAACAGGCAGTTAACCCACTGTTCCTAGGCCGTCATTGAAAATAAGAATTTGTTCTTAATTAACTTGCCTAGTTAAATAAAGGTAAAAAAATACCAAAACTAGAAAGATCAATTGAGAATACAGAGACTCAGAGTATGTCTGCTGAACAACTGAAAACAGACTGGGACAGAGTACCTGTGCTATTTTAATATCTCCAGGGTTCCTTCATACAGTAGGACTAGCTAAACAAAGGCAAGACAACCAGCCATCAATAACTTTAAAAGGCCTTAGCACTGCACTGCACACCAGACAAGGTCTGAGGTATGTGTAAATTGGCTACCAGGTCCATGGAGACGGAGGCAGCACATGGTTTACACATTAAGGAGCAATAACTTGCACTATGCGTCAGTGGTGAGGAGAGAAGGAAAATGTCACACCTTGGACCTATTCAATTGGATGATGTCTCAGCGTATTTACTGTACATAGAAGAGGACTATACACATACTGTATATGTGTCTTAAAACGCAATGGCTATACTGCTCTACCAAGCAAAAAGGCAGTAACTGCTCATAGCATGGAACTGATAAAAATGGCTTTTTATTTACCTTCGGTTTCAAATCAAAGTCAAATCAAATCTTATTAAGTCACGTGCGCTGAATACAACAGGTGTAGACCTTACAGTGAAATGCTTACTTACTTACGAGCCCCTAACCAACAATGCCGTTTCAAAAAAATACAGATAAGAATAAGGAGATAAAAAAGTAACAAGCAATTAAAGAGCAGTAGTGAAATAATACAGAGTCAATGTGCAGGGGCACCGGTTATTTGAGGTAGTATGTACATGTAGGTAGAGTTTACCACAGTTTCACCGTAACTTTATGCAGTGACATGAACTCATTAACTCAATGACATTAACTCATTTTCAACCAAATTAGCAGTTACTGCCTTTTTGCTTGGTAGGGCAGTAATAGTGTAATCGGCCATAAAGTTGAGAGGAAGCCCAATGCTATTTCATCAGAAGGGGACCCTAGTGATTCTAGTATATTTTGTATAGAATGTATACTCTTCAACGTTGAGTGGATAACCCTGTCTGTTCTATCTATTGCAATTCTAAAATGCAGCTCCAGAAGTCCTTGCAGAAAAAGGCAACGGCTGGGTTCTGGCTGGATATGGAAGCAGGAGGAGCTAACAGATCTGAGACTCTCATGCAGACTAATTGAAAAGCCAGGAGAAGCGAGAGAAAGAGAAGGAGAAAGAGCAAGCCCTGCCACATACAATCTCTCTTTCCTCTGTCTGAGAGCTGCACCAGAGAGGTCCGCATGGGTCTCTGGGCTCTGTCTGAGAGCTGGTCAGATGTATTATGTCCTTGTGTCCGCCCGTCTGCTTTTAGTGCAACGGCAAGGTCAGGAGGAGAGATGTGGGGCTGAAGCCCCTGCATGTTTTGTCAGTGTCTCAGAGGGTTAGAGTTAGATAGTCTAGTCTAGTGTGCACTTGGGCAGATGTCCGCTCTTAGTGGTTTAATTGTTTTTACCATTCCTATTGGTTGCCTAGTTGATTCATAGATTGATCCAAGACGAGTTTGGGGGGAAAAAAACAGGTCTGGTGACTATACCTTCTCTCCACACTGTAGCCTATATACCATTCCAACATGGAGGGGGGGGGTTTACAAAGTGAGATGTACTGCATTTTTAAATTATTAACTACCGTGGCCCAGGGGCGTCGGCACGCCCACCCAATCAGATTGAGAAATGCCCTTTACTTGTCTGTTCTAAATGGGACATTATTTGTCTTTTTACCTCAACATGCAAACACCATCAGATTTACTTGATGGCAAGAAGTGCACTGGGTTAGTCAGATTTCATGAAATATAGGAGAACATATTAACTGGAAGGATGTTCACTCTCACGGGACAGATTGCCAAAAATAACTAACTGAAAGCCACACCCCCAATAAGCCACGAATATGACTGAGACATATGTCACTGTGCTTCTATGGCTATATGCACTATGCCACTGCCTATTGCATATGTTAATTTAGAGGGCCGATTCAGGCTTAGAAATGTATGCTTTCCTACCCACTTCTCAGTATTTGGTATTAAGACTTATCTTATTCATTCACGTAAAGTGCTCTGCAAGTGTGGCTATCTTGAATTACATTTCATTCAATCGCCGAAAACACTCTGGCCAACAGATTTTCTCGTGGATTTTCAATAGGGTTTCCAGTACATTTATCTTAATTAAGCAATCCCTTTAAATACGGTGTACCTTTTAGTTCGAATTTTGTTGACAGACTCGCTAGACTATATCGTGAGAACGGGTTCAGAATATTAGGGATCATTTAAATATCTAAATATATGCATATTCGTCTCCGTTTCAGCACCAATTGGTTGATTTAAAAAATAGTCTGATCTTGTAGATTATTTAGGTTTAGAAAAGTATTTTTGAACCATATAAAAAAAAAACAGGTTTGGAGAGCCTTTGCCCCCGGAAAGAAAGAAAACGGTGGTATGATTCATTCTGAAAATGTTTCCATTCAGTTCTTCAACCCATTGTAAAGTTGGAAAATTAGTGTACATATCATTCCAATAGGGAGAATAGTGTACAATAGTTGGTTATGCCCTTGTCTATTGCCTGCACTAACCATGGGACTGTATGATGACACGGCCAAGTATTGCGCCGTGTGTCGAGTTCAAACTGTTCCGGCTTGGTTTGCATTGGGTTACATTGGGTCCATAACAATTGAAATAGCCTACATGTTTTTATATATTATGAACTGTTACAAATGATCCTCGGCAACAACGAAACGGACGCGACAGCGTTTACAGAAGAAGAAAATGAAGGTAAACGAAAGAATGGAATTAAATGGAATGATAATGTAGGCTATACCAACTGAAGGGAACTAACAGTAGATTGGAAGTTCAATATGTGTGGTTATTAGTCATACTGATATGTGTAGTTATTGGTCTATACTGATAGTGGCTAATATTGAACATGTTACTAATTGGAAAAAGAGAAAGTCAGGGTAGCCTATAATTAAGACATTCGAGAGTGCCCATCCCTGCAAATTAAAAGGCCTTACGATTTAAATTATGCATACTGGCACAGCATTTCATAAACTTTACTGTGGGAAGTTGATATGTTGATACACTACCATTCAAAAGATTGGTGTCATTTAGAAATGTCTTTGTTTTGGAAAGAAAAGCACATTTTTTGTCCATTAAAAAAAACATAAAATTGATCAGAAATACAGTGCAGACATTGTTAATGTTGTAAATGACTATTGTAGCTGGAAACGGCTGCTTTTGAATGGAATATCTACATAGGCGTACAGTGGCCCATTATCAGCAACCATCACTCCTGTGTTCCAATGGCACGTTGTGTCAGCTAATCCAAGTTTATAATTTTAAAAGACTCAGTGATCATTAGAAAACCTGTTTGCAATTATGTTAGCACAGCTGAAAACTGTTGTTCTGATTAAAGAAGCAATAAAACTGGACTTCTTTAGACTAGTTGAGTATCTGGAGCATCAGCATTTGTGGGTTCGAATACAGGCTCAAAATGGCCAGAAACAAATAACTTTCTTCAGAAACTCGTCAGTCTATTCTTGTTCTGAGAAATGAAGGCTATTCCATGCGAGAAATTGCCAAGAAACTGAAGATAACGTACAACGCTGTGTACTACTCCCTTCACAGAACAGTGGAAACTGGCTCTAACCAGAATAGAAAGAGGAGTGGGTGGCCCCGGTGCACAACTGAGCAAGAGGACAAGTGCATTAGTGTCTAGTTTGAGAAACAGACACCTCACAAGTCATCAACTGGCAGCTTCATTAAATAGTACCCGCAAAACACCAGTCTCAACGTCAACAGTGAAGAGGTGACTCCGGGATGCTGGCCTTCTTGGCAGAGTTCCTCTGTCCAGTGTCTGTGTTTTTAAGCATCTTAATCTTTTCTTTTTATTGGCCAGTCTGAGATATGGCTTTTTCTTTGGCCAGCTTCCCGGAGTCGCCTCTTCACTGTTGACGTTGAGACTGGTGTTTAGCTCTTTTCCAGTTGTAAATTACAGTGCATGGAGAATGTTATTATTTCTATAGAAAAAAAAAAAGATCTGTAAATGCATTTTCCCACTTGGAACTGGTAGGTTCACTAGATGTTATTCATGGTTTCCTCGTGGGTAAAGGTAGTGGAACTATTAGGGAATTAAATCAAGATTAGAATACGGTCTGTGTTGACACATCTCCGCCTCACCTTCATATATTCAATCTCCATCCCGAATGAATAGCAGGTGAATAGCATGCTATCCTCATGCTTAAGATCAGAATCCACATAGAGAGAAACGTGCATAAAAATGTAATTACGGGGCCTCCCGAGTGGCACAGAAGGCTAAGGCACTGAATCGCAGTGCTAGAGGTGTCACTACACACCCGGGTTTACTCCCGAGCTGTATCACAACCGGCCGTGATCGGGTGTCCCATGGGGCAGCGCACAATTGGCCCAGCGTTGTCCGGGTTAGGGGAGGGTTTGGCCAGGGGGGGCTTTACTTGGCTCACTGCGCTCTAGTGACTCATTGTGGCGGGCCCAGGGCCTGCAGGCTGACCTCGGTCGTCAGTTGAATGGTGTTTCCTCCGACACATTGGTGCAGCTGGTTTCTGGGTTAACCAGGCGCGGTTTGGTCGGTCATGTTTTGGAGGACGCATTGCTCGACCTTCGCCTCCCGAGCCCTTTGGGGAGTTGCAGCAATGAGACAAGATTGAAATTGGGGAGAAAAAAAGGGCTAAAATACAAAAAAATACATTGAATTACATTCCATTTAAGAGCGCTTAACTCGGGTCGGAATCCACCCTTTAACAAGAAAGATAATCTAGTGCCTTTATCAGAGTCAACACACCTATATTTTTGCTATCTCCTCTCAGCCTGGTGAATATTAGGAGATTACCGACGCCGGAGTTGAGAAGCAGGTACGGGGAGTTGAACATTTAATATAGGTGAGACATGGAACAGGACAAGAACAGCGTCAGAACCAGGTAACAAATGACATACAAACATTAATGCAGCAGTGGTGAACAGAGCTGGGGAACCGACAAATATGGAGGAGGTAATAAACAGGTGATAGAGTCCAGGTGAGTCCAATAAATCGCTGATGCGTGTGACGAGGGAAGGCAGGTGCGCGTAATGATGGTGGCAGGAGTGCGTAATACAGGGCAGCCTGGCGCCCTCGAGTGCCAGGGGGGAAGAGCGGGAGCAGGCATGACAGTACACCCCCCCCCCCACTCTAGGGGCACCACCCGGCATCCCACCTGGGCGAGCCTGACGGGCCGGCCGAGGCACGGACGCTGGACAAGCCGGCTGGTCGTAAAATCCCAGCGAATCGGCAGAGGCGTGGGAGCCTGGCGACCCGTCTGAGGCGTGAAAGCCTGTCGATCCTGCTGCGGCGTGGGAGACCGATGACCCGGCTGAGGTGTAGCAGCCTGACGAGCCAGCTGGGCGGAAAACCTGACGATCCGGCTGAGACCTGATGCGGGATGGCCGCCTGCCGAGTCAATCAGGGCAAGGAAACCTCTCGAGCCAGCTAGGACGTGGGAGCCTGACGAGCTGGCTTAGGCACCCTTGGTTCCATCGGCGGCGGGCCCCGGATCCGATGTCACCACCAACCAGAAAGCAAGCACTCACCCGAAGCTTTGTTTGCCTGCTGCTGCATTCTGTAAGGACCGACGCCGGAGATGAGAAGCAGGTACGGGGAGTTGAACATTTAATGTAGGTGAGACATGGAACAGGACAAGAACAGCGTCAGAACCAGGTAACAAATGACATACAAACATTAATGCAGCAGTGGTGAACAGAGCTGGGGAACCGACAAATATAGAGGAGGTAATAAACAGGTGATAGAGTCCAGGTGAGTCCAATAAATCGCTGATGTGTGTGACGAGGGAAGGCAGGTGTGTGTATTGATGGTGGCAGGAGTATGTAATGCAGGGCACCCTGGCACCCTCAAGCGCCAGGGAGGAAGAGCGGGAGCAGGCGTGACAGAGATGAGCGATAAAATTGTAAATGCTCCTCTTTGCTCCATGGAAAATGTATAGAATTGCAGGAAATTAGCTTTAAAACAGCTACATTTGATCTTTTCCCCATGACAAAATGTGTACAATTGCAGGAAGTTAGCTGCTTTTTGTTGGCCCACCCAAATTTTTGCTGATACTGAATCACTGGTATTATATAACAGATGTTGCTGAAGTTGTGAAATTGTGTAGCATAACTTCAATGTAAACTGCACTCCAAGTTTCAAACTATACAAAGATAAATTATTCAGTGTTGCCAAATCAGTGAAATAAACCATTCTATTAGTCAAGTTAATAGAAGTTATTTATTTAGTTATGATTAAGTTTGAATAAATGAGTTATTTTGTTTTTTTGGTCATGTGTTCATCAACACCAGGTAGGGGAAGCTCAAACTGCGGAATGGATATATGCATGGCTTTGACAAAAAAAAAGAATCAAGAGGTGAAATTGTAAAAAACATATTTTAAAAAAGGAGAAGGAAAAAGCGAGATTAAAGGGATTCCATGCTCGATAAGATCTGCAGAGTTGGCCTGCAGGAAGTGATCTCATACAGTTCAAGTTCTCTGTTTGCATTGAAACTCCAGCCAGTGGAGCAGGCCAATCTGATACACATCTGAAACTTCTTGATCAGACTCTCTTACATAATATACAGACATGCATAGAGGAGCAGACCTAAGTGTTGTTTCCCTACCACTGTGTCAAAAGACAAGGGCAAGGGCTAACCTGACCATCACATTGTTCATTCCAAAAATTAAGATGAATTGATGACAAAAAGAATCTGTGGAGTACCTGAAGGTAATGTACCTGAAATAACCTAGAAAACAAATTCATCCAGATATCAACAGCAGGAAGACCCATTCCTCTATATTTGTAGCACTCTAAGCCCTCAGCATGATACTGTATCTAGCCTACTAGCATTATGGAAAACACGATCAGGTAGCCATCTGGAAGGATATTATCCTGAACCAAAATTGTTTGACTTGGAAAAGACCAGTAAGATATTGGACTGTTTGAAATATACTGTATTTTGCCCCTGGGATGGTCAGAAAAATCAAGACTGTCACGCCCTGACCTTAGAGAGTCTTTTTATGTCTCTATTTGGTTTGGTCAGGGTGTGATTTGGGTGGGCAATCTATGTTCTGATTTTCTATGTTTTTGTAGGTCTATGTTTTGGCCGGGTATGGTTCTCAATCAGGGACAGCTGTCTATTGTTGTCTCTGATTGGGAATCATACTTAGGCAGCCTTTTCCCTTTGGCCATTGTGGGAAGTTATCTTTGTTAGCTTCACGGTCGTTTGTGTTATTTCTTGTTTTGTTTGGTGACATTTGAACTATTAAAAGGAAAATGCACGCTCACCACGCTGCACTTTGGTCCACTTCTTCCCATGACGGTCGTGACAAAGCCAGGCTACCTGCCGTGACAGTGATGCAGTAGTGGGCCCTAAAGTATCAAAAACAAAAGGTATACTTAATTTACCCACTATAATAGAATAGATTCAGAGAACAATAACAGCCATTGCTTGAACTGTGACTGTTGGATGACCTGTACAATGGTAGAGTTCCTACTTGTATTGGGAAAGCCGCAATTAACTTCCTTGCTCTTTTTCATCTTGACCCTAAAAAGCCCTACACACGAAAAAAGTACTTGTCTGCATACTCTTCCATTTCCCTCCGATTTTGTAAACCTGCGTAGTCGCACATCTTGGTCCAATCATCTAACGCTCTACCGATGTCATAATGAATTTTGTCCCTCCTGTCTTTTCACATTTTCAGGCGCCGTGTGCCGAGGATGAACTGTGTGCCGAGGATGAACTGTATTCATATATAATGAATAAATCCAGCCACATATAAACTCTCTAAACGTCACAGACAACAGACCTTTCAAAAAAAAGACCAGATGTTTACAAGAAGCTGGACATGGAATTCAGTACCCGTGATGGAGTGTCTCACCGTTGAATATACATCAGAAACAGAATGGAGGGAGAAAAAAAAACTAAACGACTAGACTATAGGAGTAATCAGTCCCTGGGACAAAAACAAGGATTTATCTGAGTCGCCACTCTTCCTCTGTCTGCAAAACTGGGATAGTGAAACAGTTTCCATTATTGTGGATGGAGCTGAAGTGGTTGATGTGGTTGGTAGCAGGGTTGCGAGAAATTCCATTAGAAGTTATGAAAACCATATGGCACAAGGGAAAACCACCGTCCAGCACAGCAGCCCCCCTCCTCCACACAACTCAGTCATTATCCGCCCCCTCTTCCAAAAACATACAATCCTTTTTCCTTCACGTACCCTCCTTCTTTCTTTCTTCCCTCCCTCCCCCCTCTTTTCTTTCTCCTGCAGATCAGTTAGAATGCTGCTAACAACGCAGAGGTAGACAAGCAGGGAGCTCAGGAGAAGGCCTCGGACTAAATAACTCTGACTAATAACAGACGTGTTTTGTTCGGGAGAAGTGGTCGAACATTGAAACAAGGCTGAAATAAACTTTTTTAATTAAAAAATAATAATAATTTAACTTGGAGAGAGAGGTGTAGGGAGGTGGGAAAAAAGACAGTGGTTACAGATGGGGAAGATGATCTGTGCCTTGCGCTCCTTTGCTCTTCTGTGGGCCTGCTGGCTTCCCTGGACTCTGGGACAAGAGCTGCAGGAGCAAGATGCTCTTTGCGCAGCAGGTGGCTGCTACGCCGTCTATTTCCAACGCAAGACTTTTCGGGAGTCAGCAAGGTTCTGCAAGGACAAAGGTGGTTCCCTGGCAACCCTAAAGAGTTCTGAGGAGGTGGCTGTGGTCCATGAGCTCCTGTCGTCTGTGGAGCAACGCGGACCACGGGCCAGGGTCAGACTGTGGATGGGGCTCCATCGCCAGCCCAGGCAGTGCTCTGCCACACGCCCACTCAGGGGATTCCAATGGATCACAGGTGAACAGGACACGCAGTACACCAACTGGCTGAGGGCGGACTCACCTAGTACCTGTGCCGCGCCCCGCTGTGTCGTCATGAGTGTCAACACTGCTGCTGACACCCGGGAGCAGCACGACAACTTCAAGTGGCTGGATGGCTCCTGCTCGCTGACTGTGGATGGATTCATGTGTCACTACACCTACCGGGGGATGTGCCCTTCTCTGAAGAGTGAGGGAGGCGGACCTGCTCTGTATACCACCCCTTTCAGCCTGCTCAGCACCATCCTCACTCACATTCCCTTTGGCTCAGTGGCCACCCTTCCCTGCCCAGATAATGAAGACAGCTTAGGAGACCAGTCTGTTCTTTGCATGCTGAGGGAAGACGGGAGTGTGGGCTGGTCAAAGGATTCCCCCCTCTGCTCTGATGGCCTCCAGGACTGGTGTGAAGAAGGAAATGGTGGCTGTGAACATTTCTGTCAGAATGCTGAAACACAGTATTACTGTGAGTGTTCTGACGGCTTCACACTGGCAGAGGACGGCCATACCTGCCAGCCGAACCATTCCTGTGGCAATGCCAACTGTGAGTTTGATTGTGAGGAGACCGCTAAGGGATTCCGCTGCAAATGTCCAAACGGATACCTACTGGCACCTGATGGACGCAACTGCCTGGATGTGGATGAGTGTCTCCGGGCCCCCTGCCTTCATATATGCGCCAATGCTCCTGGGACATTCGAGTGCCACTGTAACCAGGGCTACGAGCCCGATGAAGATGGCGAGTGTGTGGATGTTGACGAATGCAACGATTCCAGTCGCTGTGAACACCGATGTGAGAACGCACCCGGTTCCTTTGCCTGCCACTGCCGCCAAGGCTACACTGAGCTGCCCGACGATCCAGGCTTATGCCAGGACGTGGATGAGTGCCAGACCTCCGCCAGCTGCCACCAGAAGTGTCTCAACTATATGGGTGGGTTTGAGTGCTATTGTGAGGCAGGGTATGAGCTGCAGTCAGACCAGAACTCCTGCATGGCTATTCCAGAAGGCGATGACCAGTATTCATCAACAACCACCTCGTCCTACCAAACCTGGGTTACAGACCAAGACTGGGTTACAGACCCTACACGTTTGGAGTGGCAGACAGAGCAGACAGTCCTTGAGAGGCTTCCGACTGACCTGGGCTGGTTTACAGAGGCCCCGCAGGAGGAGACAACATCTACAACGGTTCGTCGCAGGCCGTCGGGTGGCCGTAACTCACACTGGGGTGTTCTCGCACGGAGAAAGCCCGCTCGGAACACTGTCACACCCTCGCCCAGCTCCTCCTCGCAGGAAGATGATGACATTCAAAGGCAAGCAAGTGATCCCTCAGTGGTGTCCAGGGTTAGTGACAGCCACCGCCCAGCAGTCCAGAATGACAAGGGAGCTGGGAGAGTGGTAGAAACCACAGACATAGACTCTGACGCTAAGGCCACCACCACCACGCTCAGAGTCCCACCTCCAGCCCAAACAGTGTTTGCATCAGGGGCCCAGTGGCCTGAGAGTAAAGGCAAAAGGAAGGATGACAAGAGCTGGCTACTAGTAGCACTCCTGGTGCCCCTGTGTGTTTTCATTGTGGTGATGCTGGCTCTAGGCATTGTGTACTGCACTAGCTGTGCTGTAGAACAAAACAAGAGCATCACTGACTGTTACCGCTGGATCAGCACCTCCAAGTCAGAGGGGGAAAACAAGGCGAAATCTCGTGCTTGACCATTAGAGGTGACACTGTCTTTTTAGTGAATAGTTCTGAAAGAGGGGGTGAATAGGGAACAGGGTTGAATAAAAGGACACAGACAGGATCCAGACCACCCATCTGATGGCCTCTGCCGCCACCACTTGTGAAACTGGACCCCTGCAATACTCCCGTGGAACATCCCAGCATCTCTGAAGTCCATGTAGGAAGAATGCTTATTTTTGGTGCTCCAAAAATCACGACCACGTTTAAATGAAGCAGGGTTTTTTTTTTTTTTTTTTGACGTTGTAAAGATCTGATAAATGGTCATGAGGACAAGGGGATATGACGTCGTCGAGAGGAAGTGGATCCTATTTCACTGCTGGTGCTTTTTTTTTGCCCACCGTCAGAAAATATCTTAAGTAATTGTTAATTCAACAGGTGATAAAGTTAACGGCATTATGTGGAGTAGACCTCGTCGTTGAGGCTGCTCATAATAAACAGAATAAACTTCAGAGTACTAATTTAAGAAACCCAGATGATAAACAATCCCATCACATGAATTGTGTGGAGGTGAAAAGAAACGCTCCAATGATATAATATTTGGATATGTTGCCGTTTGTGATGTTTACCCACGTGTGTTAGTCAGGCCTAATCAAATTGTGTCCTTTCTAGATGCACTGAATATGCATTGGATTTTAATAAAGTCAATAAACCATTGCTGTTTTGTTTGATTGATGTACCTCATACCGTGGAATTATTAGGAATATTGTGTAATTTAGACTATCCCAACAGCCTAGTAGTGGTTAGAGTGTTGGACTACCAACAGAGAGGTTTCAAGTTCAAATCCCTGAGCTGACAAGGTACAGATCTGTCGGTCTTCCCCTGAACAGGCAGTTAACCAACTGTTCCTAGGCCGTCATTGAAAATAAGAATTTGTTCTTAACTGACTTGCCTAGTTAAATAAAGGTTAAAAAAAAACAGCAAGAGAAATTCGTGTTTTTATCTGCCTCTTTTTGCCTTTAATTGGGAAACAGCGCCCCCAAGCGGTAGGGCCTAGGCCTATATTTGTAAAAGATTATAGTAGATTTACAACTGTATCTCTTTCGATAACCAAAAATGTGGGTTCTCTTCTCTTTAAGTTAAGACTCTATCTATTAGGTCAGAACACATCATAATCATCAGGACTTCTACTCAGCCTATAGTAAGTGATCATGCTATAATTGCTTATCATATCCATCTACTTATTTTTCCTAATTTTGGTAACACTTCCTATGAATACCCTCTTTATAATGCAGTTGAGTAAAGTAGAGTATTGTTGAGTACAGCAAAATAGAGTATAGTTCAGTACAGTACAATATATGTTACTGTATACTGTCCTCTACTCTAGTGCTCTACTGTACTAAACTCTACTGTACAGTACAGTACTTTATTGTACTGACCTATACTCTTCTCTAATGGTCTTTACTGTGTACTACACTCTACTGTACTATACTGTAATGTGCTGTCCAAACCAAATGCAGGCGTTATGATTGGTTCAGAATTGGATGGACTATATTTCAGATACTTTTCAACGTCCATGGATATCCGGTGTTGGTCAGTGCTCAGCGGGTGAGAGGGCAGTTACATTAAATGGACACACGACAGAAAGAGAAAGAACACACTGAACACGCGACAGAAGGCAAATTAAATCGATTATGAGCTGAGCATAACAGTAGGCCAGTGGAGGGAGGACAGTAGCAGGTGACCCAACTGTGGTTTGTGACATCTATGATTTCCCATTGTAGCCAATTCAACTGCAGTCATTCTGTTAGATTTTTTTGGTCATTCTGTTACCAATTTTGTAACAGAATGACGCATTTGAATCAATATGTAATAAACCAAATTGTTAGCAGCAAAAACACTATAGCTAATTGATAGGCCTACCTTCACTTGTTACTTCTGTGAACTTGCATTATCCTCCCTCCTCATGAGGGAGAGAAATGAGAAAATATCCTAAAGATATGTGGGTTTTTGGTAACAGAATGACAAGACACTCGTCAATGTTTCTTAAACTTACAGAAGGCAAATCATTTCTGCTAAACTAAGCAGTGCTGTGTTGGAGACCATCTAAAGCGAGACCGATTCAAGACCAAGACTGGGAGGGGGAGAATGTGTCTGAAACCGAATCAAGGCGAGACCAGAAAAATGTGAGTCCAATTCAAGATCATGATTGTAATTCTGTCAAATCGCCACCATAAGAGTTCAAAATGTCCATTATTTCTGTGTTCATATTTCAGAAGAATATATATATATTCTTTAGACACAAATGATCACTAACCCAAAAACAGTGGGGAAGAATGAGGGCCTTCTACACCTTCAGAGAAGGGCTATAAAATAAATATTATTATGCTATTCTTTTCAATGATGTTCTGATTTAATCTCTTCAGTTTTTAAAAGGAAAGTGTTAACACTGAAGAGAAAAAAAGTTCCAATCAGGATCCGGGTGTCACAAAGAATCATAAAACACGGGACGAGATGTTAAAAACTGTCCATTGTGCCAATAGATGGAATGCACTCACATGAGATTTGCCGTGATGTTGACAGAGTGGCATGGGAGGTTTATTTCTTAGACTGGGGTAAGATGTCAATTTTGGGACACATCCTCAGTAGTGTGCCTTCGAATCAGTGGGTGTTTCGGCCTTTAATCACTAAACACCCTCATCAAAGGTGGCCAGCTAAAGGGTAATCAAGCCTTAGCTTGTGTCCCATGCCCAATTAAGATGTCCCACGGGACTATGCAAGGCAGGGGCGTCCTCTTCCCTGAGCCAGCCATACAGCTGACCGCATACCTCATATGCCCTCCTCAAGTTGGAGGGATCTGAATTGGGTTCTCAGGTGGGGGTGGGGGGTCATGAAGTTACAGCCCAGCAAGGGTCCTTCCGTTTGATCCAGATCCACTGGCTGCCTCTTTCAGCTGCTTGAGAAACTGCTCTGACGGTGGACCAGGGTGCAGCGTGGTAAGCGTACATATTCCTTTTTATTAGAATGTCGCCAACAAAAACAATACAAAACAAAACCACCGTGAAGCTTAACAGGGCTATGATGTCTCTAACAAAGTTAACTACCCACACTGAAAGGAGGGAAAAAGGGCTAGCTAAGTATGATTCCCAATCAGAGACAACGATAGACAGCTGTCCCTGATTGAGAACCATACCCGGCCAAAACATAGAAATAAAGAAACACAGAAAACAAAACATAGAATGCCCACCCCACATCACACCCTGACCTAACCAAATAGAGAAATAAAATGGCTCTCTAAGGTCAGGGCGTGACACCGGGAAGATAAATCTAGCTAGCTAAGTCAGCTATTGGCTAGGCCTTCAGAAGCTAAATAGAAAGCATCTGCCCTGTATTAGAGCAACATTTTGGAGTGACAGTGGAATCAACCAATCACATTTTGACATGTAATGGTTGGGACCGTTTTTTTTACAAAACACGAATGGAAACTTTTGCCTTCTCTAAGGTCAACGGGGCACTGCACAATAGTGAGCAGTAGTTTTCCACGGTCTAGCTATCTATCTTTTGTTGTAGGCTAGTTTGCAGCGACTGCAGCAGGTGTTGTCGAAGAGGATGTTGTTGCTAATTTGTTAGCTTCTCCCTTTTCAAGAATAACTTTCAACAACAAGTTAACCTTTTACTACATTGGGCTGAATCAGGGTCACACAGAGTGATTATTGGTACTCTTAAACAAATCAACTTTGAAGCAAAAGTATACACCTCACACACATGGTTATGGGCTTAAAAAAAGAAGACACCTGTACCATGTCAGATATAGAGTTGAAATGTATTAAATTTTGAGATTGCATCCCAATATTCCACTTTATATAGACGTCACAGAAGACTGAAATATAAAATATAACAAAACTGTCCAAACGAGTATAACATTGTTGATGCCCGTAGCATTGAATGCAAGGGAAGCCAGCGAGCGTTTGGTCTCTCTTGATCAAAAAAATATATAATTATAACCAATCATCGTTGAGCTAAACTGAGTGAGTGGTCCTGGCGCACCAAAAAAAAAGTGTCAAGGGAAGCCCGTTTGGATTCGCCTATCAAATTGCATTGGGAACATAATGTCATTGACAGAAACAACTTGAATTGTTGCATCTCGTTGTGTTGTTGTACTCTGGTGGCTAGCTAGCTAGCTAAAATGGTCCCTTTCCTAAATTAGCCATGGATGGAGATAAGGATTTGGACTTGTGGTTTTACTTAATTCTCCATACTGGCCAGTGATTTTAACAGTGATTCTAATCCAACCATTAATTCATACATTGCTGTGCTCTTGGCCTGAGAAGATGGATGTTCAATGCGTAGCTAGATCATCTAGTAGATGTAGAAGGCTAATGTTAACTAGCTAAAGTGGCCCACGAATGGAAGTTAGGCTAGCGAGCAAGCATTTTATACAGGTATCCTAGGACAACAAACAATAAAAGCATATAGTGTATGACATAGTGATATACAGTTTTGGCAACATGAAAGGGAGGAGGATGGCATTGGCATTTCTCTACAAGTAGGGTGAGTCGACATGTTTTTCTACTTGCAAGCATGCACACCCACATACACAGAAATCAGAACCATGGACAGCCACATCATATTAAGTTTATGTTGATTGGACTATATTGTTTAATGGTATCTTTTTGTTGTCACTGTACTACACTAAGCATAGGTGATTTGATGATGTTGAAATTTTGAAGATGAAACGATGCTGGAGGCAGCTCCTGTTTTCTTTGTGACTTGCGGGCAACTCTCTGTGGTTCTAAGTTAATAACTGTTTAGTGGTCCAAAAATGAGGGAAACGTTAACTTGCTTGACCATGCTGTGGGCCACGTAGGTCATGTAACTGTCTGTTACATGCCATATCCTTTGTGGACTTCACCGGACAGGGGTTGTTCTCTAGTTTTGTGATGAAACAAAGGTGTGGTTCAATTTATTATTATTGTATTCTTATTGTCTCGGCCTTTAATCATATGAACTAACAGGATTATAGAGCAAACAACACAGGTTGTAATATTACTTTTTTTTACTGGCTTCCCCAGTGATTTTACCCACGGATCGCTACTTTACATAAGTGTTGGTATTACCGTTCATGTCATTTCAGCATCATGAACCTGTCACACGCTGAAGGCCTTGGTCCAAAAGGTTCGCCACTGCGCAAACATGTCTATAATCCATATAAAGACTGTTCAGGTATGAATGTTTTAGGAAGGAGTGTATATATTTGGCCTGGCGAAGCAGTGTTATGCGCTTACTGAATGGAAGCTGATAATGATGAGTTTTTTAGTACGCTGTTCTCGGCTGGTCTCCAGATGTAATTACGAGTCCTCGCTGTCCGAAACCGAGTTACGACCGACACTGAGACAAGACCAAGAGATTCAAAATGTGGTACTGAGACCGGACTCGTACTACAACACTAAATAAATATACATGATGTTATTAGTTGACAGGGGTCTTTACTTCAACATTATTGTGTTTTGATATATTTCTAATAGCTTTTAAGACTTTTTCTGGTAGATGTTTTCTAAGACCCCTTTTCCATCTGACAAGAAATGAAAGCCTTTGCTTATTCCAAACTTTTAGGATGGAAAATGGTTGAACATTTTATATATTTGGTTCAGATTTGGACCGACAAAAATCCCCCCAAAACATATGGAATTTTAGCTTTCATTTCACAATAAATATTATGTGCTCCTATCAACTTCAAGTTAGTATTTATGTTTTTTTTACATGGAAATGCAGGATGCCCAGTACTAGCCTAAATTACCAGGCTGTATAAAGCTATTCGCCTATGTCTTGCTTTTGTAATTCATATTATAAATAAATGCTGTTATAATTCACATGTAAAGTATTTTTGCACACAGTCGTAGATACGAAACAACGCCTACAAAAGTAATTGTTGGAAAACATTTGTCGACGAGGATGGGATTCGAACCCACGCGTGCAGAGCACAATGGATTAGCAGTCCATCGCCTTAACCACTCGGCCACCTCGTCAGTTAAAGTCATTGCGGAAAATATCAGTTTATATACATTTGCTTCACTGTTTAACTTTTAAATGTCTTTGCGCCGGTTTACTAGCTACCGTAGTAAAGCTAATGTAGCTATAGATTTATACAAAATTCTAAGGTGGGAAAAGCAGTCTCATCTCAGTCAGTTGCCACTGTGCGGTGTGCAAGATAGGCGTCAGCGGAACATTTGATGCTAGCTAGCTGTCAACAGTCTTTGCACAACAGAGCTATGGCAGTTTTTTAACTCACATTTATTGAATGAATGGTCACTGTACAGTAAGCTAAAAAGTTTCAATCTTTATCATTGTAATAACGTGCAGTATTTAATAGGCTGTACATTAAAGTGTGTTAGTTAAGTTGAGTCCATTACATTTGTTGTAAAATTCACAATAGGACTTGTTTTGGAGAGATATATGGACCTTACAGAAATATTGGCTCCATTTCTTCTTGCCTGGAAACCCGATGTTGAATTGGATTGAATTCTATGTATGGCAGAAAATAGCGTTTGTTTGAATCAGGAAAGTGTCCTCTCACGATCTCTACAAGACAGAATGTTGTCTATGAGATACCCTGTAAGAGCCTTTATGCATAATAAATCCAATCAGTACCATCATAGGATGCCACCTTTCCAACAAGTCAGTTCGTCAAATGTCTGCCGTGCTAGAGCTGCCCTAATCAACTGTAAGTGCTGTTATTGTTTTTGGTATCATTTATTGCAATGGTCAAAAACTGTACAGCACAAGCAGTCTGAACATTTTTTGAGGGTTTTCATGATTTCACACTCACAGCCGAGGTCTTGCAAGGAATCGTGTCGATGACTGTTCTTCCTTCACAGGCTCCTGTTTTGGATTGGACAGTGACTGAAGGATTGTTTGTTGATGTGTCCAGTGACGTGTCCTTAAGTAAAAATACTTGAAAGTACTACTTAAGTCGTTTTCGGGGATATCTGTACTTTACTTTACTATTTATATTTTTGACACTCTAGACCCAAACTGCTACAGACCTATATCTATCATACGCTGCCTTTCTAAGGTCTTCGAAAGTCAAGTTAACAAACAGATTACCGACCATTTCGAAACCCACCGTACCTTCTCCGCTATGCAATCTGGTTTCAGATCTGGTCATGGCCACGCTCAAGGTCCTAAACGATATCATCATAACCGCCATCGATAAGAGACATTACTGTGCAGCCGTTTATTCCATGTGTATCTCTGTGTTGTTGTTTGTGTCGAACTGCTTTGCTTTATATTGGCCAGGTTGCAGGTGTAAATGAGAACGTGTTCTCAACTAGCCTACATGGTTAAATAAAGGTGAAATAAAATATAAAAAAAGAAATACTATTACTTAACTACATTCGTAAAGAAAATGATGAAAATGAAAATTACTCCATACATTTTCCCTGACACCCAAAAGTACTCGTTACATTTTTAATTCTTAGCAGGACAGGAAAATGGTCTAATTCACACACCTATCGAGAGAACATCCCTGGTCATCCCTACATCCCATGCTTCGTTTGTAAATTATGTCTGAGGGTTGGAGTGTGCCCCTGGCTATCGGTAAATTTTAAAAAAACAAGAAAATTGTGCCGTCTAGTTTGCTTAATATAAGTAATTAGAAATGATTTATAATTTTCCTTTCGACGCATAAATTACATTTACTTTTGATACTTAAGTATATTTAAAACCAAATACTCAAGTAGGATTTTACTGGGTGACTTTAACTTTAGTCATTTTATATTAAGATATCTTTAGTTCTACTTAAGTATGATTATTGGGTACTTTTTTCCACAACAGGATGTGTCTATTTTTGTATTTTGTATGATGTTTTTACTCGCTCAATACCCCGTCCAGTAGGTGGCGGTAATGCAGTATTTACATTGGATGCCGACTGCTTTTAAACCCCACCGAAGAAGGATAGTGAGCTCGCAATTTGACATTCAGACTGTTCAGACCTGTCCACAAATAGATTAAGTTTATAGCCATTAGCCTACCTAGTGATGTGAAACCGAGGCTTTCTGAAGCCTTTGGGGCTTTCACCAAATTGTGCCAAAAAACGGTTCATTACGCAGAGTTTTAAACACAATGGACATTAGTGACATCTGCTGGTCAGCAATGAAAAGCAGCGGTTGATGTTCATATAGAATTGTTTTCAACAATATATCTAAAATCTATAGCCTTCTATCAGTTACCGTACAGGTTCGCACCTTCCACTGTTCTCCCCTTTTTTGTTGTTACTGTGAATCCCTTCTTTTTTGAAACGGTGAATGTATGGCATTTATGTAGGATGCGTAAGGCACACGTTTATACTTTACTCAATAAAACGAATTGTTTGAACAACAATGTGATGAAAGTGTATTTTCACATAAAACAATTTTTCAAATTAATATGCCTTAATCTTAATTCAACCCCAATCCCTGGTCGTAGTCCCTAGAAAACCCAACACCCCTTGTCTAACCGTTCAACTGACCCTATGAAAGAATCCTAACTGAATGATTAAGTGTCCAGTAGAGGTCGGTGTGTGAAAGCAAAGCACCGGAACCACGGCGAAATCTCGCGTTTGAAGAAAATAAACACGTGATCAAACTGAGCTTTGGACCTAATTGATCAGATGATAATGTAACTTTGAAACGAGCATCAGTACTGTACATTGTTGTCGGATCACTAGTGCTTTGAAAACGTAATCGGAGCTCCGGTACCGATCGTCCCATCAATAAATATACCACAATCACTGCTGGATGTTTCGTTGTAACGTGATTCAAGGCTTGCGTATTTGGAAGAGGTAGCTACACACTTTTTTTATGTAGCAAGCTACACAGGGACTCACAAAGCATTAGCTAGCTGACTGACTACTGGTAGCTAGCCTTGTCGAACACACGTGGTTTTTGTAGGTAACGTTAGTTATAAAAAATATATTTGGTATAGGTACGTGAAGCTAGCTGTTAGCCTGTGCATAGTTGGATAGCTAGCTAACGGCTATTACCATGTGCTACTGTTAGATCATTGAAATAGTTTGTGGTTACCAATTTCTCTAAGTGTATATTGTATATACTTGGGCGTCCCCTACCTTAGTTTGCTGGAAAGTTTAATCGAACTAACCTGGCTTTCGCTCCCAATGGATAGATGGATGGCACCTACTGTAACCGACATACTAGCTGTCTAGTTAGTTTTGATTGCAATGTATTTTAGTTGCCGCTAGGAAGGATGCTCGAAATGTGTCACTTGACGACTTGAGACGTAACCTGTGTGTAAATCTACCCATGCAACTACAACTATTTCTTAATGCTAATAATACCATGCATTTTTGTTGACATCTAGCTACACATTCTCAGCTGTGAGCGTTGCGTTGAAAAGGAAGCCGCAAGCATCAAGACTGTTGTTCACCATGGTGGACTCTCAGTATTACCTCCCCAATGACATTGGGATCTCCGCGCTGGACTGCACTGAAGCGTTTCGCCTGCTGTCCCCTAGAGAACAGCTCTATGCGCACTACCTCTCCAGGTCTGCCTGGTACGGAGGACTGGCTGTGCTGCTGCAGACCTCGCCCGAGTCTGCCTCCATCTTCGTTCTCTTACAGAGGCTCTTCCGCAAGCAGCCACCAGCACAGCTGGGGAATGTGGCTACTGCAGCTGGACTCAGTCCTGAGGAGTACCAGGTAATGCACCTACCCACAGAGCCTGGAGAAAGAATGAGTCAAACAATGTATACACCGTAGAATTGGAATGTCTAACCACACTCAGATGGTACAGGCTCAGCCATTTATCAGGTGACTGTGCACAGTGAGCCTGTTGTAATAACATGCATCTTCTGTGTCTCAGCCTGACTCGAGATAATAATAGCTATTGTTTTTTTTGGCAGGCCTTTCTTGTTTATGCTGCTGGTCTCTATGCCAACATGGGCAACTACAAGTCATTTGGAGACACCAAGTTCATTCCCAACCTACCCAAGGTAGATAATCCTCACTTTTTTTAAAATGTCTGAATTACAAAAGCCTTGACGGAATGGTTATGTCCTCTAATAACCACACATTGTGGCGTAGGAGAACCTGAAGGCCCTTGTGTGGCAGAGCCAGGCTTTCCAGGACAGCCCCAGTGAGATGGAGGCCCTGTGGGACAGCTGCTCCACCCTCCTCTACTCCCTTGAGGACAAACAGAAACAGCTGGGCTTGGGGGACAAGGTAAGACCTCCTGGTGCCAAACACTCACCTCACGTATGCCTTATGCGGTGTTGGGTCTGCTTAAATAAATCCCATGTACTGTAGTTGTTGATAATGATGTCGCTTTGTTTCTGGTCCGCAGGGAATCACCACGTACTTCTCGGGGAACTGTTGTTTGGAGGACGCCGAGTTGGCTCAGAAATTCTTGGACTCCAAGGTGTTTGTTCGCGTATTTAAGTTTGTTGTCTTGTGTGTCCGTGTTCGGATTGCAGGATTTAAAGAGTTGTCTCCCTTACAGAACCTGAGTGCCTACAACACGCGATTGTTCAAGAAGAAATCCGAAGGGAAGAGCTGCTATGAGGTGCGCCTTGCGTCTGCTGTGCAGGAGGGTGAGAGTGCCTTTTTCCTTTTTAAAAAAAAAAAAGCTATGCAAATAAAGACGCGCTATAAATGATGTCAGAGCTCAAGCTCTGAGCTTCACAGCTCTGTATGCGTTTTGACTGACGGTCGTTCTGAACTTAAGCATCCTCCAAAACAGCATGCGACCAGAAGTTGCACCCATCCCTCCCTCTAATCGGGCAACTTTTGCACATCGTTGATCTGAGCGAGGGCAATGCTGTACATTGTTGATCTGAGCGAGGGCAATGCTGCACATCGTTGATCTGAGCGAGGGCAATGCTGCACATCGTTGATCTGAGCGAGGGCAATGCTGCACATCGTTGATCTGAGCGAGGGCAATGCTGCACATCGTTGATCTGAGCGAGGGCAATGCTGCACATCGTTGATCTGAGCGAGGGCAATGCTGCACATCGTTGATCTGAGCGAGGGCAATGCTGCACATCGTTGATCTGAGCGAGGGCAATGCTGCACATCGCTGATCTGAGCGAGGGCAATGCTGCACATCGTTGATCTGAGCGAGGGCAATGCTGGACATCGTTGATCTGAGCGAGGGCAATGCTGCACATCGTTGATCTGAGCGAGGGCAATGCTGTACATCGTTGATCTGAGCGAGGGCAATGCTGCACATCGTTGATCTGAGCGAGGGCAATGCTGTACATCGTTGATCTGAGCGAGGGCAATGCTGCACATCGTTGATCTGAGCGAGGGCAATGCTGTACATCTTAAGAGGTTAAGAGGACCCGATGTATTTTGAAAGATGAGACGTTGGCAAATTCAAATAAATACCTCTTTGATGAATTGCAAGCAAACCCAAACAGCGGTGAGTCGAGAAAATGCACGTCACATTTCCTTATCGTAAAACTCATCACTGCGTTTGATGTGCAGTTTACAAGATGACGTGGCGTCATACCCTGGGTTGTTCTGACCAGAATGAGCCTGTTTGTCTGTTGTGATGAGAATTCATCAGGGAACACGCACTTGTCCGCACGCTTGACGATTTTCTATGCCCGCCAAAATTGCGATCCCTTTCTCTGAATTGCCCCGTGAAAGCTTTGTAACACTGTAAGATGGTATTTTATAACTTAGCTAGTCGTGTTGGCAATAGAACAAGCGTTCAAATGATGCCCGTCTGACCCAGGTTGCGATTTTTGTAGTGGGCCATTTTTGGATTGTGTTAAACAACAACGATAATTGTGTGATGGCGGAGATGCAGGGTTGTGTTCCAAACAAAACGACTACAAGTGTTCTTGCTCGAGTTCCTCAACGGCACACCTAGGAGAGCTCAAAAAAAGCACCTTGTATTTAAAGACTCATAAGTGCATTGACGTTACTTAGGAACTGTGCACACCGTGGAGAGGTGTATATGTGTGGCCCTTGGGAGACACCAGTTTGTCCTCACACTCAAACCCCTTGTCATTTGTTTTGTTGTCCTATGTTGCACCAACCCAACATTTTTTCAGGAATTTTCTTATATTACTGAATGTATCCCAGCGTATTTTCGGATTTCGTTGTCAACAAATGCAGCGAGAGGTACAGTAAATGTAAAATGCACGTTGAATCAAGTGCAATGTTTGGATTCAGTCTTGATAGGTGAACTGTTGTCCTCAACTTTGGTCCAATCATTTTCTGATCATCTCAACTGTTCCCTTTTTTTTATCGTTACCATGTTTACGCAGTTCATATTTCTTCTTTAAGGAACATCTGAATTTAGCCCTATCCATACAGGCCAATTCCTACACGTGTAAAGGGTTGACGTCAGTAATGAGTCCTCTCTTTTTATTACATCAATTTTCTCTGTCATTGTTCTAGACTGTGCAGTGGATGGGGAGGGGGAGACCAGGTGCGGCAGATATGACTTTGAGGACTGTGTCTTCACGGTTTCCAGGGGAGACTATGATCACCTCATGAAGAAAGTGAGCGAAAATCTGGAGAAAGCCAAGGTCAGTTCAAACAGTATTTTAATTCAAATGTATGTTCATCCCTTATCGACGAAAGCACGTGACTCAAAACTACTAATGCGTCTTAACATGTCAAGTTTGGTCCCATGCGAACCGTCTTCTCTTTAACGGAAGGACCACGCGGCCAATGAGAACCAGAAACGAATGCTGGAGGAATATTCGCGGAGTTTCACCTTTGGGTCCGTGGAGGCGCACAAGGAAGGCTCTCGTTTCTGGATCAAAGACAAGGGGCCCATTGTGGAGAGGTGAGAGAGCGCTGCCTTCCAGATTTGGCCTTCTGGTCTGTGGATCACAGAAGCAATCCCTTCCCCTGTCGTTTTTTTTCTCAACTTGACGTTTGTCTTTTCCTTTCTCCCCTAGTTATATTGGCTTTATCGAGAGCTACAGGGATCCCTTTGGTTCCAGGGGAGAGTTTGAAGGTACAAATTAAGAGGCAACGCACCCCCCTATTATCCATTACGTGTTTTTGAATACTCTTTTGTGATCGCATCTGGGTTTGTCTCCTCTTTCCTCAGGTTTTGTTGCCGTGGTGAACAAGGCGATGAGCGAACGCTTTGCTAAGCTGGTGAGCTCAGCCGAAGTGCTTCTGCCAGAGCTGCCATGGCCAAAAGAGTTTGAGAAGGACCGCTTCCTCCTGCCTGACTTCACCTCCCTGGACGTGCTGACGTTCGCTGGCAGCGGCATTCCAGCGGGCATTAACATTCCCAACTGTGAGTGCCACGTCCGAACTGACTCTTTATTCAGTTAATATTGACACGGCCGATCCACACCGCATGTTGTTCGGGTCTCGAAAGGATCTCTAATGACTTTGGCTTAATGTCGGTCAATTCCATGTGAAAAGGACCCACGAGCACCATTATGTGAAGTTTATAGGAGCAGGTCAAATGAACGTCGAGTCTGTTTTTGGATACATTTTTCAGCCATTTTCCATCTTAAAACTTAAACGATGGCTTTGATTTGTGGTCAAACAGAGGAAAAGGGTTCATAGAAAACATCCACCAGAGATGTTAAAAGTTATTATTGTCTTAAAAGTTATTGCAAATGCATCAAACCAACATTTTGAAGACCCTCTGACAACTAATATCGACACTTCCGTTTAGTTTGAGAAATGATTTGCCTTCTGTGAGAAACATTGTCATTCCGTTACCAAAAACCAACATCTTTAAGATATTTTCTCATTTATGAATGAAAGTTCACAAAGTAACAAGTAAAGGTAGACCTACTTATTAGTGTTTTTACTAATATATTTGATTGTTTATGAATTTAGTGATTCAAACTCGAAATTCTGTTACCGAATCGGGAACAGAATTACTGCATCTGAATTGGCTAGTGGGAAATCATAGTCACAAACCACAGTTAGGTCACCTGGTACTCTCTCTCTCTCTCTCTCTCTCTCTCGTACCTCTCTCTCTCGTACCTCTCTCTCTCTCCTGGCTCTTACTGACATTTAAAAGTAGTTGAAATTTGGTCAGTCCGCCCTGGCCCTGTTTTCAACACGTCCACAGACCTACATTTTTGGTCCGACCTTGATTTGATCCAGTCACCAATCAAAGACGTCTATGTTTCCCGACTTTGGACAGCACAGCGAAACTGAGTACTGTAAAGAAATGTAGAGTACAATATAATGTACTGAACTTTACTGTACTGTGTTGTCCAGACTTCTGAAACATAGACCACCTCTATGATTGGTTCAGATTGGGTCCGGACCAACTACGTTTGGTCTTGTTTGGGGCGGAGCTCATTAGAATAATAGCCAGGGTGTAGAATAATCCCCATATATGTAAAGGAGGACATTGTGTATTTCTACCTTTTTTTTCTTTCTGTACATATTCAGGATACATCACCATGAAGAGAATAGCATTTATATCCGTAATTATGCATTTCTGTATAGTACAGATCAGTGACCCATAATGCAATTCTGTTACCGTAATTCTGTTACTGGGTGTAAATCCACTTCACTTACTGTAGTTCGATAACCAAAATATATTTTTTTGTTTTAACTCGAGGTGTCATATAGCTGACACCCCATTATTTCTGCAGACATCTTGGGATCTTAATTCAGAGTAGATATTAAACCGTTTTTGGAAAACGTGGTCGTGTAAAAACCGAGGGAGTTTTCATCGTCATTCATCGTCATTCTGTTACCACCTGCACATTTTTTCCAATAAATGTGTTTCTGGGAGAGAGATTTTTTTTTTTGTGTACATCTTTCAAATAAGTCCTATAGTGCATAGTTTTATGGTTTGTTAAATGTTGATATCAATCATCTGGGGGCGCATTTTAATTCCGTTACCATGGAATTATGCCTGTGTGTCTGTGTTTGTCTAGATGACGATATCAGACAGTCGGAGGGCTTTAAGAATGTCTCCCTGGGTAATGTTCTGGCTGTGGCATATGCTACCCAGAAGGACAAGCTCACCTTCCTGGATGAAGAAGACAAGGTAATCAACTTTCTAACTATGAAATCCGTGCCATGCCAAATAACCACGAAGACTGAAAGGGGGGGGGGGGGTGCAATTATGCCCATCAGATCTTTTTTTCCTTCAATGGTCTCTGTCTGTATCTTTCAGGATGTGTACATTAAGTGGAAGGGGCCCTCCTTTGAGGTGCAGGTTGGCCTCCATGAGCTGCTGGGCCATGGCAGTGGAAAACTCTTTGTCCAGGTGAGAGAGAGCCATCTCCGTTCATGTCCTGTATGGTCAGTCCTTGCATCTATAGCCCTGTCTATGAATTTGAGTGTTTACATTTCTCCAGCTCAATCGCCCAGCTGTTCACCACAACAGTGGCGGGGCGCCACCGTTTTATTGTTTGAACGGATTGCCCCTTTAGTGTGTTAAAACGTCTGGTTTAAAATCCATTGTGTTTACTGTTATGTAGTCTCTGAGCGGGGGATGCACAGTGCTTTGTGACTGTGTTTTTTTAATGTGTTGTCATGTGTACAGGATGAGAAGGGAACTTTCAACTTCAAGCAAGATAATGTTCGCAATCCTGAGACTGGAGAAAAGGTGAGCCTATATACCTCAGTCATTTGGGATCATACTTTTATTTATTTCTGTATATTTTCTTTATTCTTTCGCTTTGGTCTTGAGAGAGAATGATTTTGAGAGAGCGTAATGGATTGTTGTGGTTCAGTAAACTATATGTTTTAAGGCTGATGATCGTGACCAATGTTAAAATGTCTGGTTGCCGATGAAGGGGTTTAAGTGAGTATTGGTGTAAAGTATGGTTTCTGTGCTTCAGATCACCACCTGGTACAAAGGCAACGAAACATGGGACAGCAAATTCTCCACCATTTCTTGCTCCTATGAAGAGTGCAGGGCCGAGTGTGTGGGGCTCTACCTCTGTCTCAACAAACACGTGCTCAGGTCTGTTTGTCTGTGCTCTGGTCTGTTTAGCCGTGCTCTGGTCTGTTTAGCCGTGCTCTGTAGTCACTAAACCTAAATTTTTAATATAAAAGCCGAATGTATTAACGGTGATCTTATGCGGGTCAGGACGCTCTAACGAGGATGTTGTCCCTGGGTTTGCAGTATCTTTGGCCATGAGGGCGAGGATGCAGAGGAGGTGGTGTACGTCAACTGGCTCAACATGGTGCGCGCTGGCCTGCTGGGACTCGAGTTCTACACCTCCGAGAGCAAGAGCTGGAGACAGGTCAGCTACACTAAAGTTCAATCATTTACGAAGTACATCAGCCTCACTTGATCATGCTAGCTTTCTGACTCTATAGCTCATTGAATATCTTCCCCACTGCCTGTGTGTGTGTGTGTGTGTGTGTCTTATCCCGCTGTGTGTTTAACTAAACCCCCTGTTCTCTGTCTCAGGCCCACATGCAAGCTCGCTTTGTGATCCTGCGGGTGCTCCTGGAGGCTGGCGAGGGGCTGGTGACCCTGAAGGAGAGCACAGGAAAAGATGGGCGCCCAGATGCCCTTATAACGCTGGACCGCAGCAAGATCCACACTGTGGGCAAGGGTGCCATCGAGAGGTTCCTATGCAAACTACAGGTACAGCTGTAGAAGGCTTGGAAATGTCTTGATTGTGGCTGGGATTACCGGGATAGAAAATCAGCCATCAATATTCACAATAAAAGTTGAACAAAGTCTCCATTTTGACCCATTATTGTCTTTTGTCCCTGCAGGTCCTCAAGTCCACAGCCGATGTGGAGGGAGGCAGAGCTCTGTATGAGGGCTACTCGGCCGTGTCCGACGGTGGTTCTCACAACTTCCTGTGCCTGCGGGAGACGGTTCTCCAGCGCAAAGAGGCTCGCAAGATGTTTGTTCAGGCCAACACAAGGGTCAAAGGTTAGTCTTCCCTGTCTTAATGCCAAGAGGGTTATCCACATTTACATGGCACAGCTCTTCATGTTTAACATCGTCCTACTAAGTGGTCAACCTCCACGGAAAGACGGTGTATCACCCTAAACCATTCTACTGGCACACGTGTCCTTGGAATTCTTGTTGCGTGTTTGTCTGATGCAGGTGACAGTGTGGAGCTCGTGGAATACGAGGGCAGCGCGGCTGGACTGATCTGCTCTTTCACAGAACGGTTTGCCGACGACGCCGAGGAGGTGGAGGCCCACCTGCTGGAGCTGAACAAGAGGGATGCCCCCTGCTGGTTCTGAGTGAACGGTGCAGATACACAGCCAGAGCAGCGCTAAGACCCAGACATGCTGCCGTCATGCCCACGCCCGCTCCTGACTGAGACACGCCCGGCCTGTGTGGACTTGTCATAGGAATTGATCTTACGGTGCACTGTCAAAATGAATTTAGAAATCAGTCGTGAGTGGAATGCGCAGGTGGTTATGGCTGTGATTTATGAGCCTGGAGACATTCTTCGCCCTCAGAGGCACAGTTTGTAACTACATTAAGCCCTTATCGTTATGCAGTTCTTCATTTCCCTCTGACGGTATCAGGAAGGATAGGAACGGTGTAAGCTATGTCATGCAAATTTGACAGCTGAAGGAACTCAAAAGTTCTTAGTGGTAGGAGCTTGGAGTCAGTTTGAAACGAGGCCAGGGTGTAGAAAAGAAAAGTGACTCAAGGGGACCATACACGGTTCGCCATCAACTAATCTGTCAATCAAGTCTAAACCAGTATATTAACCTTTTTATGTCGACACATTTCAATTGCTGTTTTGTCTTAGAGAAAATTGACAATTTTTATTTTTAAAGAAGTCCCTCCCAATAATACTACTCATTGGGTAAGTTGTTTGTCCCTTGTGTCCAGGGCACTTGAAGCACTACTGTGACATGGTCAAAAGCAATGCATTTGTGAAAGGGTAGACAGTACTGCATATTCTCTTGGTGAGGTTGGTAAGAAACAGCCTGTACAAAAATAAAATATCATTTTTTGTTCTTTTAATATCAATGTCTGTTCAGTTTGTTTCTCATGCATTATTAAAGGTATCTCAGGGAACTTGTGTAATTTACATTTACATTTACATTTAAGTCATTTAGCAGACGCTCTTATCCAGAGCGACTTACAAATTGGTGCGTTCACCTTAAGACATCCAGTGGAACAGCCACTTTACAATAGTGCATCTAAATATTTTAAGGGGGGTGAGAAGGATTACTTTATCCTATCCTAGGTATTCCTGAAAGAGGTGGGGTTTCAGGTGTCTCCGGAAGGTGGTGATTGACTCCGCTGTCCTGGCGTCGTAATGAGTAATGAGCTGCATGAACTGATACACATTGAAATAAGGGCATCGCGGAGTGCCTGGACACAGCCCTTAGCCATGGTAGATTGGCCATATATCACAAACCCCCCCAAGGTACCTTACTGCTATTATAAACTGTTTACCAATGTAATTAGAGCAGTAAATATAACTTTTGTCACACACGTGGTATACGGTCTGATATACCATGGCTGTCAGCCAATCAGAATTCAGGACTCGAACCAACCAGGGAAAATGGTAAACAATTTCTAGGGTACTTTGCAATATCCACCCAGGCAAATGTTCATTTAAACATATTTTAAGAATAAAGCACAAAGTCTTTCTTGCAGTTGAGTGGGGTTCAAGAAAACGTTCATAACGCGTGGGTACTCAAGGTGATTCCACAAGGTCCACAGCCGCCTCTCTTGTTAGTTTGCAAGTCTTGAGTCCATCCTGTTTGGCTTTCTGGTATATGAGGGGTGTTCCACTGCTGCCTTGGCCCTGTAGGTCCTGGATCTGGGCCTGGGCTGGGAGGGCTTGAATCTCCCCCTCACTCCGCCAGTACAGCTTGTACAGTCCTGGGTCGTCCACCCCAAACTTAGCAGCACAGAGCTGGGTCAGGGCCTCCCCACTAACTCCTGCCCTCCACTGCAGGGTTTTTATCCAGCTGCTTTCTCCATCTTGAAACAGAACCTTGACAAACCTCTGCAACAGACAATTAAAAGAAAGTTTCCCATGAGAACTTTGGGACACATTTCCAACTCACATATAATTCCACATACCTTAGGTATGTGTTGGTTTCTGTTTAGTGGTAGTGGTAGGTGTGTAATTCTATACAGCATTGGTGCTAATAAATAATTTGAGTCGTACCAGTTGCTGTTGTATTTTTTTCTGGCTCAGAGCCTGGCTGCTCCGGCGCCGGCTCCAGTCTTTCAGGGAGTCTCTGGCCCCCTGGGTCAGCCCGCTAGAGGGCATTTCTTCAGGCTGGCTCTGGATCAGGCACAGGCTGGCATACACACTGGTCAGGTAGTACCCACCTAGTACAAACATTGCAACACTGGATTATGATGGCTATTTGGCATCATATACTGTTTGAAATATTTCACATTTAAAGCATAAATACTTGTGTATATACAGTACCAGTCAAAAGTTTGGACACACCTACCTACTCATTCAACGGTTTTTCTTTATTTTTACTATTTTCAACATTATAGAATAATCCTGAAGACATCAAAACTATGAAATGTCACATATGGAATCATGTATTAACCAAAAAAGTGTTAAAATATATTTTGATTTGTTTATATTTTAGATTCTTCAAATTAGCCACCCGTTGCCTTGATAACAGCTCTGCACACTTGGCATTCTCTCAACCAGCTTCACGTTGAATGCTTTTCCAAGTCTTGAAGGAGTTCCCACATATGCTGAGCACAATTGGGTTGAGGTCGGGTGATTGTGGAGGCCAGGTCATCTGATGCAAGCACTCCATCAATCTCCTTGGTCAAATAGCCCTTTCACAGCCTGGAGATGTGTTGGGTCATTGTCCTGTTGAAAAACAAATGATAGTCCCACTAAGCGCAAACCAGATGAGATGTCGTATCACTGCAAAATGCTGTGGTAGCCATGCTGGCTAAGTGTGCCTTAAATTCTAATTAAATCCCAGACAGTGTCACCAGCAAAGCACCCCCATGCTTCACGGTGGGAACCACAGATGCGGAGATCATCTTTTCACCTACTTTGCGTCTCACAAAGACACGGCGGTAGGAACCAAAAATTCCAAATTTGGACTCAGACCAAAAGACAGATTTCCACAGGTCTAAAGTCCATTGCTTGTGTTTCTTGGCCCAAGCATGTCTCTTCTTATTATTGGTGTCCTTTAGCAGTGGTTATTTGTAGTAAATGGACTGTGAAGGCATGATTCACGCAGTCTCCGCTGAACAGTTGATGTTGAGATGTGTCTGTTACTTGAACTCTGTGAAGCATTTATTTGGGCTGCAATTTCTGAGGCTGGTAACTCAAATGAACTTAAGTCTTCTTTTCTTGTGGTGGTTCTCATGAGAGCTTGTTTCATCATAGCACTTGAAGAAACTTTCAAAGTTCTTGAAATTTTCTGGATTGACTGACATTCATGTCTTAAGTCATGATGGACTGTCATTTCTCTTTGCTTATTTGAGCTGTTCTTGCCATAATATGGACTTGGTCTTTTACCAAATAGGGTTATCTTCTGTATACCACAACACAACTGCTTGGCTCAAACACATTAAGAAGGAAAGAAATTCCACAAATGAACAAGGCACACCTGTTAATTGAAATGTATTCCAGGTGACTACCTCATGAAGCTGGTTGAGAGAATGCCAAGTGTGTGCAAAGCTGTCATCAAGGCAAAGGGTGACTACTTTGAAGAATAAAATATATTTGATTTGTTTAACTTTTCTTTTGGTTCCTACATGTGGTTAGAGCGTTGGGCCAGTAACTGAAAGGTTGCTGGATTGAATCCCTGAGCTGACAAGGTAAAAATCTGTCGTTCTGCCCCTGAGCAAGGCAGTTAACCCACTGTTCCCCGGGCGCCGAAGACGTGGATGTCAATTATGGCAGCCCCCCACACCTCTCTGGGTTGGGTTAAATGCAGAAGACACATTTCAGTTGAATGCATTAAGTTGTACAACTGACTAGGTATCCCCTTTCCCTGATTACATGGGTTATTTCATAGTTTTAATGTCTTCACTATTATTCTACAATATAGAAAGTCGTTTTAAAAAATTTAGAAAAACCCTGCAATGAGTAGGTGTGTCCAAACTTTTGACTGGTACGGTAGTTGTGGTTAACGGTTTGATCGTTTTCTGTCAGCCTTACCCTCCCCTGTCAGCCACGATGACTCCAGCAGCTCCATCATGTACTCCACCTCCACAGACAGCTCTGGCATGTTACACTGG
This sequence comes from Oncorhynchus nerka, assembly GCF_034236695.1. Lineage (NCBI taxonomy): Eukaryota > Metazoa > Chordata > Actinopteri > Salmoniformes > Salmonidae > Oncorhynchus > Oncorhynchus nerka. The sequence continues at coordinate 51,005,063 of NC_088405.1, forward strand.
ACAATGACATAGGACAGGGCTGGTAGGAAGTCATCTGCACCAAATTCCTTGCCTGCTCATGGAGACAAGACAACTTTACCATGAATGGAAGGGATAGCAGCTGTTGGTTCTGTAAGGTTTATTTCTTTACCATGTTCTCTCATAAAAAAATCCCTCACCTGAATTGTCCGTCATGGCTTTATAGATGAGCTTGCAGACCTGCAGTAGCAGCACGACCTTGTCAATGGGCGAGTAAGCCCGCCTCATGAGAGCTAACTTCTGCCGCACCTTCTCCACACCGGCAGCATCCGGCACTCCCACCCGCACTCCAAAACACTCCAACGGGGTCTTTCCCCTGGCCACAGCCAGGCTCTCTGCCATGCTCTGGGTGGAACCATCTCGCTCATGCAGAGTTTGCAGTGTCCTGTCTATCTGTCCCTTCAGAGGTTTCAGCACACAGCGGAACATGGCTTTCTCCAGCACCAGGTCTGCACACAAACACACATTCATGAGGTCACATGTCATTACCTGTAGAGGGAAACATGGTAGCAATTGTTGTATTTAAAATTACTGATCATATTTTTACTGTTTATTTGACTTATGCCTGCTGTTTGCATTGGGGATCAATGTTGCTGTACCTTTCTCATCATCAGGCACCATGGTCTCAATTGGGGGTTCTAGGTCTCCACAGTCCAGCAGGAAGGTCTTGGCCTGGGAGAGGAAGAAGCGAATGCCCTGCAGTAGCTCTACGCTAGATCTCTGGCACTGAGGCTTGATCACCTCCCGCTGCTGCCTGAGGAAATCCTGCACCAGGACACCAAACGCAATCCTCCTGTCACGGGACAGGTCCTCCACCAGCCTCGCCACACGCTTCTCTGGCACGAAGAAGGACACAAAGACTGCACTCAGCTTGCGCAGGACTGAGACGGGCTGGCGTGGGGGCAAGGTGCATGGGGGTGAGGGGTTACTGGTGCCCCTGGTGAGGGGAATTCGCTCTGAGCTCTCCTCTGCCTCCTCCAGGCTGCTGAGGGAACTGCTGCTGTCCAGCTCACTCAGGGAGGGAGCATGCCTCTGCTCTAGCAGGAGACCCTCCTCCTCCTCACCTCCTTTTTCCTGGGCCAGTCCCTGCAGGAGACCTAAGGGCACATGGTAGTCCTCCTCTGCAGTGGGAGACAGTGTGGGTATGACCCTGGTCTTCTGCGGAAGAACTGGAAGAACCAAGCATGGCTGCAAATAGTCTGAGTCCTCCTGGACGGGTGCTGTCCCTCCCTCACCCTCCACTCTGGCTTCTACTGCTCCACTGGCCCGCTGGACCTTCTTGCTCTTAATATTTTTCTTGGCCAGCAGAGGTGGGGGAGGGGGAGGGGCAACTGGTGGGGACAAAGGGCTAGAGTTCTCAGTCGAGACACGCACCTTGAGGCTGCGCTTGAACTGGTGGCGTTTGTGCAGTGCAGGATGGGATTGCAGGAAGAGTGGGTTGATGAAACAGAGAGCCCCTTGGCCTGCTGCCCCACAGTTCAGCTCCCGGGGGCTGCGTGTTTGGATGGGGCAGAACTCCTGGAACAGGGTGGGGCTCTCCTGGGGCGTGGCACAGTCCTCAGGGGTGGGGCTAGGGGGCAGCGGTG